>NC_081556.1:26731152-27040152 GCF_963082655.1 Stomoxys calcitrans
TTTTCCAAGTGAAATTTCGACTTTTGATGGATTTTCGAAGGATTTCTGAAAGTTTTGATGGAGTCACGAATTAAGGCCCATTTCCCCTAGGACGCATAGTTTAGGAGATACAGCCATTTTAAGTTTTCCAAGTGAAATTTCGATTTTTAATGGATTTTCGAAGAAATTCTGAATTTTTTGATGGAGTCACGAATTAAGGTCCTTTTCCTTCTAGGACGCATAGTTTAGGAGATACAGCCATTTTAAGTTTTCTAAGTGAAATTTCGATCTTTAATGTCACGAATTAAGGCCCATTTCCCACTAGGACGCATAGTTTAGGAGATACAGTCATTTTAAGTTTTCCAGGTGAAATTTCGATTTTTAATGGATTTTCGAAGATATTCTGAATTTTTTGATGAAGTCACGAATTAAAGCCCATTTCCCTCTAGGACGCATAGTTTAGGAGATACAGCCATTTTAAGTTATCCAAGTGAAATTTCGATATTTAATGGATTTTCGAAGAAATTCTGAATTTTTTTATGGAGTCCCGAATTAAGGCCCATTTCCCTCTAGGACGCATAGTTTAGGAGATACAGCCATTTTAAGTTTTCCTAGTGAAATTTCGATTTTTAATGGATTTTCGAAGAAATTCTGAATTTTTTGATGGAGTCACGATAAAGGCCCATTTCCCTCTAGGACGCATAGTTTAGGAGATACAGCCATTTTAAGTTTTCTAAGTGAAATTTCGATTTTTAATGTCACGAATTAAGGCCCATTTCTCTCTAGGACGCATAGTTTAGGAGATACAGCCATTTTAAGTTTTCCAAGTGAAATTTCGATTTTTAATGGATTTTCGAAGAAATTCTGAATTTTTTGATAGTCACGAATTAAGGCCCATTTCCCTCTAGGACGCATAGTTTAGGAGATACAGCCATTTTAAGTTTTCTAATGAATTTTCGAAGAAATTCTGAATTTTTTGATGGAGTCACGAATTAAGGCCCATTTCCCTCTAGGACGCATAGTTTAGGAGATACAGCCATTTTTAGTTTTCCAAGTGAAATTTCGATTTTTAATGGATTTTCGAAGAAATTCTGAATTTTTTGATGGAGTCACGAATTAAGGCCCATTTCTCTCTAGGACGTATAGTTTATGAGATATAGCCATTTTAACTTTTCCAAGTGAAATTTCGATTTTTAAGGCCCATTTCCCTCTAGGACGCATAGTTTAGGAGATACAGCTAATTTAAGTTTTCTAATGAATTTTCGAAGAAATTCTGAATTTTTTGATGGAGTCACGTATTAAGGCCCATTTCCCTCTAGGAATCATAGTTTAGGAGATACAGCCATTTTAAGTTTTCCAAGTGAAGAAATTCTGAATTTTTTGATGCAGCCACGAATTAAGGCCCATTTCCCTTTAGGACGCATAGTTTAGGAGATACAGCCATTTTAAGTTTTCCAAGTGAAATTTCAATTTTAATAGATTTTCGAAGAAATTCTGAATTTTTTGATGGAGTCACGAATTAAGGCCCATTTCCCTCTAGGACGCATAGTTTAGGAGATACAGCCATTTTAAGTTTTCCAAGTGAAATTTCGATTTTCAATGGATTTTCGAAGAAATTCTGAAATTTTTGATGGAATCACGAATAAAGGCCCATTTCCCTCTAGGACGCATAGTTTAGGAGATACAGCCATTTTAAGTTTTGGAAGTTAAATTTCGATTTTTAATGGATTTTCGAAGAAATTCTGACTTATTTCCACTATTTTTTCCCCCATCTCACTGTGAGACGTTAATTTATAGATACCAGTACGGCTCCATCCATTATTATACCTAAAAGCGTATTTTACTGTATATATTTTTATTACCATACATTCAACAATAGAATAACCACAACAATGGCACCACTCCTATACATTCCATATTAAAACATAAAAGAAATACCGCAATCCATGGAATTACTACATATGCACACCGCTGAACAGAATCTCTCAAGCGTTCTTTTATTTGTTTGCGTCGCATGCAATTCAAAAAGTATTCAAATGTGAAAACATCACACCCGCCCACGCTCGGAAAGTGACTTGAAAGTTTGTTCACTGGACGATGATTGTTTCGTGTTTTATACAGGACATTCCATCCTTTGTTCCATTCTTTTGTGATGTTCAGCTATTCGATGTACGATTCTAGCAGCCGTAGGCGGACTAAGCATAGCAGAACTAAATTTTTATTAATTTATTAAATCATAAGCAATTCCTAAACAAGTCAAAGTCTTCTTAAAAGGCGCATTTTTTGTTTGAATTTTGTAAAATGCAGGTAAGGTATATATCCATGGAGAGTATCCATCGGCCAAATTTAATCAGTTATTGTACCCACCACCATAGGATAGAGAGTCATTGGTAGTGTTTTTTATGACATACCATAACACCTAAGCCAGTAATCGGCTTGTTGTGCGCTCTAAATACTAAAAACCAACCTCAAAATATAAAATCTAAATCAGGAATTTTGTGCTACTTACAAAATCTCTAAATGTTTTCCATACCACGCCTCTAAGTTCGATCATGTTTGGTATTGTGTCCCCATCTCAGTGCCGGTGTCTGTTTGCCGAAATGCTCCAACAACTCATCATCTTCCCCACATTCCCCACACATAATATCACTTGCAGCACCTAGATTTTGCATAAATGAGCTCGTAATCCTATGTGGCCCGTAATGATAGCGAAAGCTTTACTGACCTCTTTCTTTGTTCCTTTCAGTAACAGTCTCGTCTTCTCACAATTCGGATCTCTCAATAGGATATACGTCGTCCCACCGACCGTTTTGCTGCCCACATCTTAACTTAGACCGCATCTACCCAAAAGACTTTGCGTTATCCAAGATTATTGACGGCAGTCCTCTGGCCTTCTCTGCCAAATTGTCTGCTCGTTCATTTTCGTCTTCGCTATGGCCCGAAACCCAAACGATACGGATCGTGCCATTATCAGAGATGGGCTTGATCTCCTTTTTACACTCCAAGATTGTTCGTGATCTTAACGTCCTGGTTGTTTTTGCCCTGATGGCCAGTTTACTATTCGTAGAGATGTTCATACTCGATGTTCTCTCATTAACACCGCACCACTTCACGTTTTCACTGATCGCCTGGATTTCTGCCTTCAGGCCAGTTTTATGTTTTTGCCCTGATGGCCAGTTTACTATCCGTAAAGATGTTCATACTCGATGTTCTCTCATTAACACCGCACCAATTCACGTTTTCACTGATCGCCTGGATTTCTGCCTTCAGGACCGTTTTATGGCCATGCAGTCGAAAAAAGAGTCTCTCCCTTCTCAATGTATACCACCAAGCCCACTCTACCTTTGGCTCTGATCCATCTGTGCACTATGAAATTCCAGATGGCAACACCAGATTTCCGTCAATACTAGACCGTGCCGCCGGCAGCAGTACATCGCACACGACCTCTAGTGTCGTCTCAGGTATACGATCGGAAACCTCTTTAATTTGTTTTCAGGTTTCCTATCGCGTCGCCTCGATAATACCGCGATGGTATAACCTGCTTCTACCCTCCATCTATTCTCTCAAAGCCGCAGTGGTTGCCTCACACTTAATCTGTATGTCTATGGGTTGGATATCTGGAATAATCTTCAGTGCCCTAGTGGGCGCAGTCCTAATCGCTACTCTTGTGCCAAGACAACATATTCTCTGAACCTGTTCCATAATCCTAACGTTGCATTCTTTCTCCATTGCAGTCAACCAAACTACTGAGGCGTAAGTAAGTATTGGTCCAATAACCTGATATATGTGCCACTTAAGCCCATATTCAGATTCGACTCCTTAAGCCTCTAGGCGCTGCAATTACCACCCGATTTGACAGAAATTTGCACAAATTCTACTTTGACTTTTACTATCCATATTAAGTATGGCGCTGATATAGCTCTAATAGCATAGCAATTCTTACCCATTATCCTTAGGTTAGGTTGGATGGCACCACCTCGGTTACTTAGATGCATTGGGTTCACCCTGAAAGAAGTAGAAGAGAAAAAGATAGAGAAAAAAATAAATAAACATACATCGCAGAAGAATACAAGACAGCATAAAGGAATAAAATTAAGCGTTTTTATGTATCATTCTTAGGGTCGGGAGTAGAATCCAGTCAGGCCTCCACATTACTCAAGAATAACAAGAGTGCTAAGAGCCTGTAGGGAATCCAGGATCAGAAAGAGATGTTCACCCATTATCCTGTGTCCCTACTCTACTCTACTCTCAATTACTGGACAGAGACACAACAGGTGATCGACCGTCTCCAACTCCACCTTGTCATCACACATCCTGCAGAAGTCTGCCTCTCCCTGCACCCAGGGCGACGTCAAAGACCTAACGTTGCGACGACCAGTCAGGACTCCTATTAGCAGCCCTGCTTTCATGCTTTCTCAGCCCCAGCATAAGCGACGCACAGTGGGATAAAACCAAAAAAACTAGCAGAAAACATGTCATTTGAGTAGGAATAGAGATAACTCTTTGAAATTCAAAGTGATTAAAGCTGAGGTGTTATCGAAGCCCGAACAGAGGTGGCCAACTTTGAGGGACTGCAAAAAGGCACCCAGATCTCCTAGGGCCTTGAAATTTTGCACATAATCTCGCTAGCACCTCAGCTCTAACAATTTCAAAGAGAAATTGTTAGAGACCATTCTCATATTTTTAGATTATATATTTTACTAGTTTTTTTCGGGGCGCCTAATTATCGCATAATCGTAGAAGGCGTCCAGGCTACCAAGAAGCTGGAAGAGTGGAGGTCTCACTGATTCCATAGTAAGATCTGCGGCAATCCCCGATCCATTCCTGGCCACCTCGTCCACCGTTTCTTTCCCCGCCACAGCTTAATGGCCGCGAACCTAACAAAGTCTGGTAGCCCTTCCTATGGTTTGAAGAAGCTGTTTGCATCTTCTAACCGGTTTCGACCTCATGCGGCCCGACGTCAGAGCCTTTAGCGCCACCTGACCGTCCACGTATATATATCGTGACATTTTGATCAGGCCGCCGCTTCCGCAGCAACATTATCATTAGTGACTTCAGGATTGCGAAGACCTCCACCTGAGAGACGCTGTACCCATCCATTGGTCTATAAGAAATCCTGATTCCAAGGAATTCAACGAATTGGAAGTTGCATCAAATTTAGGAATCATCCCTGTATACAGAGGATTCCGGGAACGGCGAGGTGCCCCCAACCCAGAGACTCCCTTGGTATATGATTCAGTCGCGCTGCATATACCATGGCGCCACGCGGCTAAACCATCCAGCACCATGTACCTGACACCCTCAGTCTGATGGCGATCTTTGTTGCACCCAACATTCATAAGCTCTAAAGTGGCATTCACCTCCTCTCTCGGGCCACTTCGCCTTGCCCCAGAGACTAGCACTGCCGAGGTACCCTGTACCTTTTCGAGCATACGGCGAAGAGCAGAATTGTCCAGAGCTTTGTGCCACATCAGACAACCATAGGTGAGAATTTGCCGAACGACCGCCGTAAACATCCAGTGCAACGTCCCCGGCCTTAGGCCCCAACTCGATAGGAAGTAGTATCGAGTTGTGACAGGATTAGAGCTCGTTGAGTCCCCTTTTGAACCTTACTTCAAAGTTTCTTCTCCAACTTTGTTTGGGGTCTTAGACGCCCCAGTAGGCGAGTTGGTAGCATACACGGATTGCCAGTGCGGGGGGTTTGATTCCCACCAAAGGCATTGGTCAGTCGATACTGTGGTATCACAATGGACTAAAATTGTTTTTGTGAATCTCAAAATTACTGCCACTCTTACCTAATCTCACCTAGTTTCTGGTCAAGAATCACACCCAAGTACATGGCTTTTGAAGAAAACGATAGCTCCATCTCATCCCGGACAGGTCTCTTAAAACCACCTAGCTTGCTCCTTCTGGTGAAAAGTACCAGTTCAGTCATTCTGAGATTTACATCCGTCCGTTGACCCACGACCATTCGGACAGCTTATTCAAGCTTCCAGAACGAGGTCTGTAATAGAAGAATTGAATTGGCCACCCATCAATACGACGATGTTGTGCATGTAGGCAACAACCTTCACACTCTTCCTCTCGATACATCTTAAAATCCCATTAATCAACAAAAGTCACAATAGAGCAGATAAAACTTCTCCTTGCGGACTTCCTTTGGTCACAATCTTCTTTATGGAGCCCTCTGCCAGTGATGCGTGGATAATGTGCCCTTTCAGCATCGTATCTATCCAATGTACACCACAGCGCCATGTATGGACTCCAACTTCACGTTATTAAAAGCCGCTTCCATGTTCAATAAGGCTGCCAAAGTGAAGTCGCTCACACCCAAATTTCCCTCGATGCAGCCAACCATAATAAAGTATCCTCTGTTTGCCTTAAAAGAGACCTAACGTAACCTAACCTACGTGTTTTTGTGCACACTAGGTGTGGGTTGGATGGTGTGCAAGTCTAGAAGATTTGAGACCTCGGGCCAGAGGTTTTACACGAATAAAAAAAAAAGACAGGAGGAATGGAAAACACGAACGGGGGGTGAAAGAAACGCCCATACCCACGCAGGCACGAATGTAGCTACGCCGGAGCTTATGGCACCCCTGTGGGAATCATCCTGTTCTTTCAACAAACCTTAGGAGACCTACCAGAGGTACGTTTTCAAGTTCACCCAGATCACAAAAGAAACGGCTCCCCAGAAAGGAGAGCCTGCGTCCCTGCAGATCCGGACATGAACACAGCAGGTGCTCAATAGTCTTCTGTTCATCCTCATCGTAGCAACTCCTACAGAAGTTATTGTGCGGTATCACCATGCACGCCGCCATGCTGCCAATGGTACAGTGTCCGGTTATGACCCCTGTCAAGGTACTTATCGACCACTTTTCGAATGCCAGCAACTCCCTAGTCCTTCTCCGGCCGATGACCGGCCATAGCGCCTTTGCAGTCCGGCAACCATCCACCGAGTCCCACTACGCCACCGACGCCGCCCTGGCCATCCCCTCTACTGTGTTCAGTAGCCCGACAAATGGCATGTAGGCAAGCCCGATGACTGGTCCACCCGGCGCAGACGAACCCCCCTGGCACAATCGTCCGCACTCTCATTCCCTGGAATCCCCTCATGCCCAGGAACCCATGTCATCGTCACATCGTGGGCCCGTAGCCTTTCCAGGGACTCCAAACAATCCGCCACGCATCTCGACCTCATCATCCTTGACCCTAAGGCCTTGAGCACCGCCATACTGTCCACATAAATTCTGAGTTTCGACTGCGGTAAGTCCCTTACCAGAATTTTTCTTACGGCCACTGCAATGGCCACCGTAGCGCAAAGGTTACCATGTCCGCCTATGACGCTGAACGCCTTAGTTCGAATCCTGGCGAGACCATCAGACAAAAATTTTCAACTGTGGTTTTCCCCTCCTAATGCTGGCAACATTTGTGAGGTACTATGCCATGTAAAACTTCTATCCAAAGAGGTGTCGCACTGTGGCACGCCGTTCGGACTCGGCTTAAAAAAGGAGGATTGAGCTTAAACTTGAATCGGCCTGCACTCATTGATATGTGAGAAGTTTGCCCCTGTTCCTTAGTGGTATGTTCATGGGCAAAATTAACAATTTTCCACTGCAATGGCACAGACCTCCGCCTGAAAGACTGTACTCTCGTCTGGCAGTCACAAAGACATACCGACATTGAGTGCATCAGAGTAGACCCCCAATCTAGTTCTTGACTCCATCTTGGAGCCATCTGTGTAGATCAAGGTCTCATCCTCGCTCTCAGGAAATCGAATTGCGAATACCCTCACTCCAGTTGGCACTGGCGCCAAGTAGTCAGAGATCCTCCTCAGTCTACCCTCCGCATCTATAACACCCAGAATCGAAGTGTGGCCGCAACCATTACCCTTCAGCATGCCATGCTCCCTCAGCCTAAGTGCGACCCTGGCGGCGCAGTTCCAAATACAGGCCTCAATGGGTTGCATATCCAGCATCGCTTCCAGGCCTGCCTGCGATGCGGATCTCAGTACCCCTGTAATCCCAACGCAGGCCTGTTTCGAACTCCCTCGCACGAGTCCTCTTCTCTACGGCATTGCACCATACCAGTGCCTCACAGGCCAGTACTGGTCTCACGATGGCCGTATACATCCAACAAATTGTCTGGGGAGTTACCTCCCACTTCCTATCGAAAATCCACCTGCAGGAGTACAGTGCACAGTGCCTTACGACTTCTTTACTCGGTGTTCCTCTTTCAGGACAGTTTCGAATCGAGGGTTATGCTTAGGCACTTCGCCTCCTTCAACAGCCGCAGGGTGACCCCATTCAAGGACAGGAGTCTGAATTCCGGTATCTTATATCTGCGCGTGAAGAGCGCCAGCTCCGTCTTTCCTGGGTTGGTCCTTAACCCATTTCTGGTAGCCCATGGCGACAGTACTGGTCTCACGATGGCCGTATACATCCAATAAATCGTCTTGGGAGTTACCCCCACTTCCTATCGAACATCCCCCTACAGGAGTAAACAGTGCACAGTGCCTTACAGCTTCTTTCCTCAGTTTTCATTTTCCAGGACAGTTACGAATCGAGGACTCGGCTTAAGTACTTCGCTTCCTTCAACAGCCGCAGGGTTACCCCGTCCAAGGACAGGAGACTCAACTCCGGATTCTTATATCCACGCGTGAAGAGTCCGTCTTCCCTGGGTTGGTTCTCAACCCATTTCTGGTAGCCCATGCCGACAACCTCCTGATTGACACTTCCATGATCTTGCTGATCGTACACAGAAAGCTGCCTCGGACCAGCAGCACGACGTCGTCCGCATAAGCGATAATTCTCGTACCGTCCCCACCGAGATTCATTAGGATTTCATTAATCACGAGATTCTACAGAATTGGGCAGAACACCCCTCCTTGGGGCGTTTCTCTGATCACCCGCCTTCTGATCACACTATCTCCCAGGTTCGCATTAATAATCCTACCATAAAGCCTATTATTGGTCCACTGGGACATTATGGGGTGAATCCCCGTGGTGTGTGCACACTTTTTGGTGAAGTCTTTTGTGTGGTCGCCTATGCCTTTCCTTACATTTTTTTTTCTTAAATGATTATGTGGTTTAAATATAAGCTTCCACAAGCTGAAACAAAACTTTTTACAACATTTCCAACTTGGCCTAACAAATAATACAATCAACTTTGCTAAATATGCTATGCAGTTTTACGATTTCATTGGTCTAGTCAAATTTTTTTTGGAAATTTATGAATTACCCTAAGCTGGGTAAATGGATTATTTCATAAATTTGTCAACCCTTTTTAGTTTGCTGATACACACAACCATATATGGCTCTGGGACCATTTCGACATTACAAAATCCAAACTCTTCTACATAGAAAACGACAAGATTAAAACTTATCAGACATAATGGAAGCCCTAAAGCTACAATTATACGGCAAACTCAATGGGACTGTCATCTCTACACCATACGCTTACAAATGCTGCTCGCTGGCAAATAAACTGAAATAGCTTTGAACAAAAAAAAAAAAAAACAGAAAACGATATCAAAAGGAATACCTGGGTAAACGAATGTTAGAAAATTTCATTTGCCTTTTCATTGTGAGGATTCCAGAGAAAATGTAATTTTTTTGCTTTTTCGGCTTTAGTTTGTTGACACATAAGTGAGTGGAGTGGAATGGTAGCTGAAAGTTTTTCTGAAGTCTCATTCAAATGAATTTGCATGGGATTCTAAGTTACCACACATCTACGAGCACATTTTAGTCGGATGATATTAAGCCGACATTGGCGTTAATTAATGTCTGCAGACATCCATGTGTAATGAATAAAAATTTACTGCAAAAGTCCCAGAGAGTAATCATTTTTTTTTTACAGCACGTCATTTGGTACATTCAAATATGTTGTTCTTGCTCAGTGAAGCTCAGTGAAGAGATTTGAGGGAATGCTTGCAAATCCATGCTTATGGTGACATACAATAGATGAATGCCAAAATTAAGATGCTTTTTGATGCCTTCAAATTTTATATACTCATCCACATGGATATTAACAGAGCCCGTCTAGAACTCAAAACTAAAAAATGCATGAAATGTTGGAATAGGTTAGGCTGAAAAGAGGGTGCAGATATTAATCCGCCCATGTCACTATGGACATACAACTAAGCCAGTAATCGGCTTGTTGTGCGCTCTAAAAAAGAAAATTTTAAGTTAAGAATTCCTTGCTACTTTCAAAATTCTTAATTGTTTTCAATACCACTCCCCTAAGTTGGTTTATGTCTGGTATTGTATCTCCACCTAAGTACCGGTATCTGTTAGACTCGAAAGCCGGGAAATGAAAAAGGAAATGCTCCAACGTCTCATCATTTTCCCCGTATGCCATAAGTGAGCTCGTAGTCCTATGTGTCTCGTTATGATACCAATAGCTATACTGACCTCATTTTTGCTTCCTTTCAGTAATCGTCTTCTCACGATCTGGATCCCCCTACCGACCGTTTCGCTGTTCCACAATGTTGCATGCGCATTCGTCACCCACTCCCTTACCTCCGACTGCCTTGACCCGAAAGGCTTCGGGTTAGCCAAGTTTATTGACGGGAGTCCTCTGGCCTTCACCACTAAATCTTCTGCCTTTTCATTTCCCCCTTTCTCCGTATTGGCCCGGCACCCAACCATGCGGATTTTCCCATTCTCAGAGAAGGCGTTAATCTCCTTCTTACACTGCAAGACTGTTCGTGACCTTACCGTCCTGGTTGTTATTGCGCTTATGGCAATTTTACTGTCGGCAAAGATGTTCACATTCGCCGTCCTCATGTTAGCACCACACCACTTCACACATTCCGTGATCGCCCGGATCTCTGCCTGCAGGACCGTCTTATGATCAGGCAGTCGAAAAAACCGATCTCCGTCCCTGGGTTCTCAATGTAGACCCCCAGGCCCACTCTGTCCTCTAGTTTTGATCCATCCTTGTAATATGATCTTTCAGATGGCAACACTAGAGTTCCGTCAATCCAAGACTGTGCCGACGGCAGCAGTGCCTCGCACTCGGCTTCAAGCTTCATCTCAGATATTCGATCGGAAAGCTCTTCCCTTCCTTCCACGTTTCCTAACGTCGCCTCGATTATACAGCGATGGTATGAGCCGCTCCCATCCTCAATCCATTCTCCCATCGCCTTAAGTCTCATGGCCGTAGTGGCTGCCTAACATTTAATCTGTATGTCAATGGGTCGGGTATCTAGAATAGTCTCCAATGACATAGTGGGCGAGGTCCCCATCGCTCCGCCTATGCCAAGACAACATGTTCTCTAAACCTGTTGTACGCTTCTTATGTTGCACTTTTTATACCCTATACCATAGGATGGGGGGTATACTAATTTCGTCATTCTGTTTGTAACTCCTCGAAATATTCGTCTGAGTCCCCATAAAGTATATATATTCTTGATCGTCGCGACATTTTATGTCGATCTAGCCATGTCCGTCCGTCTGTCCGTCCGTCCGTCTGTCTGTCAAAAGCACGCTAACTTCCGAAGGAGTAAAGCTAGCCGCTTGAAATTTTGCATAAATACTTCGTATTAGTGTAGGTCGGTTGGTATTGTAAATGGGCCATATCGGTCCATGTTTTGATATAGCTGCCATATAAACCGATCTTGGGTCTTGACTTCTTGAGCCTCTAGAGTGCGCAATTCTTATCCGATTGGAATGAAATTTTGCACGACGTGTTTTGTTATGACATCCAACAACTGTGCCAAGTATGGTTCAAATCGGTCCATAACTTATATAGCTACCATATAAACCGATCTTGGGTCTTGACTTCTTAAGCCTCTAGAGTGCGCAATTCTTATCCGATTGGAATGAAATTTTGCACGACCTGTTTTGTTATAATATCCAACAACTTTGCCAAGTATGGTTCAAATCGGTTCATAACCTGATATAGCTGCCATATAAACCGATCTTGGGTCTTGACTTCTTGAGCCCCTAGAGGGCGCAATTCTTATCCAATTTGAATTTGAATATTTTGTTATGATACCCAACAACTGTGCCAAGTATGGTTCAAATCGGTTAATAACC
The DNA here is from genome assembly GCF_963082655.1 of Stomoxys calcitrans. Lineage (NCBI taxonomy): Eukaryota > Metazoa > Arthropoda > Insecta > Diptera > Muscidae > Stomoxys > Stomoxys calcitrans. Next base: position 26,743,170 of record NC_081556.1, read on the forward strand.
TGATATAGCTGTCATATAAACAGATCTGGGGACTTGACTTCTTGAGCCACTAGACGGCGCAATTCCTACCCGATTTGGCTGAAATTTTGCATGACGTATTTTGTTATGACTTTCAACAACTGTGTCAAATAAGGTTCAAATCGGTTTATAAATTGATATAGCTGCCATATAAACCGATCTGGGATTTTGACTTCGTAAGCCTCTAGAGGTCGCAATTATTACCCGATTTGTCTGAAATTTTGTACGACGGATTCTTTCATGACCATCAACATACGTGTTTATTATGGTCTGAATCGGTCTATAGCCCGATACAGCTCGCATATAAATCGATCTCTCTATTTTACTTCTTGGGCCCCCAAAGGGCGCAATTCTTATTCGAATTGGCTGACATTTTACACAGGTCTACAACATATAATTTAATTGTGGTCCAAACCGGACCCTATCTTGATATCGCTCTAATAGCAGAGCAAATCTTTTCTTATATCCTTTTTTGCCTAAGAAGAGATGCCGGGAAAAGAACTCGACAAATGCGATCCATGGTGGAGGGTATATAAGATTCGGCCCTTCCGAACTTCGCACGCTTTTACTTGTTCTTCATAGCAGTCCACCAAACTGCTATGGCGTAAGTGAGTATTGGTCTAATTACGCTCCTGTAAAACCAGTGGACTATCCTCGGATTCAGGCCCAATTTCGGGCCATAGGCTCGCAGTGCCCAACATCTGTGGGCCTTCTCAGTACGCTCCTGAATGTGACACTTCCAATTCAGTTTCCTATCCAAGATCGCACCTAAGTATTTGACCTTGTCAGATATAGAAATCGTCTTATTGAGGAAACGTGGCCCGCTCGAATGGCCCACCTTCGTCTTCCTCGTGAACAGGCATATTTCAGTCTTATCTGGGTTAACATTGAGACCTCTGGGTCTAGAGCAGTCATATGCCATATGCTGGAATAAATACGACAACAATTGATTTGAGTAATAAAATGAGTAATTAACGTACACTTGTATGAAAAATGCCAAACTATTGCCACAGACTGGTTCTTCTAGCAAGGGGTTAGGTAACAAGTAGTACGTCCTGTTTTGAAAACTGTTCTATCAATTTTTGACCCAATTTTTTATGTAACCAAATTTTGCCAGAAAAATCTTAGTAACTGTATTTAAGCTCCTAATATGTGATATTTTCTTTATCTCCTAGGTCATAGGCTTACAGTGGTAATATCTTGAAGACACGTTAGTACAGCTTTAATGTATTACTGGCTTAAAGATGCCAAACTCCTACTTGTATTTGCTTTCATTTAGTTCTCTCTTTTAGAGTTCATCCTCTTCTATGTAAGATGACACAGACATTTGGAGTTCTGCCATATATATGGATGTCCATGAATTCTAATTATTTATTTGTGCTCATTGCATAAAGGTCTATTTTTCTGTCTTTATGTGTCTGCAACATAGGACCATGCCGCTCGCCTGTCTGAGTGTCTGTCTCTATTAGCACACGTTAATGCCTCGTAAAAGATTACCTCCTCCCACGGCAAAGACTTAACATGGACTGCTGTAGGTGTCTCTCGTCGGCACATTGTTTCTTATTAGAGTTTCATCTTGCATTTGAAGCTTTTGGGGATTTTGCGAATACGTATTTACTTCAATGCTATGAGAGAAGTAGAGGATATGAAAGTGAAACAGAAAAATTTCTATAATTTTTTATACCCTACATCACAGTAGAGTATTATAAGTTAGTAAATTTGTTTGTAACACCTAAAAGGAAGAGAGAAGGACCCATTGATAAGTATACCGATCGATTCAGAATCACTTTCTGATTCGATGTAGGTATGTCCGTCAGTCTGCCTGTCTGTCTGTCCGTCTGTCTGTTCGTCTGACTGTCTGTCCGTCTGTATGTTCGTCTGTCTGTCCATTTGTCTGTCCGTCTGTCTGTCCGTCTGTCTGTCCGTCTGTCTGTCCGTCTGTCTGTCTGTCCGTCTGTCTGTCCGTCTGTCTGTCCGTCTGTTTGTCCGTCTGTCTGCCCGTTTGTCTGTCCGTCTGCCTGTCCGTTTACCTGTCCGTCTGTCTGTCCGTCTTTTCATGTAAATTTGTGTACAAAGTACGGGTCGCAGTGTTCATCCGATCATCGAAAAATTTGGTATAGGCATGTTTTTCGCCCTAGAGGCGAAGCCTATTGAAATTGGAAAAAATCGGATCAGATTTGGATACAGCTCCCATATATATGTTCGTCCGATTTTCAGTAATACTGCAAACAATGGTCATTTGTTAACCGATTCTCTCGAAATTTGGCATGAAGGATTTTCTCTTGACTCTCGAAACTACAGATGAATTTCGTGGAAATCGGTTCAGATTTAGATATAGCTCTCATATATATATATATATATATATATCGCCCGATTTTAACTCCTAGAGCAACTGCAAGCGCATTTATTGACCAATCTTCCCAAAAGTTGTTACAACGCTTTCCTCGACGACTTTCACAGTATCTGAGAAGTTTGCTCGAAATCGGTTCGGATTTAGATATAGCTCTCATATATATATATATATATATATATATATATATATATATATATATATATATATATATATATATATATATATATATATATATATATATATCGCCCGATTTTCGCCCCAAAGCGTATTTATTGACCAATCTTCTCAACATTTTTTGCAACGCCTTCCTCGACGACTGTCACACTATCTGAGAAGTTTGCTCGAAATCGGTTCAGATTTAGATATAGCTCTCATATATATGTTCGTCCGATTTGCAATAATATTGCAATAAAATGGTCATTAATTAACCGATTCTCTCGAAATTCGGCAGGAAGGATTTTCTTATGACTTTCGACATTACTGGCGAATTTCATGGAAATCGGTTCAGATTTAGATATAGTTCTCATATATATATATCTTCCTATTCCCACTCCTAGAGCTACTGTAAGCGCATTGTTTGACCATTCTTGCCAACATTTTACATAACGCTTTCTTCGACGACTACCACATTATCTGCGAATTTTGCTCGAAATCGGTTCAGAATTAGATATAGCTCCGTCAGATTTTGGCTAATTTGCTATTATGTTGTCATTTGTCAACCGTAGTTTTGAACATATTTGCTCGCCGAGGTCCATAAAAATTGGTTCAGAAATAGCTCCCACATTGAACTTACAGTGTAGGTGTAGGGTATTATACAGTCAGCACTGCCCGACTTGTGCCCTTGCTTACTGTTTTTTTGCCACAATTGCATAAAGTCATACATTTTCATTTTTGTTGACTTCTCGTCGACCGGATGGAGCCCATTCATTTTGTCATATGCGTTCGTCTGTATATGTGTGAGAGGAGGGCATCATGACTTACAACTGGGCTACGTTATTCCCCATTTTTAATAATTATCGCCTGAAAAACGGTAAAGTTTCTGGTGGGGATATGAAGCTCCACATTATAATGCCTCACACCACTTAGCTCAGACACATATATGATGCGTCTTTGCTCCCCAGACAAATGGTTAAATAGCGACGAGCCTCAATGCCTAATGCCTGGAACATATCAAATGCAATTACATACCCCATTAAAGCTGATACTCCAACCCCTCTTTGGGGGTATCGTATACGTTTCAACCCATAATAGCTTCCTTGTTGGCTTTATTTATTTACACTCACTTGCACTTCAAGGCTGATAGCTAACATACGCCCAAGAGTTGGAGAAATTGGGGAAGGAAACGTTGGTGGGGGACCCTGGTTGAAGTTTCATGATTTTTGCTTTAATTTGCCCTTTTTGTTATTCTTTTCCACCATTAAGATAACAATGATGTTGTAACATTTTTTCTGCAACCTTCCTGCGATTTTTCTCTCCCCATTTAATGCAAGTATTTGTTTTAGATGAAATAAAGTAGTCTGGCCCCTGTCCTTTATCAGTTAATGTTTAGTTTTCAACCTGCTCCAATGTCTGGCTTTTGCCTCATTAAAGTTGTCATAATTTTCCATTAGGTTTGACTCATCATTACCTTGTTCTTGTTGCTCATGTTGTTGTTTTCTTTGGCATAATTATTTTTATTATTATTACTGTCGAAGTTAACATTTGGAATCATCATTCATTATCATCAACATCATTAAAAGTTAAATCAGTGCAAAAAAATAAAAGAGAAACATCCCCATATCTCTGCTTGGTACATCTGGTGGGTTCTTGCTGCATAACTGTGCTTGGAGTCAGTAATAAAAGTTTGAGGGAATGGTGTTCAAATGAGTGTGCACTTAGCCCCCTTTCAGTAAATACCTACTTAAAGGAGCTTATTAGAAATACTTTGATTAGGGAGGGGACATTTCTATACTCTTTATGACCTTAATTTCAAATTAAATATAATAAGCAGTTTTTCTAGGATTGTGTAAATAATTTGATTGCATATTATAAGGATTTTCTTTGAAAAACATTTCCATAGATATAAATTTCAAGATAATTTTTTTTTCAAAATCTCTTATTGTAGGATTTCTTTGTCCAGCTGAAAGCCAATAACAAAATAAAATAACCAAAGTACAAAGAAGTGCAAACACAAAACAAGTACAATGAGTATCCAAAGTTCGGCCCAGCCGAACCCACCATCTCGGATATATATGTAAACCACCTTTCATCAAAATCTGGTGAAAATGCACAACTTATGTCTCATAGCAGTTATATCGAAATATGATCCGATTTGGACCAAATACTAATAAGTACAAGTCATTGATCAATTGTGTATAACAAAATATTGGTCTTTTAGTAGTTATATCTAAAAATAAACCGATCTGAACCATATACAACATGGACGTCGAAAAGCCTTACCTAAGTCAATGTGTCAAATTTCAGTCAAATCGAAATATACATGCGAATTTTTTGGGGCCAAGATTTTAAATGGAGATATTGGTCTATATGGCAGCTATATGCGAATCTTGATCGATCTAGACCAAATTGCAAAAAAAATGTGGAGGTGCTTAACTTAACTCTGTGTCCCAAATTTCGGTAACATCGGAAAATAAATGCACCTTTTATGGGCCTAAAACATTAAATCGAGAGATCGGTCTATATGGCAGGTATATCCAAATCTGGACCGATCTGAGTGAAATCGAAGAGGGATATCGAAGGGTCTAACACAACTCACTGTCCTAAATTGCGGCGACATCGGACAATAAATGCGCTTTTTATGGCCCCAAAACCTAAAACCGAGTGATCGATCTTTATGGCAGCTTTATCCAAATCTGGACCGATCTGTGCCATAATGCAGAAGTATGCCAAGCGGCTTAACTTAACTCACTGTACCAAATTTCGGTGACATCGGACAATAAATGCGACTTTTATGGACCTAACACCCTAAATCGGAGGAACGGTCTATATCGCAGCTATATCCAAATCTGGGCCGATCTGAGCCAAATAAACGAAGGATGTCTAAGGGCCTTAGACAACTCATCGCCCCAAATTTCACGATAAATCGGATAATAAATAAGGCTTTTATAGGCCTAAGACCCTAAATCGGAGGATCGGTCTATATGGCAGCTATATCCACATCTGGGCCGATCTATGCCAAAGTGACGAAGGATGTCGAAGAGCCTAACACAACCCACTGTCCCAAATTTCAGCAAAATCGGATAATAAATGTGACTTTTATGGGCCTAAGACCCTAAATCGGAGGATCGGTCTATATGGCAGCTATATCCACATCTGAACCGATCTGAGCCAAATAAACGAAGGATGTCTAAGGGCCTTAGACAACTCATCGCCGCAAATTTCACGATAAATCGGATGATAAATGTCGCTTTTATAGGCCTAAGACCCTAAATCGGAGGATCGGTCTATATGGCAGCTATACCCAAATCTGAACGTATCTAAGCCAAATAAACGAAGGATGTCGAAGGGCCTAGCTCAACTCACTGTGCCAAATTTGAGCAAAATCGGATAATAAATGTGGCTTTTGTTGGCCTAAGACCCTAAATCGGAGGATCGGCCTATATGGCAGCTATATCCAAATCTGAACCGATCTGAGCCAAATAAACGAAGGATCTCGAAGGGCCTAGCTCAACTCATTGTCACAAATTTCAGCAAAATCGGATAATAAATGTGGCTTTTATGGGCCTACGACCATAATCGGAGGATCGGCCTATATGGCAGCTATATCCAAATCTGAACCGATCTAAGCCAAATAAACGAAGGATGTCGAAATGCCTAGCTCAACTCACTGTGCCAAATTTGAGCAAAATCGGATAATAAATGTGGCTTTTATGGGCCTAGGACCCTAAATCGGAGGATCGGTCTACATGGCAGCTATATCCAAATCTGAACCGATCTGAGCCAAATTAACGAAGGATATCTAAGGGCCTAAAACGACTCATTGTCCCAAATATCACGAAAATCGGATAATAAATGTGGCTTTTATAGGCCTAAGACCCTAAATCAGACGATCGGTATATATGGCAGCTATATCCACATCTGGACCGATCTGAGCCAAATTGACGAAAAATGTCGAAGAGTCTAACACAACTCACTGTCCCAAATTTCAGCAAAATCGGATAATGAATGTGGCTTTTGTTGGCCTAAGACCCTAAATCGGCGGATCGGTCTATATGGGGGCTAAATCAAGATATAGTCCGATATAGCCCATCTTCGAACTTAACCTGCTTATGGGTAAAAAGTAATCTGTGCAAAGTTTCAGCTCAATATCTCAATTTTTGAAGACTGAAGCGTGATTTTAACAGACATATATATGTATTGAGCGATACATATATATGGGAGCTATATCTTAATCTGAACAGATTTTTACCAAAATCAACAGCAGTTGTGCTTGGGCCAAAAAAGTGATATGTGCAAAATTTCGTGATGATTGGACAACAAATACGACCTGCACTTTGATTACAGGAATACATGGACTCACAGACGGACGGACGAACAGACGGACTTGGCTAAATCGAATCAGAAAGTGATTCTGAGTCGATCGGTATACTTATCAATGGGTCTAGCTCTTCTCCACTAGGCCACTTTTAGCAAAATTTGTTAATAAATGCTCCTTTAATGGGCCCAAGAACTTGAATCAGGAGATGGGCATACGTGTTCTGATCGAAATATAAACGTTATTTTTACTTAAAGTGATGGCCTTATTCGACCTCTTTAGTAGATCGTCTTGGACTAACATCTTTCATGACTAGATAGAGATCTAGGGACCTGTCTGCTGACGAAGTCTGGAAGGGCCATCTTTGTACATATGGCCACGGGGGACACTTTTTCAAACAACATGTGCTTTTGCCTATAGATTTGTAAGTTAATAATCTCACATGTAGGGGGCTTTGGTGATTTTTGTCTCAGTTAATTGTATTCGAATTTATTTTCACATACATTATTTTAATAGGAAACTAGCGGGTCCGGTGTGCTTCGCTATACTTTAAAGTGTTTGCGATCATCTTTTGACAAGGTGCGAATTTGGAAATATTTTATTCTTGCATTTAATACCCCAAATACCATTCATTAAAATCATACAAGGCATACAAGTCCCTTTGGGGCATAATTTTGGGGTGGAACGATCCCTCGGGTATTGACCGAATCGACCTACATGTCAGTTTGGTGGTTGTTTGTGGTGTGGTGCTGGCCCTCATGGGATTTGACCCCAATTTTTATACCCTCCACCATAGGGGTATACTAATTTCATCATTCTGTTTGTAACACCTCGATATATGCGTCTAAGACCCCATAAAGTATATATATTTTTGATCGTCATGACATTTTAAATCGATCTAGCCATGTCCTTCCGTCTATCCGCCCGCCTGTCTGTCGTAAGCACGCCAACTTTCGAAAGAGCAAAGCTAGGCACTTGAAATTTTGCACAAATACTTTTCATTAGTGTAGGTCAGTTGGGATTGTAAATGGACCAAATCGGTCCACGTTTTGATATAGCTGCCATATAAACCGATCTTGGGTCTTGACTTCTTAAGCCTCTAGAGGGCGCAATTCTAGTCCGATTTGACTGAAATTTTGAACATGGTGTTTTGGTATTACTTCCAAAAACTGTACCAAATATGGTTCGGTGCATAACCTCATATAGCTGCCATATAAACCGATCTGGGGTCCTGACTTCTTCAACTTTTAGAGTGCGCAATTGTGTGCTTAGTATGACGCAAATCGGTACATAACCTGGCATAGCTGCCATATAAACCGATCTTGGGTCTTGATTTCTTGAGCCTCTAGAGGGCGCAATTCTTGTCCGATTTAGCAAAAATTTCGTACAACGGCTTCTCTCGTGACCTTCAACATACGTGTCTAATATGATCTGAATCGATGTATAGATTGATACAGCTCCCATATAAACCAATCACGATATCGGTCGAGCGCGTAAGGCTAGCCGCTTGAAATTTCGCACAGATACTTATTATTGATGTAGGTCATTGGGGATTGGGCCATATCAGTTCCGATTAGATTATAGCTTTCATATAAACCGTTCTCCCGAATTTTGCCTAAATTTCATTTCAATAGGATTTTTTTTAAATATTCATTTCTTTTCGAGTTTTTATGATTTTTATGTTTCTCTTTTCCTTCCTTTTCCTAATGGATCTTCCGAAACATATATAAAACTCTATCTCAAACTGACCTCCTTTGTAGCAACAGTTCACTACGCAACTATACGTTTTCACACCACCACAATTATACGTTTTCATATCTCTTCTAAGACCTGCTATCCACATCCTGTCTGACAACACCTAACCTGCAGTGTTTACCTTCTCAAATCTCTTCCGTTTAATTTATATCTTGGTACACCAAAAAATTTGAATCTTCTAAATTGTTAAGTTACGAGTACTTCATTGTTTGGGGTTTAGAAAACGTATCTACGGGACAGGTACTTCATCTTGTGACCCAACCCTCCTCACCAAATCGAGCAACATCTGCCTCTCAGGTGCCATAGAAGACTTGGCTATGATTCCTACTTCCTTGGCCATAGCCATAGCCAAATGGCTAAAATGGTGGCTAGCTTTGCAATGGTCCTTGATGTTGGGGAAATAAATAAAACATGTTGGCTTCGAGAAGAAGTTAGAGGAATAAGAAAAAAAAACGTTTAAATTTTTAATTGTATATTTTTTTCTCAAGGATTTTTATTACCTTGCCAAGAATGAGAAAACGTTAAAAGCGCTGAGAAAGAAAAACACCAGCTTACACAAATACAAATCTCGCTAATTTTTATTGCAGCAGGGGTTTTGTGGGTTTAAAAGGCAGAACAGTGGTGTTGAAGCTTTACAGCCAACCAATTAAAACAAACTAAAAATTACTTTGAAATTGTCGACTTGGGAAATTTGGACTTTTGGATAAGTTTGAGACAAATTTTAGGAAATTAAAGGTGGTTTTCCCCTCCTAATGCTGGCAACATTTGTGAGGTACTATGCCATGTCAAAACTTCTCTATAAAGAGGTGTCGCACTACGGCACGCCGTTCGGACTCGGCTATAAAAAGGAGGATCCTTATTGCGCTTAAACTTGAATCGGACTGCACTCATTGATATGTGGGAAGTTTGCCCCTGTTCCTTAGTGGAATGTTCATGGCAAAATTTTTGAACATTCGCAAGTTGTTGGACTTTTTAAAGCGATCTGGACAGTGCAACGGTGGGAACTAGAAGGCATCTTCCATCTTCTTTTTCTGTGGTATCACAATGGACGAAAACGTTTAAGTGAGTCTGAATGCAGGCTGCCACTCAAACTTAACCAAACCAAAAGGCTCAGAAGTAAGGATGGACGGACAGAAGACAGACGAAACGAAGGACAGTCGGCCAGAAAAATTACCGAACAGAAAAACGCTCGAACCGACGGTCAAACAACCAGAAAAACGGACGCACAGAAGGACTGAAGGATAGATGGGCGGACAAACAGAAGGACGGACAGCCAGAATCATCAAATGATGGCAGAACAGAAGGACCGAAGGACGCACGAACATAAGAACAGTCGGACAGAAAAATGGTCAAACATCGGCTTAGGAAGGAAGTACCAAACGACCGAAAGACGGACGAACAGTCGGACAGAAGAATGCTCCAGCATCGAGAGATTAGTTTATACGGGCGACAGAAGGACGGAGAAGAGTACGAACACATAAAAGGAAGGAAGAACAGAAGAACGGACGAACAAAAGGATGGTTAGACAAACGGACGCCCTGATAGAAGAACGATTAGACAGAACAATGGACGGACAGACAGGAGTACGGACGGATAGAAGGATGGATGAACAGAAGAAAGGACGAACAGAAGGACGGTCAGACAGAAGAACGTTCAGACAGAATAACCAACAGACCGAAGAATGGACGGATAGAAGGTCGAGCGGACGAACTGAAGGACCGAAAGACCGAAAGACGGACAAACAGATGGACAGTCGGTAGAAACATAACCGGACAGAAGGACGAACAGAAGTAAGAGCGGATCGAAAGTCATCATCAGTAAAGTCTACCTGGGTATATTACCGCTCATTTCGCTTCTAATTTGGCTAGGTCTTAAGTGTCATAGCCGCAATTACTGTCTCATATTTGAGCTGTATGTTTAATATTCACAATTATCTATAGTTTCCTAGTAGGCTTTCTTTGACCAGTGTCTCGAACTCGAAGTCAAATATCATCTCAAGTATCAGATCCTATCGCCACCTAGAGTATCTCGCCCTTACCCAATCTCCCAGCGCCTTGTCTCATGGCCGCATTGGCATTCTCTTACTTAACCTGCATATTGATAGGTTGGACATCCAGAATTTTCTCCAGTGACCTTGTAAGGCTTCCCTAATCCTGTTGCATTATAATTATGTAGTGCTCAATTGCTGTACACCATACTAACTACCATACTACTGACCAGCTTGGGTGAATATTGGTCTAATTGCGCTCCTATAGAGCCAGTTTTTCACGCACCATTTTGAACATATTCAGCGAAGGCGACGTCCCATCATCTGTGAGCTCAACCAATACGCTCTGGAATTAGGTACATTCTGTTCAGTTTCTTATCCAAGATGACTCCCAAACATTTGAATTTGCAGGATAACTACATCGATGGGATTAGAATGCTTAACTTCTTAATTTTTCACTTTTTTGTTTTTCTGGTATACATGCAAAGTTAAATCTTCTCAGGGGACGATTTAGGTCTCCCCTTGCCGTATTCTATCTCCACGACCCCTCCGTCTTTCTGCAGTGCTGACTAATAGTTCTTAAACTTAGAAATATCTTAACATCGCCTGCGAAGCCGACTGTTTTAAATCCCTCTACCATTAGGATCCCTAAATTTTCTGCTGGTGGTCATCGATAGAAATGTCGGTAAAATGTCGCCCATGCGGGAGAACCCTCAATTTATATACCTTTTTCTTTAGCATATGGCTTATTCAATCCCTAAGAACCCGGTCCATCTGGTACTGGTCTAAAGATTGGCACAGTTTATGAGTACTTATATTACTAAAAAATCCTTCGAGTCTGTTCAAACCGACAATTTGTACATATTGGCTTCGAAGTTTTTTACTATCCTATGCGTAAACTCGTGTAGAGCTGTTTCAAATGATAGCCCCTTGACATAGTCATGCCGCCTGCAACTGACTAATTCACCATGTATGCATTCTTATATTTATGGCACAAATAGTCTTAACATAGCGGATTTTTGCTCCTGCTTCTTGCTTTTTACAGCTTGTAGACGGTCAGACCTACTGACATACCCATTTAGTTATATCTTTAACCTCCCAACTTAGCCTAATTGGTCAAAATGTCTTTCATGTACAGAACCACTGTGTCCTTCCCAAAAACCCCTTCATTGAGGGTAAATAAAACAAGCTGGGCGTTGGTGCAGGCGTTTTCATCTTACACCCTAAATCTGATAATTATTTGCTTGTCTTTTTGTTTTGGTTCTGTTCTGTTGGTTCTAAGTATTATTCGTTTCTTTCCTTTTTTGCAAAGAAGATTTCCTTAAAATCTCTACGAAAAAATTTTAAGTAATTTCTATGAGAGATAAATGGTTAAACCAGTTTATTTTTGTTTGCCTAAGAATATTTAAAGGACTGAGTAAATATTTCGTTCATTTCCTTTGGCTTCACTTTTAATCCTGGGTGTTGAGAATTTATTTTCATTTTATAATTATCTTTCATCGTTTTTTGGTGTGCTCTGGCCGCTGTTGTACGTGGAGAGTTATAAAGAAAATGTTAATAAATTACAAATGCTTAAGTGCGTGCCCAAACGACGGCAGGGGATGCAGTAAAAATTTCCACTTTTTAAAATAAATGTTAAGATTAAGAATTTTCTTGTTGTCCCATAATGGCTGCATGGAGTTTTTCTTTTTCTAGTCTCTAAAAAAGTATTTGTCCGCCGAGATTTCGAAATGAGTTATAATCGTGATGGAACAAAACATTGACAGAAAGACTCAGAATGTTTTCAGCTTAGTTTCGTATTTTTTAAAGTATAGTACAATACTAAGGAAAGAAATTTGCATAAATTTTTGACAGTGGTAAAAAAAAATCGTTTTAAATGCTGAAATTCCACATAAATTTAAAGAATGTGTATTAAAAATTCACTTGGCATACACATATTTAAAATAAATCTTAAAGTGCAATTAAGAAGTATTGGAGGTTATTTGAGAAATCATGGTGTGCAATTTCAACCAAATCGGTTAAAAATAACGCCCTCTAGATTCTCAAGAAGTCAAGAAGTCAAGATCCGAGATCGGTTTATATGGAAGCTGCATCAGGTTTTAGATCATTTCAGACCCTACTTAGCACGATTGTTGGAAGTCATAGAAAAAGTTATTGTGAAAAATATCTGCCAATCGGAGATTTGAGCCCTCTTGAGGCTAAAGAAAGATCGAGAGATCTATTTATATGGGAGCTATAACTCAACATAACTGATTTGTCCCATCTACAATTCCAACCGTCGAACATTACTAGGGAGTTGTTGAGGAAAACTTCAAGCGCTTAGTTCTTTAGACAGACGGACGGACATGGCTAGATCGACATAAAATGTCAAAAATATGTTCTTTATGGGGCCTTAGACGCGAATTTTAAGGTTTTATCCTTCACCATCATATGGTGGAGGGTACGAAAAGGCGCATGATAGCGATGAGCGCCTTAAAAACTAATAAAACTCACTGTTTCAAAGTTATCTACAGGTTTTATTTTAGGGACGCTACAAAAGCAGTTGAAAGAATAGTTTTAGTACCCTTTTCCTGTGGAAAAAGGCAGTTTAAGTACCCCTTCCTCAGGGAAAGAGTAAATACCACGTCCTACGGGTAGTTCAAGTACCCTCTCTAAGAGTAAAGGTAAGGGAAAAGGGTAGTTGAAGTAGGGGATAAATCTAGTTTTAGTACTATTTCCCTTAGGAAAAGGTAGTTTTAGTACTGTTTCCCAGAGGAAAGGGTAAATTTAGCACCCTCTCCTATTGGAAAGTGTAGTTTAATACGCCTTTCCAAAAAAACAGTGTAGTTTTAGCAGTGAAGGGTAAATACCACGTACTACGGGTATTTAAGTACCCTCCCTAAGAGTAAAGGTAAGGGAAAGGGTAGTTGAAGTACCCTTTCTTAGGGGGTAAGTCTAGTTTTAGTACTATTTCCCTTAGGAAAAGGTAGTTTTGGTACTGTTTCCTAGAGCAACGGGTAAATTTAGTACCCTCTCCTATTGGAAAGTGTAGTTTAATACCCCTTTCCAAAAAAACCGTTTAGTTTCAGTACGCTTTTCTAGGGCAATGAATAGTTTTAGTACTTTATCCTAGAAAAAAGGGTAGTTTTAGTACCTTTTCCAAGGGTACAACACTCTCCTACTAAAGGGTAGTTTAAGTACACTTTCCTAGGGGAAATGGTAGATTTATTTCCCTTTCCTAGGGGAAATGGTACCCTTTCCCTGGAGAAAGGGTAGCTTTAGTACCCTTTACTATGGGAAAGGGTAGCTTTGGTACACATTTCTAGGGGTAAGGGTACCCTTTCCCAGGAAAAGGGTACATTTTGTACCTTCTTCTATTGCAAAGCGTTGTTTAAGTACCCTTCCTAGCGGATAGGGTAAATTGAGTACCCTTTCCAAGAAAAAAGGTAGTTGTAGTACCGTTTCCTAGAAAAAAGGGAATTTTCGTACCCTTTCTTCGGGGAAAGGGTAGTAGTATTACGCATTCATAGGAGAAACGCTAGATTTAGTACCCCTTTCCTAAGGGAAAGGGTAGCTTTAGTTTCCTTTCTTGGAGGAAAAGGTAGTTTTAGTAGCCTTTCCTAAGGGAAAGGGTAGCTTTACTACCTTTCCTAAGGAAAAGGGTAGCTTTAGTACCTTTCCTTTGGGAAAAGGGTAGTTTAAGTACCCGTTTCTAGGAGAACGAGTAGTTTTAGTACATTTTCTAGGGCAAAGGATAGCTTAAGTACCCTTTTTTAGGGGTAAGGGTAGCTTAAGTACCCTGTTTTAGTGGAAAGGGGTAACATAAGTACCCTTTTATAGGGGAAATGGTAGCTTTAATTTAATTTTTTAGGGGAAGGGTAGATTAAGTACCCTTTCCTAGGGGAAAGAGTAGCTTTAGTACCCTTTCCTAGGTGAAAGGGTAGCTTTAGAACCCTTTCCTAGATGAAAGGGTAGTTTTAGTACCCTTTTCTAGGGGAAATGGTTGCTTTAGTACCCTTTGCTAGGGGTAAGGATAGCTTAAGTACTCTTTCCTAAGAGATAGGGTAAAGTTTGCACCCTCTCCTATTGGAAAGCGTTGTTTAAGTACCCTTCTTAGCGTATAAGGTAAATTTATTACCCCTTCCTTCCCTTTTGCTTGGGGAAAGCGTAGTTGTATTACGCCTTCATAGGGAAAACGTTAGATTTAGTACCCTTTCCTAAAGGAAAGGAAAGTTAAAGTACCCTTTCTTTAGGGAAGGGTTAGTTTTAGTACCCTTTTCTAGGGTAAAGGATAGCTTTAGTACCCTTTTTATCGGAAAGGGTAGCTTTAGTACCCTGTTTTAGGAGAAGGTGTAGCTTTAGTACCCTTTTTAAGTGGAAAGGGTAGATTTAGTACTCTTCCTTAGGGGACAGGGTAGCTTTAGTACCATTTTATAGAGGAAAGGTATCTCTAGTACCCCTTCATAGGGGTGGTTTTTCCATTACCATACCATCGATTTTGTTTGAACACTTTTCCGTAAAAAAAAGTTTGTTCTCGTTGGATTAAATAGTTGGAGCAAATAGTCAGCTGTTTCTTCACCAAAACTGATCGTGTAGCGACTATTCTGCTTTAACCCTGAAGAACGGACAGTTCTGAGTGGTGCACCACCAACTGATTACCTTAAGCCAAGAACTTTAATCGCTATTGCTAAGTCTTTTAAAGTTTTTTGTAATTTTTTTTATATTAAATAAATAAAACAAGTAAAAGCGTGCTAAGTTCGGCCGGGCCGAATCTTATATACCCTCCACCATGGATCGCATTTGTCGAGTTCTTTTCCCGGCATCTCTTCTTAGGCAAAAAAGGATATAAGAAAAGAGTTGCTCTGCTATTAAAACAATATCAAGATATGGTCCGGTTCGGACCACAATTAAATAATATGTTGTAGACCTGTGTAAAATTTCAGCCAATTCGTATAAGAATTGCGCCCATTGGGGCTCACGAAGTAAAATAGAGAGAACGATTTATATGGGATCTGTATCGGGCTACAGACCGATTCAGACCATAATAAACACGTTTGTTGATGGTCATGAGAGGATCCGTCGTACAAAATTTCAGGCATATCGGATAATAATTGCGACCTCTAGGGGTCAAGAAGTCAAGATCCCAGATCGGTTTATATGGCTGCTATATCAGGTTATGAACCGATTTGAACCTTATTTGATTTTTACTTGTTGAAAGTAAAAATAAAATACGTCATGCAAAATTTCAGCCAAATCGGATAGGAATTGCACACTCTAGAGGCTCAAGAAGTCAAGACCCAAGATCGGTTTATATGGCAGCTATATCAGGTTATGGGCCGATTTGAACCAGTTGTTGGATATAATAACAAAACACGTCGTGCAAAATTTCATTTCAATCGGATAAGAATTGCGCACTCTAGAGGCTCAAGAAGTCAAGACCCAAGATCGGTTTATATGGCAGCTATATCAGGTTAGGAACCGATTTCAACCATACTTGGCACAGTTGTTGGATATAATAACAAAACACGTCGTGCAAAATTTCATGCAAATCGGATAAGAATTGCGCACGCTAGAGGCTCAAGAAGTCAAGACCCAAGATCGGTTTATATGGCAGCTATATCAGGTTATGGACCGATTTGAACCATTCCCGGCACAGTTGTTGGATATCATAACAAAACACGTCGTGCAAAATTTCATTCCAATCGGATAAGAATTGCGCACTCTAGAGGCTCAAGAAGTCAAGACCCAAGATCGGTTTATATGGCAGCTATATCAAAACATGGACCGATGTGGCCCATTTTCAATACCAACCGACCTACACTAATAAGAAGTATTTGTGCAAAATTTCAAGCGGCTAGCTTTACTCCTTCGGAAGTTAGCGTGCTTTCGACAGACGGACGGACGGACGGACGGACGGACGGACGGACAGACGGACGGACATGGCTAGATCGAGATAAAATGTCGCGACGATCAAGAATATATATACTTTATGGGGTCTCAGACGAATATTTCGAGTAGTTACAAACAGAATGACGAAATTAGTATACCCCCCATCTTATGGTGGAGGGTATAAAAAAATAATTAATAATCTAAATTCTAGGGAGAAAGTCGGAAAACGAACAAGAAAAGACGATTGATTATTCACAATGACAATGGGAGCTCTTACACATCGGCTCAACCCAGCGACTTTTTGACCGACCAAAACGGCTAATTGATGGTGATCTGCCGTACAGCCCTGGCTTGGCACCCAATGACTTCTTTTTTTCCGAACATTAAGATGAAAATGCGTGGTCAATGATTTTTGTCGCCAGAAAATGCTGTTGAAGCGTGTTTTAGAGGTGTCTCAATCGAAGTGGAAAAAGTGTTTCGACAAGTAGTTTAAGCGCATGCAAAAGTGTATAAATAAAGCTGGAGGATGTTTAGAAACCGTTTTTGATGACAACCAGTAAGGAAAGGCAAAAGTCGGGCGGTGCCGACTATATAATACCCTACACCACCGAGTATACGTAATATTTTTAATACACAGCACTTATATCCAAATTTAGTCAGACTTTAATTTTGCATACCTATTGAAATATCGAATAAGGTTCCATTCGCTTTTCTTACGATGGTACGAAAATTGTAGTTTCTACAGCTTTAAGAGTCGAAACGCATAAATGATATATATGGGAGTTTTATCTAAATCGATTTTGATGAAATTGCACATGTATTGGAATGTCAATTAAACCATCTCATGAAAAATTTTGTAGATATCGGACCAAAATTGTGGCTGCTACAGCCTTAAAAGGCCATATCGGATAAAAAATATATATGGGAGCTATATCTAAATCTGGACCGAATTTTATGGAACTTTGCACACATATGAGGACGTTGAATAAAACGCTCCATGCCAAATTTCGTAAAGATCGGACCAAAATTGTGTCTGCTACAGCCTTAAAAGACCATATCGGATGAACGATATATATGAGAGCTATATATAAATCGGATCCGATTATGATAAAATTTTAAACATATATTGGGACGTAACAAAAAGCACTTCGAACAAAATTTTGCAAAGATCGGACCAAAATTGTGCCTTCTACAGCCTTAATAGGTCAAATCGGATGAAAGTTATATATGGGAGCTATATCTAAATCTGAACCGATATTGATGAAATTTTCCACACATATTGGGACGTCGCAAAAAGCACTTTGTGCCAAATTTGGTAGAGATCGCACCAAAATTGTATCTCCTACAGCTTTAAAAGGGCATATCGGATGAAAGATATACAATATATGGGAGCTACATCTAAATCTGGACCTATTATAATAAAATTTTGCAAGCACTTTGGGTCGTTAAAAGAAACATTTTGTGCCAAATTGTGGTTTCTACAGCTTTAAAAGGGCACATCGGATGAAAGATATATATGGGAGCGATTTAGCGTTTGTCCTTGGACCAAAAAAGACACTTTTGCAAAATTTTGTGAAAATCGGACAACAAATGCGGCCTGTACCTTGATTACAAGAAAACATGGACAGACAGACAGACGGACATAGCTAAATCGAATCAGGAAGTGATTCTAAGCCGATCCGTATACTCATCGATGGATCTAGCTCTTCTCCTTCTTAGCGTAGCAAACAAATGCACAAATTTATAATACCCTGTACCACAGTGGTGGCGTAGGGTATCAAAATTTGCATTTTCATCATTAGGCCAGAAACGTAGATAGCAGTTCTCGCATAAATGGCATAGTGTAAGTTGTAATAAATGAATTCATTCCGCAATGTAATAAAACGTACCAAAAATTTATTACAACTTATATATTTTCAGTACACAAAATTCGTTTATTTTTTTTTTTTTTAAAGCACGTATAAATATTGCTGCCCAGAAATGTTTTATGTAATTTTTGGACAACTAACCACCAAAATGCAAAAACAAAAATTTATCGCGAAATTATTACAATGGGAAATTTCTAAATCCCAGCAATTTTCCATAGCTATGCAAATTCATAATTAACCACAATTATTTTTCCAACAAATTGGCAATAAATATTTTTCATATTTAACGCAAAAATGTGCAACAAAAATCGCCATGGCATGCATTCCCTTCATTAACTAGAATTACTGGAAAAATTCAATTAATTTTCCAACAATTAATTTCATATAAAACCATTAAATTCATTATAAAAACAATATGTTGGCGGGGGGGTGGGAGACATTTTGCCACACCAGCAGCAACATCATCAACAACAACAAAAGCCAGTACGCCAAACGCCATCAGCATCGTTCAAATTCTATAAAATTAAAACAGGGGAGTTTTGTGTTTTTGACTATTTTTTTGTTGTTGTGTTTTTTCAATGTCTGGCAGAGTTGCCATTGACAAAACGCCACATTGTGGGCAACTGTGTAACAATGGGTCGAACCGTTTGACAAAAGCTTTAAGCCAGACAAGAGTAAGCATTGTGTGTGGCACAGCTTTGTCCTGAAATATTGAGGTACTGGCTGCTGCTGCTGCTACATCCATTGAAAGTCATAACCATAACCCAGCAAAAAAAATTGAGTGTAGCTTAAACAAGTAAAAGCGTGCTAAGTTCGGCCGGGCCGAATCCTATATACCCTCCACCATGGATCGCATTTGTCGAGTTCTTTTCCCGGCTTCTCTTCTTAGGCACAACAGGATATAAGAAAAGATTTGCTCTGCTATTAGAGCGATATCAAGATATGGTCCGGTTTGGACCACAATTAAATTATATGTTGGAGACCTGTGTAAACTGTCAACCAATTCGAATAAGAATTGCGCCCCTTGGGGGCCCAAGAAGTAAAATAGAAAGATCGATTTATATGGGAGCTGTATCGGGCTATAGACCGATTCATACCATAATAAACACGTATCTTGATGGTCATAAGAGAATCCGTCGTACAAAATTTCAGGCAAATCGGATAATAATTGCGACCTCTAGAGACTCAAGAAGTCAAGATCCAAGATAGGTTTATATGACAGCTATATCAGGTTACGAACCGATTTGAACCATACTTGGCACACTTGTTGGATATCATAACAAAACACGTTCTGCAAAATTTCATTCCAATCGGATAAGAATTGCGCACTCTAGAGGCTCAAGAAGTCAAGACCCAAGATCGGTTTATATGGCAGCTATATCAGGTTATGGACCGATTTGACCCATACTTGGCACAGTTGTTGGATATCATAACAAAACACGTCGTGCCACAATTCATTTAAATCGGATAAGAATTGCGCCCTCTAGAGGCTCAAGGAGTCAAAACCCAAGATCGGTTTATATGACAGCTATGTCAGGTTATGGACCGATTTGAACCTTACTCGGCACAGTTGTTGGATATCATGCAAAATTTCATTCCAATCGCATAAGAATTGCGCACTCTAGAGGCTAAAGAAGTCAAGACCCAAGATCGGTTTATATGGCAGCTATATCAAAACATGGACCGATATGGCCCATTTACAATACCAACCGACCTACACTAATAAGAAATATTTGTGCAAAATTTCAAGCGGCTAGCTTTACTCCTTCGGAAGTTAGCGTGCTTTCGACAGACAGACGGACATGGCTAGATCGACATAAAATGTCACGACGATCAAGAATATATATACTTTATGGGGTCTCAGACGAATACTTCGAGTAGTTACAAACAGAATGACGAAATTAGTAAACCCCCCATCCTAAAGTGGAGGGTATAAAAATCTAAAACTAAGTTTTAGTACTTACTTAGGGTACTTAGGGGTAAGGATCCGAACCAGCTATACAGAAGGGCCGAAAAGGTCTTGCATATGGGCTAGACCCAGGGGTCTCAATGTTAACCCAGAAAAGACGGAAATATGCCTGTTTACGAGGAAGACGAAGGTGGGCCAATTTGACGCACCCCGTTTCCTCAATAAAAGGATTTCGATATCTGACAAGGTCAAATACTTAGGAGTGACCATGGATAGGAAACTTAATTGGAAGTGGCTCATTCAGCAGCATAATGAGAAGGCTCACAGATGTTGGGCACTATGTAGACGGGCTGTAGGCTCGAAATGGGGCCTGAATCAGAGGACAGTCCACTGGCTCTACAAGAGCGTGATAAGACCAATTCTTATATACGCCTCAGTAGTTTGGTGGACTGCTATGGAGAAAATGTGCCACATAACGACCATACAACAGGTTCAGAGAACATGTTGTCTTGGCATAGGCGGAGCGATGAGGACCACGCCTACTAGGGCACTGGAGACTATTCTAGATATCCGACCCATTGCCATACAGATTAAGTGTGAGGCAACCACTGCGGCTATGGGACTTAAGGCGATGGGAGAATGGATTGAGGATGGGAGTAGCTCATACCATAGCGGTATAATCGAAGCGACGATTGGAAATCTGGAAGTGAGGGAAGCAATTTTCAATCGGACACCTGAGACGACACTTGAGGTCGAGTGCGTGGCACTGCTACCAGCGGCACACTCGTGGATTGATGGATCTGTGGTATAGCCTTCTGGAAGATCATGTTACACGGATGGATCAAAGCTAGAGGACAGAGAGGGGGTCCACATTGAGAACCATGGACTGAGATTTGATTTAGACTGCCTGACCATAATACGGTCCCGCAGGCGGAGATCCGTGCGATCACGGAATGCTTGAGGTGGTGTGGTGCTAACGCGAGGACGTCGAGTGTGAACCTCTTTACCGATAATAAAATTGCCATAATTGGGCATTAACAACCACGACGGTAAGGTTACGAATAGTCTTGCAACGTAAGAAGGAGATTAACGCCTTCTCTGAGGATGGCAAAATCCGCTTCGTTTGCGTGCCGGGCCATAACAGGGTAAGGGGAAATGAAAAGGCAGACGATTTGGCAATGAAGGCTAGAGAACTGCCGTCGATAAACGTGGTTAACCGATTTTGCTGAAATTTGAGACAGTGAGTTGTGTTAGACCCTTCGATATCCCTCCTACATTTAGCCCAGAGTGGTTCAAATTTGGATATAGTTGCCATATAGACCGATCCTTTGATTTAGGTTCTTAGGCCCATAAAAGCCTTATTTATTATCCGATTTTACTGAAATTTAGGACAGTGAGTTGTATTAGGCCCTTCGACATCCTTCTTCAGTTTGCTCCAGATCGGTCGAGATTTAGATAAAGCTGCCATATAGACTAATCTCTCGATTTAAGGTTTTGAGCCCATACAATGTGCATTTATTGTCCGATTTTGTCAAAATTTGGCACAGTGAGTTGTGTTGGGTCCATCAAGCTTATTCGCTAATTTGACCCAGATCGGTTCAGATTTGGATATAGTTGCCATATAGACCGGTCTCTTCATTTAAGGTTTTGGGCCCATTAAGGGCGCATTTATGGTTTGAAGTCGCCGAAATTTGGGGCAGTGAGTTGAGTTAAGCCTTTCGACATACTTCTGAAATATGACAGAGATCGGTCCAGATTTGGATATAGCTGCCATACAGACCGATCTCTCGATTTAAGGTTTTGGACCCATTAAAGGCGCATTTATTGTCCGATTTCGCCGAAATTTGGGACTGTGAGTTGTGTTAAGCCCTTCGATATTCTTCTTCAATTTGGCCCGGATCGGTCCAGATTTGGATATAGCTGCCTTATAGACCGATCTCACGATTTAAGGTTTTGGGCCCATAAAAGGCGCATTTATTGTCCGATTTCGCCGAAATTTTGGGACAGTGAGTTTTGTTAGGCCCTTCGACATTTTCCTGAAGCTTGGCCCAGTTATATCCAAATCAGATTTGGATATAGCTGCCATATAAGCCGATATCCTGGTTTTAAGTCTTGGCCCCATAAAAGGCGCATTTATAATCAGATTTCACTGAAATTTGACACAGTGACTTATGTTGACTTTTGGACATCCGTGTCGTATATGGTTTAGATCGGTTTATTTTTAGATATGCCTACAAAAAAGGCCAATATTTTGTTATACACAATAGAACAATGCACTTGCATTGCACTTGCACTTATTAGTATGTTGTCCAAATCGGACCATATTTCCAAAAAGCTGCTATGGGTGTATAAGTCATGAATTTTGCACACGATTGTGATGAAAGGTGGTTGACATATATACCCGAAGCGGAGTATACCCGAACTTAATGCCTTTTTACTAGTTTTTTTTTTAAGTATGGTCACTCATACTGTTTGCTGGGTTATTTCTATGTTATTTAAAATATGCATTGCATTTTATGTAACTTGGATGGCAACAGTTGCCATGTTGACATCACACAATTATCGAGTTAACAGCAGCATCACTACCAGCATTTCTACTCTTTGGGAAAAGGTTTAAATCATGACCAAACATCACTCTCACTCTTAGCGTACTCTTTCTCTTACGCAGACCCCTCGATTGATCACAGCAACCGAGGATATATTAAAATTGAGTTTAAAGGGAATGAGCCAAAGTACCACATTGAAATCTCTGATGCTGTCGGTTGTCATTGACTTCATAACGCTGTGTTATACACCGATAGACATATACAAACATATTTAAATATATATATAGAGACAAGCGTTGCATCCGAAACAGGGAAGTAT
Organism: Stomoxys calcitrans; assembly: GCF_963082655.1. Classification (NCBI taxonomy): domain Eukaryota; kingdom Metazoa; phylum Arthropoda; class Insecta; order Diptera; family Muscidae; genus Stomoxys; species Stomoxys calcitrans. The sequence continues at coordinate 26,766,267 of NC_081556.1, forward strand.
ATAGATGGCCTCTTTTAAGGGAAAATTGAAAACATTAATTTTTATAAAAATTAAGTTTCAAGAAATTTTGTTTTCAAAAAAAAAATTGTCTATAAATTTCGTCGGACCAACTCTTCCAATGAACTTAAAGTCCGATGACTTGACATGCCTAAGTCAAGGGAATGTCGGTGGAGACTGCCCTGTACGATGCCAAGAAGTACGCACTGGCGGTATGCATTGACATCGATGGGGGCTTTTAACAATGTGCGGACCGACACATTGATCCAGATCTTGGACCAGTACCGGGTGGATCGGGTCCTTAGAGACTAGACAAACCATATTTTAAGGAACAGGTGAATAAATTTTTGATCACATGACATAAATATAAGGGAGAAAGTGGTACAGGGTACGCCCCAAAGGGGCATTTTATCGCCACTCCTATGGGTGACCACCATGAATTCGAACCCGTCAGCTACGCAGACGGGGTTACAATACTTTTAAGGGGTAAGGATCCGATTCAGCTATGCAGAAAGGTCCTTAAGGGTCCTGAAGATGGTATACGACTGGGATAGACCTAGGGGTCTCAATGTTAACCCAGAAAAGACCGAAATCTGCTTGTTCACGACCAAGACAAAGGTGGGCCAGTTTGACACATCACGTTTCCCCAATAGAACGAGTTCGATATCTGACGAGGTCAAACACCTAGGAGTGAACTAGGACATGAATCTGAATGGGAAGTATCACATTGAAGAGCGTACGGAGAAGGCTCACAGATTTAAGGCATTATGTAGACGGGCCGTGTGATCGAAATGAGAGCGGAATCATAGGATAGTTCACTGGCTCTACAGGACAGTGATTAGAACAATTTTAATGTACGCCTCATAAGATTGGTGGAATGCGATGGAGGAAAAGTACAATATAAGGATGATACAAGAGGTTCAAACAACATGTCGTCTTTGCTTAGGAGCTACGCCAGAGGACCACGCCCAATAGGGCAAACGAAGAGTATTCTAGATATCCAACCCGTAGATATACGGATTAAGATTGAGGCAGTCACTGCGGAGCAGGTCATACCATCACGGTATAATCGAGCAGATGATAACAAACCCTGGAAGAAATGATAGAGATTTCCGTAGAGTATTCTATATATCCAACCCATAGATATAAGGATTAAGTGTGAGGCAACCACTGCGGAGCAGGTCATACCATCGCGGTATAATCATGGAGACGATAGCAAAACTTGGAAGAAATGGGAGAGATTTCCGTTCGGATAGCTGGGATGAGGCTTAAGGTCGAGTGCGAGGCACTGTTGCCGGATTGATGGATCTGCTGTATAGCCATCTTGAAGTTCATGCTACACCGATGGATCAAAGCTAGAGGACAGTGTGGGCCTGAGGGTCCACATTTTGAACCCAGGGACGGAAATCTGTTATCGACTGCCTGACCGTAAAACGGTCCTGCCAGCGATCATGGAATGCGTGAGGTGGTGTGGTGTTAACGTGAGAACGTCGAGTATGAACATCTTTACGGAATGTAAACTGGCCATCAGGATAATACCAACCAGGACGGTAAGGTAGCGAAAAGTCGTGTAGTGTAAGAAGGAAATTAACGCCTTCTTTGACAATGGCAAGTGAGGTGGTGTGGTTTTAATGTGAGGACGTCAAGTGTGAACATCTTTACGAAATGTAAACTGGCCATCGGGATAATAATGCCCAGGATGATAAGGTCATGATCAGTCGTGGAGTGCCGAGCCATAGCGGAGTAAGGGAGTATGATAAAGCAGACCATTTGGCAGTGAATACAATAGGATTGCCTTAAAAAAACTTGGTTAATCCGGTAGGATGGCGAAAGTCCTATGGGGAAATCGGGATGTGAGAAGACGAGGCTATTACTGTAAGTAAATAGGACGGAGGTGAGTATAATTTTCGGTATCATAGGGGGACACATAGGACTACGAGCTCACTTATGCAAAATATTTGCGTAAAGTGATAGCATTTGTAGGGCATGTGGGGAAGATAATGAGACGTTGGAGCATTTCCTATATCATTGACCAGCTTTCGCGACTGACAGACACCGTTACTTAGTTGGGGACATAAATACCATACATGACCAGAATTTATATACCCTACACAGTGGATCTCATTTTTCAAGTTCTTTGTCTGATATATCTTTATAGGCAAAAAAAAGGATAATGGATACAAATTTCTATATCAGGTTATGGACCGATTTACGTATGTAAAAGGCCATAAGGGAAATAATTGTGCAAATTTTTGGCTAATCAAATAAAAAATTCACTTCTAAAGGCTCAAGATGTACAATCAGGAGATCGGTTTATATGGTAGCTATATCAGGTTATGGACCGATTGATACCATATTTGGCAACTATGTTGGAGGTCATACAAGAAGTCATTGTGCAAAATTTCATACGGCCCATTTACAATCCCAACCGATCCACATCCATAGGAAGGCTTTGTGCAAAATTTCCAGCGGCTAACTTTACTACTTCATAAGTTAGCGGGCTTTCGATAGACGGACAGACGAACGGACATAGATAGATTGACTTAAAATGTCATGTCGATCAAGAATATACATACTTTATTGGGTCTTAGACGAATATAACGCGGTGTTACTAACGGAATGACGAAATTAGCACACAAATGATTTTTTCTGATGTGTAAGATGGTATTGCTACGTGCCATTAAAGCAACAAAACCGACGAAACTTATTTTACGATAAAAGCCCAGAGTCGATTTAAGACCTCAAAGATAGGTAATGGATTAGCGATTGAGTTATGAAATATTTCATGAAAAGTATAGGGTAAGCGTGGTCTTGGTTGGCTAATGTTTTATTACACACTTCACCATAGGATGGGGGTATACTAATTTCGTCATTCTGTTTGTAACACCTCGAAATATGCGTCTAAGACCACATAAAGTACATATATTCTTGATCGTCATTTCATTTTAAGTCGATCTAGCCATGTCCGTCCGTCTGTCTATCCGTCCATCCGTCTGTCTGTCGAAAGCACGCTAACTTTCGAAAGAGTAAAGCTAGCCGCTTGAAACTTTGCACAAATACTTTTTATTAGTGTAGGATGGTTGGGATTATAAATGGGCCAAACCGGTCCATGTTTTCATATAGCTGCCATATAAACCGATCTTAGGTCTTGACTTCTTGAGTCCCTAGAGGGCGCAATTCTCATCCGACTTCCAACAACTGTGCTAAGTATGGCACAAATCGGTTCATAACCTGATATAGCTGCCATATAAACCGATCTGGGGTCTTGACTTCTTCAGCTTTTAGGGGGCGCAATTCTTATCCGATCTGGCAGAAATTTTGTACAACGGCTTCTACTATGACCTTCAACATACGTGTTCAATATGGTCTGAATCGATCTATAGCCTGATACCGCTCCCATATAAACCGGTCTCCCGATTTTGCTTTTTGAGCCCCTACAAAGCGCAATTCTTATCCGAATGAATTGAAACATTACACAATGACTATAGCTTGTTTTTTTCATTATTAATGGTATACCTTCCCTTTATTATGAAATAATCACCCAATCATCTATCTCAAAAAATTAAATTTTTCTCTGAATACCAATATAACACCTCTTTTTGATAAACACTTTATAATGGGTCCAACTGCAGTAGATTCGATTAACAGCTCAATATCTGTTTTAGAAAAGTTCTCAAGGCTTCGTCCTACCAGACTACGATAATATCGGGGATTTGATTATACTCGTAATCCAAACAACAGGGAGAGTACAAGCTTAGACTCTAGAATCCCTTAGAACGAAAATAATACCAAATTAGAATAAAGGCCTTTAACCATTACCGCCAGTACATGCCTTGATTATGGATTTTTCATGAAATTTTGCATACCCTGAGCTATACAAATGGACACAATGCCAAAGAAAATGGTTACCAAGCAATATGGACAAAAATTACTAAAGCACAGCATCATTCAAGGCAGTACATAGCAAAAGTAGAAATGATGCTGAAACAATGGCAACAACAAAACACAGTGATTGTCATTTAACATCATTATCAACGTTGGAGCGTTAAGTGAAGCGTTTAAGGCATTCATTGTTTGTGCCGAAAATGTTTGACTTACTCGAGTTACAAAATATTTTATGAAATATCTTCGGATGGATCACCCACAAAAGTAACCCATGCCCATGCTATGGGACCCATGCCCACAGAGGGTGTACATTGCACACACTTCCACTGCCACATATTTTGCATCCTTTAGTGTCCCATGGCTTTCTGCCTTTTATCAGCAAAAACAGGGATAGCTTTTGACGTGTTTAATGTTCGTAATTGTGCAATCCATCATCAATTGAAAAGTTCCTTATGGTTGACTGTAAGCCTGAATGACAACGGATGGTCGAAGCACAATGATGGCTTAGTTTAGTTGGCATACTAACCAATCAACCCATACTCTTATCGGGAAAAGTTCGATTAAAGCCTGGCTATATCTACATATATTACAATAAACGCACAGTGGAGTTGGATGCTTTGAATATTAACATGCACTAAAATATGAAAATTTACCGCCCTGCTTGTTATTGCCCATATGGCCTGTTTACTGTCTTACTGTTAATACCACACCACCTCACGCATTCCGTGATCGCACGGATCTCCGCATGCAGAACCGTATTATGGTCAGGCAGTCTAAAACATATCTCAGTACCTGGGTTCTCGATGTAGAGCCCAGGCCCACCCTGTTCTGTAGCTTTAATCCATCCGTGTAATATGACCTTCGAGATGTCAATACTAGGGTTAAATCAATCCAAGACTGTGCCGCTGGCAGCAGTGCCTCGAACTGGACCTTAAGTGTCGTCTCAGGTATCCGATAGGAAACCTATTCAATTTCTTCCAGATTTCCCATCGTCGTCTAGATTATACCGCGATGGTATGACCTGCTCCTATCCTCAATCCATTATACCATCGCCTTAGCAGCAATGGCTGTATGTCTATGGGTCGGATATCTAGAATAGTGGCTAATACCCTATTGGGCGTGATTCCCATCGCACCGCCTATGCCAAGACAACTTTTTCTCGGAATCTGTTTTATTATCCTTGTTGCACTTTTTCTCCATCGCACTCCATTAAACTACCGAGGCGTTAGTATGTATTGGTCTAATCACGCTTCTGTAGAGCCAGTGGACCATCCTCGGATTCAGGCCAGATTGCAAGCCTACGGCCAACATCTGTGAGCCTTCTCAGTAAGCTCCTGAATGTGACACTTCCTATTAAGTTTCCTGTCCAAGATAACTACTTATTATTTGATCAAGTCAGATATCGAAATCGTTTCACTGAAGAAAAGTGGCGCGTCAAATTGGCCCACCTGCGTCTTTCTCGTGAACAGACAGATTTCTGTCTTCTCTTGGTTAACATTGAAACCCCTGGGTCTAGCCTAGTCGTATGCCATCTGCAAGAGCCTTTCGGCAAATCTGATTCGGATCCTTACCTCTTAGAAGGATCGTGCGCGTAGTAGACGGGTTGAAATCGTTCCTCAGTCAGCATCCGTAATAGGTTATATATAGTGGTTAACCATAAGGGTGGCGATAAAATGCCCCCTGTGGCGTGCCTTGTGCCACTTTGTCGCTTACATTTATGTCATTGGGCCCACCTGTTTCTTAGCATGTGGAGTATCCAATCTTTTTGCACCCTGTACGGGTCTAAGGACTGGATCTTTGTGTCGGTCCGCACATTGTCAAAAGTTCGCTCGATCTCAATGCATACCGCCAATGTGTACTTCTTGGCATCGAAAGATCGAAGTGCAAGGTATTTCCACGGGCATTTCCTTGATATAGGCATGCGCTTTGCATTTGAGCATGATGTCCACTTTTAACCTTGGTATCCGCAATATTTTCCATGGCTGTGAGGTCTGTAGGCCTTTAGTGTCGCATAACTTGCCTTACCGGACTTGAGTATAAATGCCACCCTTGCCTCCTGCCGGGCTTTCGGAATATATGCAAGTCTTAGGTACGCTGTGAAAATACAGGCCAGATAGACCGCCAGATAGTCGGCCTCCTTCTGTATTAACACCTGAAATATTCCATCAGGTCCGGGTGACTTAAATGGTTTGAAGCTACTCAAGGTTTATTCCTCCATAAATTCATTATTACCAGATTTCGGTGTCTCCGCGAGTCCCGTCGTATCAAAAGCCTCAACATGTTCTCCGTTGTCTCTGCTCTCACTCCCATGTCTTCAACTAACGTTTCAGTTTGGACATGGGTATTTGAGAGAAACTTTTGGTGGCGTTATTAACCTTATCGTCCTGTTCGCAGAGTAGACTAAAGGAGACACGTTTTGCTGATCTGATAATCTTATTCCATTCCTTGAGCCAATATAACTCCGCTTTATTTACGACGTGCTCTGTTGTAAAGTCTGCGGTTCTCTTTCTCAATGTTGCCCACGAAATGTGGTGTTAGTTTTCTGTCACTGCACTGTTTGATGTTTCAGCATTAGGATCTTTATCCATCCTAGTCTTCCTATTCTCGAGAATGTCGTTAATGGTTCCGTCGTCGGGTTCCTGTTTGTTAGGCAGTGTTGGGTCTTTCGCCCCTGCACTACCTGATGTTTTATTATTAGGATCTTTGCTTATCCCAGTCTTCTCAATATTTAGAAAGTCTGTTGTTGTCTCATTGCCGGCCCTCAGTTCGTTAGGCGGTATTAAATGTCCTGCCACTGTACTGTTTGATGGCTCAATATGAGGATATTTGCCTATTCTAATCTTCCCAATCTACAATAGTAAAAGATGACTATGGTCCCGTAGTACGCCAGGTCTTAGCCAAACATGTCACGGAGAATTGATCAATGCCCACCACATGAAGAGTTCGTTTCTCCTTCTCCTTCATGTGGAAGACCAACCATTTCTCCACGAACAAATCTTGGTTTTTCTTGCTTAAGACTTCCATCATGCGTTCCGTCGTGAATAGGCCGCCCTCATCCTTGATGAATACCGCCGTCTCTGTGAGCTGGAAGATATCCATCTTTCTCACAAGGATGCCCAGGGATTGTGAATACTTCCAATGAGATTTTTGACGGTATCAACACATACTGCTGGCGCAAAGCGCAGCGTTAATATGTCCCGTCTATACTCGCAGCTATAATTTGTGTGGGTTGACCCAATTCAGAGTTTAGCCCATGTTTTTTTGGACTTGCAACAACTACGCCAAGTATTGTCTATATCGTTGCATAACTTCTTGAGCCTCTAGATGGCGCAATTCTTGTCTGATTTGTCTGTAATTTTGTACAACTACTTCTCTTATGATCTGCCAAAGCTCCCTATGAACCGATCTTCTATTATATTGTATTTTCACAGATTGTGTAGGTTGATCTGGAAGGAAACATATGCTATATAATTTTTTGTTACCCCATAAACACCACCCAAAATCAAAAGTGGACCGAAAAGGACAACATGGGTATCAAATGAAAGGTATTGGAGAGTACAATACGAATATGGTATAAAAATTTGAGTCTAAGTACCCATCGGGCCACCCCAGCCCCAAGACTCCCCCAAACAGATATATTGGACGTTCATTTCAATATGAGATCACGCCACCCCTCAAAAACGGCATTAGACCCATTATGACTATATGCTACTTGGCTGAACAGATTTTCTTAAAGGCGGACCCTCCTCCTTACCCCAAAAACGCCACCCATATCCGAAAGTGGTCCGATGGGCACAATAAGGGTATTAAATGAAAAGTATTGGAGACCAGAAAACGAATATGGTATTAAAATTTGGGTCCAAGTACCGAACGGCCCTCCACCCCCCGAAGCCCAAAACTCCTCTAAGCAAATATATTCGAAGTTCATGTTAATATGGGACTCAAATGAAAAGTATTAGGCTGTAGATTACAAATATGGCATAAAACATTGGGTCCAAGTAATGGGAGGTCACCCAGTCCCAAATTAAGGGGTTATTTGCCGACCATGGCTATATGGGACTCAAATGAAAGGTATTTGAGAGTAGGAAACAAATTTGATATCCAATTTTGAAGCCAAGTGTTTTGGGGTACTCCCTAAAGCACCCCTTGAACTGATCTTCATTTCCGTTGGGAATAAAGAACGAATTTGATATCTATTTTCAGTGTAAAGTGCCGGTGGCTGCCCCAGCTCCAAAACACCCTCCAACGAATTTGATATCCATATTTGAGTCGAAATGTCTAAGGTGCCATCCCTACCCTAATGAGAACACCACCTCTTTGCGGAAGATTTTTTAAATGACCTCGTAAATGACCCTTCCCCTTACCCTAATTTTCAGAAACGCCAGATCTCAGTGATGGGTGGTGCGCTTTAACCGAAATTTGGTGTGCTCTCTTATAGTAACCTAAAAATAAAATTTGGTATCCATATTTCGGATGGGGTACCAAGAGGGGCCGTCCCACCCTAAAACCTACCAAATATATATTTAAACCACTCACGACAATATGGGACTCAAATGGAAGGTATTTAGGATAAGAAAACGTATTTGATATCCAATTGTCGGACCGAGAGTTAGAGGGACCACCCCAACCTAAAAAACACCCCAATATCGTACATATTTACCGACCATGGCAACATGGGACACAAATGAAAGGTATTTGTGAGTAGAATTCGAATCTGATATCCAAATGTGGGACCAAGATTCTTGGGGTCCACCCCTTGCCCAAAACAACCCCCAAGCAGGACTTATTTACTGACCGTGGCTATATGGGACTTAAATAAAGAAAAATAAGGCGCAGAGGAGCAGGCCCGGGTCAGCAAGTTGTATATATAAAATGCATATAACTCTTGGCCGTCGTAAACTTCTAAGACAATCTAGCCATGTCCCTCTGTCTGTTCAAATCACGGTACAGTCTCTACAAATGAGAAAATTGGGCTAAAACTTTGCACTTAACATTTTTTCACCATAGGCAAGTAAAGTTCCAAGATGGGCTATATCGGACTATGTGTCGCAGTAGCCGCCATATACGTACATTAGGGTGGGCGGATTTGTGTGGATGAAAAAAAAATTAAAAATCGTATAGCAAACACGTAATCTACACATGAAATTTTAAGAAGTTTCTCCAAAGAAGTCATGCATCTAAAATCAAGTGCTAATCCGCGCCTCTCGACTTGGAAAAAGCTACTTACGCTACCGTTTATTTTTTGGCAATAGCGGGCATATACGTTTTCAAGTCGAGAAGTGCCGATAAGGATTTTATTTTAGAAATATGGTTTCTTCGGAGAAGTTTCTTAGAATTGTATGTAGTTTACGTTTTTGCTATACGGTTCAAAAGAAAGAAAAAAACCACCTACCCTAATGTATATACCACATTTTGGATAAGAGATATACCAAGATTGGCCTCATTCCCTGCGTCCCGACTTTGGTGAATTTATCTCATAAGACTCCCTATTTCGACGGCTCCCATTTATAGAAATCCCACTGCAACCATTTTTCTCCCTTTCCAACCACTGTATGTTATTAAAAAAAGATTTTCGAAAAATTTCAAATATTTTTGCTTTTGTTTTCAGTACGGTTGTCACCATGTCATAATGATGGTGTTTTCAATAAAGATGCAATACGAAAAAGGCTTAACGTGCTGATGTTTTGTTTTTCCACATTTCATTTTGTGAAAATTCTTTGCCTTTATTGACGCTCCCCCCTGGGATTGGTTGTGAAACCACGGCTTCATATTCACGCCTTTGACTTTTAACTTCCATCACCAGCAGCGCTAACGCAACAGAGGAGAATGCCTGACTGCCATGAAGTTGCTGCCGATTTAAAAGTGAAACTTCATGTTAATGGGAATTTCATTGTGTTTCGGCTATGGCTTGTTTCAGCAGGAAGCACTGGTTGCCTATGGTTTCCTTCCGCAATTTCCCTTTTTGTTGGGACATTTTTGGTACACTCTGTGAGGGTGAGTTGGTGTGGCCTACCGTCTGTCCCGGCCATATCCTTTATTCATAGTTATTGTTTGTAATTTGATAAAAGCATATTCGTAACGCATCCATTTAATTTGTTTTTTTTTTTCTGCAAACTTAAAACTGCACGAAATCACTTGAAATTAATTACACTTTGAATTGCTGAACGCCTGCTGTGCGCCATCAGAAGCCACCAACGATTTCTGATTGAAGCTGCAATCCGATGTAAAGTTTCGATAATTTCATGTTATTCCCGTTGGATGGAATGGGAGCAAGTGGTGGATGGGTGCACAGAATTGTTCCATCTCGATGGTTTAAGCATTGCAGCCATAATGGCATCGCTGTGAAATTAACAATCGACTAATAGGGCAAAAGTTATGGATGGCTGGCATAAAAAGGCTTGTTCGCTCTTAATAAAGTTATAAAATGGCCGTATACAAAATTATAGCAAATAAAATAAGCTGTTGTTGTTGATAAAATGTGTTTCATAATATGACCATAAAATTAATATGATTTATAATTGCCATACGGTAAATAAGACGAACAAAAAATGGACAACAATTTGCGTAACAATATTGAATTTATTGGTAAGCTTGTCAGATTCAACTTTGAATTTTGATTGACTTAAAATGAAACAAGCAAAAACGTGCTAAGTTCGGCCGGGCCGTATCTTATATACCCTCCACCATGGATGGCATTTGTCGAGTTCTTTTCCCGGCATCTCTTCTTAGGCAAAAAAAAGATAAAAGAAACAATTTGCTCTGCTATTAAAGCGATATCAAAATATGATCCGGTTTGGGCCACAATTAAATTATATGTTGGAGACCTGTGTAAAATGTCAGCCAGTTCAAATAAGAATTGCGCCCTTTTGGGGGCTCAACAAGTAAAATAGAGATATCGTTTTATATGGGAGCTGTATGAGGCTATAGACCGATTCAGACCATAATAAACACGTATATTGATGGTCATGAGAGGATCTGTCGTACAAAATTTTAGGCAAATCGGATAATAATTTGCGACCTCTAGAGGCTCAAGAAGTCAAGATCCCAGATCGGTTTATATGACAGCTATATCAGGTTATGTACCGATTTGAAACTTATTCAGCCAAATCGGATAGGAATTGCGCCCTCTAGAAGCTCAAGAAGTCAAGTCCCCAGATCGGTTTATATGACAGCTATATCAGGTTATGTACCGATTTGAACCATACTTGACACAATTGTTGGATATCATAACAAAATCCTTCGTGCAAAATTTCAATAAAATCGGATAAGAATTGCGTCCTCTAGTGGCTCAAGAAGTCTAGATTCAAGATCGAATTATATGGCAGCTATATCGGGTTATTGACTGATTTGAACCAAACTTAGCACAGTTATTGGAAGTCATAGCGAAACACGTCCTGCAAAATTTCATTCCAATCGGATAAGAACTGCGCCCTCTAGAGGCTCAAGAAATCAATACCCAAGAAATTTCAACCAAATTGGATAAGAATTGCGACCTCTAGTGGCTCGAGAAGTCAAGATTCAAGATCGGTTTATATGGCAGCTATATCGGGTTATTGACCGATTTGAATCAAACTTAGCACAGTTATTGGATGTCATAGCGAAACACGTCGTGCAAAATTTCATTCCAATCGGATAAGAATTGCGCCCTCTAGAGGCTCAAGAAATCAATACCCAAGAAATTTCATTCAAATCGGATAAGAATTGCGCCCTCTAGAGGCTCATAAGTCAAGACCGAAGATCAGTTTATATGGCAGCTTTATCAGGTAATGGACCGATTTCAAGCATACTTGGCACAGTTGTTGTATATCATTACAAAACACGACGTGCAAAATTTCATTCCAATCGGATAAGAATTGCGACCTCTAGAGGCTCAAAAAGTGAAGACCCAAGATTGGTTTATACGGCAGCTATATCAAAACATGCACCGATATGGCCCATTTACAATCCCAACCGACCTACTCTAATAGGTAGTATTTGTGAAAAATTTCAATCGAGTAGCTTTACTCCTTCGAAAGTTAGTGTGCTTTCGACAGACAGCCGGACGAACATGGCTAGATCGACATAAAATGTCACGACGGAAATGCCCTTGGACATGCCCATAGCGCGCAGCTAAGCTTCTCGTGATAGCAATGAACACTACAGAGATCGGCTCACAGCTATCCCGTACCGGAGGCAACAAATAGCACTGTGTCTTACGCGCATTAAAATCTACTCTGTTCATTTGACCCCACTCAGAAATGGCCAGCAAGTCCTGAAGTAGTGTATCAACCATAATTCGCCTCCTGCCTCCAATCTCATGGATACTCGGCTTAGGGTAGAATGAATAGGACTTAGGCTATGGGGAACTTTCAATTTGATAATGCAGGCAGTTATGAACACTGTGGTACAATAACCGATGCTCCAGGTAGGTTTACATATTGCGTGAGCCGCTTTTTGATAACGAGTACTGTACCGTTATTCCTGATAGAACCCATTGGAACTACAATATCGCTGGTAATAGAGGTTTCATAGACTTCTATTCGGATGGTTCTAAACTAAACGACCAGGTGGGCTTTGGGTTGTAGTCTGAAGAATTTGGACTGGTCATATCGAGAAGGTTACCCAACCACTGCAGTGTGTATCAAGCGGAGACCTTCGCGAATAAAATCGTGGTGGCATGGCTAAGATAGAATGTCATAATGACATCTCAACGAGATGGCTGAAAAGTTCAAACTTCATCTATTGTGAGTGCAGGGCCACAGAGATATCCTAGAGATATGTAGAGCAGACGAGCGTGCGAGACTAGGAACTACCTAACACATTCCAGGGAAACTGGAATCTGTGGGTATGCCTCTAGCGACATGCAATCTAGGTCTTCAGGCTCAGGCCTTAAGGACAACAAATATGAGATGGCCACAAAGGGGGATTTTGCACACTCCAAAATTATGTGGCCAAATCTAGACTAGAAGAGATCTATTGGGTTGCCCAAAAAGTAATTGCGGATTTTTTAAAAGAAAGTAAATGCATTTTTAATAAAACTTAGAATGAACTTTAATCAAATATACTTTTTTACACTTTTTTTCTAAAGCAAGCTAAAAGTAACAGCTGATAACTGACAGAAGAAAATATGCAGTTACAGAGTCACAAGCTGTGAAAAAATTTGTCAACACCGACTATATGAAAAATCCGCAATTACTTTTTGGGCAACCACTTAGCTGTCGATGGCTAGAACAGACATCTCAACCATTGTCTTCATCATGATAGGTCACTGTCTGACCTGACCAGAAAGCATGCTGACAGACTGAAGGTTGCCAGCAACGATTTTTGCAGAATTGGGCTTTTTACAACGATCTTGATGGTTCAACGGTAGTAACCAGAAGGCATCTTCCTTCTCCTGTTCTTGTGGTGTCACGATAGACGAAAATGTCTGAGTGAGTCCGATGGCAGACTGCCGCTTTAACCCATCCTAACCTAACCCATCAGTAACCCCCCCTGAAGAGCTACAAGGCCACAGGTTACCGACTGAACTACGAGGGCGGTCCCAAATGGAGACATATAGATGGCGGTAGTAGTATGATATGGACACATGTTGTCCCATATGGCTACAATTTTGCACGTAGTGTTCTGTTACGACTTCCAAAAATTGTTCTAAGTACAAGTTTGGCAGAAATCTGGGGCGTAATATAAAAGTTTACACTTCAACTAAACTAATGATAATGGATTCCTCAGATTTGGCCCGGCCGAACTTAAAATTTTTTTACTTAATTTATTGTAGCACTCAAAAGTTATGGATCACAGTGAATTTTTATTTATACAAAATTGGGTAAATATGGAAAAATATAGAAATCGTTTCGGCAGATTTGTTTGTATCCAAACTTAAAAGAACGGCTTGACAGAAAAAAAGTCCCCGGTAATGAAGATGTGGATGTTGCAGTTGGTGGCTATTTTGAGGAGTAAGACAGTTCTTACTACAAACTGGTTATCAAAGCTATTGAAAATCGTAAGAAAACGTGAATCGAGCTGAAAGGAGATTATGTTGAGAAATTAAGAAAATTGTACCCTCATTTGTTGAGTATTCTTTGTTCGGTTAGCTACTTTTTAAGGCGCTTTCTCAAATTGTCTTTCAAAATGCTAATAATTATCCATATGAATTGTAAGGGCCATCATTATACGTCTAATAGCATTTGAACCCAAATCAAATGGGCCTAAGGTATTAATTTGCCAGCTAACTGCAAGGGGGTGATAATCATTAAATCATGTGTATTCTACTGAAACTTTCACATATTTAATTGGTTTCAATCAATTTCCGTTTCCCTTTTAAACACCTCGATGTCAGTTTTATTGATATGTCTGTCTACGGAAAATGTCGATGTAAGCTGAATGTGTGTACACACATTTGTAACAGACATAATTCATTTTGTGGCTCGAAATCCAAACGTACAAACTTACGTGCATATACGAATAATTAACAAAGCGCATTAGACCATATTGATGTTAGGTTAAATTGTAAAAATTCAACATTGATTTTCACGAAAAATTTTAATAAAATTTAATTTCAAATTTGAAGCAAATGTCAAAATTTGTATAACCTACACCACCACTGTGGTACAGGGTATTATAACTTTGTGCATTTGTTTGCAACGCTATGAAAGAGACGAGGTAGACCCATAAATAAGTATACCGATCGGCTAAGAATCGATTCCTGATTCGATTTAGCTATGTCAGTCAGTCTGTCTGTCCATGAATTCATGTCTGTCTGTCCATGTATTCTTATCTGTCTGTAGATGAATTCTTGTTATCAAGGTACAGGTCGTATTTGTTGTCTGATTGCCATGAAAACTTTCACAAGACTCCCACAAAACCCATGCGGTTGGGGCGCTTGGACAGTAGCCCGCCACCGGAAAACTATGAGAACTATTATGAGAAACAAAGGAATAGTAAAAACGGAACCCCTCAACGTTGACGACCCACGCAAACGAAGATAGGACCATGATTTGCGGATCTGCACCTTGAATGTCCGCACTCTTTATAGAGAAGGTGCAGCATATGTGATAGCGGATGTATTAGAGAAGTTCAACGCACGTATTACGGCCTTACAGGAAGTGCGATGGACTGGGAATGGCGTCACTACAACACCAAACGGTGACGAACTATACTATAGCTGCCATAACACGAGGCTTGAATTTGATTGCGGATTTGTGGTTAATTGGAGACTGACTCCGGTGGATGAAAGGCTAGCCACAATCCGCATAAAAGCCAAATTCTTCAACATCAGTCTTATATGTGCCCATGCCCCGACGGAAGGGAATGCCAAGCAGACTAAGGATATTTCTACGAGCGCCTAGAGAGAGAATATGACCGCTGCCCCGTTCATGATTTGAAAATCGTTCTGGGAGATTTTAATGCGAAGATAAGGAAGGAAGACATCTTTGGTCAAACAGTCGGAAAGTTTAGCCTCCACGAGATAACGTCCAGTAATGGGTTGAGGCTGATAGATTTCAACGCGGCAAAAAACATGGATTTCAACATAAAAATATTCACAAGGCCATATGGCTATCACCCGATCAAAACACGAGGAACCAAAGCGATCACGTTATAATAGATGGAAGCCATTCATCCAGCGTGTTAGATGTACGATCAATCCGTGGAGCGAATATAGATTCGGATCATTACCTTGTTGCAGCAAAGGTACGCACCCGTTTAAACATGGCGAGGAAAGTACGATCTGACACTGCACGGAAGTTCAACATTGAGCTGCAAAGCTGCAAACACATCGGATGGCAGCGGCATACTCCAATCGACTGACCCAACTGCTATATGAAAACACTTCATGTTCCGATGATATAATGGCGCATCGGCAAACTATTGCCCACCGGGTACCGGAAGTCTCCCCCAAGAAACCCATGGTACGACCAAGAATGTCGAGATGCTACTGAAGCCAAAAATGCGGCATATAGAGCAACCCTGTAATCAGTAGCAACGCGCCAGTGAAGGAGAGGTATCGTGAGAAAAGAAGAGAGAGAAACGTATATTCCGCAGAAAGAAAAAGGAAATGAAAAAGACGTGAGTGTGAGCGAGTTGAGATGTACAGGAGTCAGAATGAAATCCGGAAATACTACCAAAGAATTAAACATCGAACCGATGGCTTTGATGCAGGCACAAAGTAAGGAAATCTGGTAACTGACACAGATAGCGTGCTGAGGATATGGAAAGAACATTTTACCCAACTGCTATAGTATCCGACGTTGGCGGCGAAGAGGATAACGCAGAACTAATCAATGATGATGGTATAGAATGTTTACCTCCTAGTCAGAATGAGGTCCAGGTAGCAGTGATCCAACTACAGAACAACAAGACAGCAGAAGCCGACGGGTTACCCGCTGAACTGTAACCGGACACGCTGATAAGGCGTATGCATCAGCTTATCTGCGCAATCTGGCTAGAAGAACGCATACCCGATGATTGTTATCTAAGCATACTAGGTCCCGTACATAAGAAAGGAGACAAGACGGAATAAGCCAACTACAGAGGAATAAGTCATAGCATACAAAATACTCTCGAGCGTAATGAATGAAAGATTAAAACCTAAAGCCAATGAGATAATTGGAACCTATCAATGCGGCTTTGGACCTGGTAAATCCAACCTGGACCAGATATTCACACTGCGCCAAATCCTGGAAAAGACCCGAGAAGGACAAATCAACGCCTACCATCTCTTTGTTGACTACAAAGCCGCCTTCGATACTCCTTTACGTTTAAAGGTATTTCAGGCCATGTCTGAGTTTGGTATCCCTGCAAAATTAATAAGATTCTGCAGGATGACACTTGCTGATACACGTTCCTCAGTAAGAATAGGACAGAATCTCTCCGAACCATTCAATACCAAACGAGGTTTCAGACAAGGAGACAGCCTATCGTGTGATCTCTTTGATATCCTGCTGGAGAAGATAATACGAGATCCCAGATGTGAATAGATATGGCACACTAATCACAAAAGAACACATCACATCATAGGTCGGTCAACAGAAGTAGTAACTGCAGCCTTTGAAAGAATCGAATGAGAGTCAGTGAAAATGGGTCTGGCAGTAAATGGAGATAAGACGAAATGGATGGTTCCAACTCCCAAAACGCCTTATACAACCGAGCAGATAAAGAAAATGGAGAAAGTTGGGAACCACAACTTTAACTTTATCTACCTCGGCACCGCCGTAACCGAAACGAATGACACCAGTTTTGAGATTAAGCGAAGAATAATACTGGCGAACAGATGCTACTTTGGATTAGGTAAGCAGTTTAGAAAGAGGCCACCTCTCGAAAGACGTAAATTATACTAAACAAGACACTGATACTACCCGTGTTGTTATATGGTTCTGAGGCATGGGTACTTGTGATAGCAGATGAGGTAGTGCTTGGAGTATTTGAGAGGAAGATTCTTCGTAAAAAATTTGCACCAGTTTGGGTTAATGGAGAATATAGGCGACGTATGAACCACGAGCTGTATGAGCTATATGACGACGATAGCATCAAAATACAACGGCTGCGTTGGCTAGGTCTTGTTGTCTGAATGAATGAAGAAGCTCCAGCAAAGAAGTCTTTTGAAGGCAAACACGGCGGTACACACAAACCGGGAAAACCAAAAGTTCAATGGAAAGATTAAGTCAGATGTCAGAGATTTTAGAATGAGCGCAAAAGATCGAGGAACGCATGGAACGCTATTCTAGTAGAGCAATGATTCTGTCATAGCCAATTAAAGTAAGTAAGTATAGACAGACGGACGGACGGACATGGCTAGATCGTCTTAGAATTTTACGATGATCAAGAATATGAACACTTTATAGGGTCGGAAATGGATATTTCGATGAGTTGCAAACGGAATAGCAAAATGAATATACCCCCTCCTTCTGTGTTGGGTAAAAATACCTCTATGACAGCATAGGTTATTCATATTTATTTTAGTTAGGTCATCTAGCTGTATTTGTATTATTTATCACTACAGCCTCTTGTAATTTCTTCCAGTGTTAAGCATAATTGTTGCTTTGTAAAAACTACTTTAACAGCCTCAACCTACTTTTCCTCACACCCTAGCGGCAAAAACACATATGCACAATCTATTTCAATTTATTTACAATCCGATTATGTTTCTGCTACTACACTTTTCGCAACCCAAAACCCCACCCACCAGAGTTACCCACAAGCACAGGTGCATATGAAGGTGAAATAGTTTTCCATTTAATTCACCGTCACATGTGAATGAGGTGGTCTGTAAACGATAGGTCGATGGTGATAGAACACACCTGCCCGTGAGTAAGGAATTAGACATCGATAAGACAGTACAGACTACAGATGACTGGCAGGCAGGGATACAATTTCCACCTAGTACGGGTAGTAGCGGCAATTTCTTTAGTTGGATGAAAGTCTAACGTCTTTTAGGTTCAATGATGTCGAATTAATTACATTTGACAGACGAACAATTTCTTCTGTCATTTGCTTGTTTATAAAAAGGGCTATTTAGCAGCTATGTATGTACCTTTTGGTGATGGTGGTGGCTACCAGCAGCAGCTAGTAGCTCCGCGTTTTCCCTGCCAACCAGGGCACTTGAAGTGGCTCGAAGGCGATTTGGGATAAGACTTTGCCTTTAGCTTGTCTTTCATGTTTACATTGCGGTTGAGTTGTCCTGAATGATGGTATTGGCATGGTTGGATGAATGTTTCTGCCACGTTCTTTATTTTCTTTTTTTTTTTTTGATTTTCCAGCTTTCATTCTATTTCTGCCGGTTTCGTTTTTCTGTGGCATTTTTATTGGGTTTGTCTTGATGCTTGTCTTTTAGTGGTATTTTCGCTGCAGGCTTTTGGAAATTGCTGACTGGTTGCTTGGCGGTTAAGAACAGTGTTGCCCTTATTGAGAATTTTTATTAAAATTTTATAGATTAGTTATTTAAAATAGGAATTCTGCTTAAAATATTTATTTCTTTTTTGGAGTTAACGTATATAATCATTTACAAGTGAATAGACTTTCAGAGAAAGAAGATGTCTTTATCTGTATTACTTTGAACACACTATATGAGCCTGATTCCAGATTGATACGAAAACTAAAGTTTTACTTACTTTACATTGCAGAACATTTTTTCTTGTAGCCAAACATATAAGAGATTTCCCAGCGCTTCGATCTTCTGTTTTCCTTCTCCAATCTCTGAAACCCAGTTTCGAAAGGACTTTCTCCACTTAGTCACTCTATCAGAGTTTTGGTCCTCGCCTTTTGCGTGTTTTATTATGGACGCCTTCAAAAGACTTCTTCGCTGGAGCTCTTCATTCATTCTGACAACATGACCTAGCTAACCCAACCGTTGTATTTTGATGCAATTAATTATGCCTTCGTCGTCATGCAGTTCATACAGCTCGGGGTTCATACGACAACTATATTCTCCATTAACGGAGACTGGTTCAAATTTTTTACAAAGAATCTTTCTCACAAACACCCCAAGTACTGTCTCATCTGCATTTGCAAGGTCACATGCTTGGGAGCTATATAAGAGCAAGCGTAGTATCAGTGTCTTGAATAGTGTGATTTTCGTCTGTATGAGAAAGGGAAATAAACTATCCTTTGCAAAGGACAGGAAATAAACTACCTTTTGGGATGGGAAGGACCATAAACTATCTTTTTCGATTGGAAGGGTTATAAACTACCTTTTGCAATGGAAAGGGGAATAAATAAACCTTTACCGTGGGAAGAACTACCCTTTCCGGTGGAAAAGGGTAATAAAACTATACTTATCGGTGGGAGAGGGTAATAAAACTACCCTTTCCGGGAAACTAGCCGCTACGGTGGAAAGGGGTAATAAAACTGCCCTCTCCCGTGGGAAAGGGCGGTAAAACTAACATTTCCGGTGGGGAAGGGTATCAAATTTACCCTTACCGGTGGGAAAAGTTACTAAAAGTAGCATTTCCGGTGGAAAAGTGTACTAAAACTGACCTAACCGGTGAAAAAGGGTAGTAAACCTAACCTCTACGGTGGGAAGGGGTAATAAAACTGCTCTCTCCGGTGGGAAAGGGAAGTAAACCTAACCTTTCCGGTGGAAAGGGGGTAATAAAACAACCCTTTCTGATGGGAAAGGGTAATAAAAGTACACTATTCAATGCGAAAGGTAAATAAATTTTCCCTTTCCAGTGGGAAAGGATAACAAAACTACCACCTCAGGTAGGAAAGCGTTATAAAACTACCCTTTCCGAGGAAACTACTCTTTCCGGTGGGAAACGGTAATAAAAGTACCCTTTCCAATTAGAAAGGACAGTAAAGCTACCCTCTCCAGTGGGAAAGGATAATAAAACTACCCTTTCCGATGGAAGGGGTAATAAATGTACCCTTTGCGGTGGGAAAGGGTAATAAAACTACCCTTTCCGAGGGGAATGGGTAGTAAAACTACCCTTTTCGGGTAATAAAACCACCATTTCTGAATGGAAAGGCTAAAAAACTACTCTTTCCGGAGTTACAGTGTAATAAAACTACCCTTTCCGGTTGGAAATGTTAGTAAAGCTTCCCTTTACGGTGGAAAATGGTTGTAAAACTACCCTTTTCGGTGGAGAAGGGTAATAAAACTACACTTTCCTGTGGCGAAGGGTAATAAAACTATCCTTTCCGGTGGGAAAGGGTAAAACATTTAGCCTTTCCGGTGGGAAAGAGTAATAAAACTAGTCTTTCCGGTCGGAAAGGGTAATAAAACTACCCTTTCCGGTAGGAAGGGGTAATAAAACAACCCTTTCTGATGGGAAAGGGTAATAAAAGTACACTATTCAATGCGAAAGGTAAATAAATTTTCCCTTTCCAGTGGGAAAGGATAATAAAACTACCACCTCAGGTGGGAAAGCGTTATAAAACTACCCTTTCCGATGAAACTACTCTTTCCGGTGGGAAACGGTAATAAAAGTACCCTTTCCAATTAGAAAGGACAGTAAAGCTACCCTCTCCGGTGGGAAAGGATAATAAAACTACCCTTTCCGATGGAAGGGGTAATAAATGTACCCTTTGCGGTGGGAAAGGGTAATAACACTACCCTTTCCGGGGGGAATGGGTAGTCAAACTACCCTTTTCGGGTAATAAAACTACCATTTCTGAATGGAAAGGCTAAAAAACTACTCTTTCCGGCGTTACAGTGTAATAAAACTACTCTTTGCGGTTGGAAATGTTAATAAAGCTTCCCTTTACGGTGGAAAATGATTGTTAAACTACCCTTTTCGGTGGGGAAGGGTAATAAAACTACACTTTCCTGTGGCGAAGGGTAATAAAACTATCCTTTCCGGTGGGAAAGGGTAACAAAACTAAATTTTTCGGTGGAAAAGAGTAATAGTACTGCCTTTTCCTGTGGAAAAGGGTTTTAAAACTAATGTTTCCGATGGAAGAGGTTAATAAAACTATCCTTTCTGGCGGCAAAGGGTAATAAAACTCCCCTTCTCAGTGGGAAAGGGTAATAAAAGTACTCTTTCTGTGGTAAAGGGTAGTAAGACTACCCTTTTCGGTGAGAAAATGCAATAAAAACCTGACTTTCCGATGGGAAAGGGTAACAAAACTTCGCATTCTACAAAACTACATCAACTACCCTTTCCTATCGGTAAGGTGATGTACCCTTTCCTATCGGTAAGGTGATGTACCCTTTCCAAAAGCTCTATTCTTTCCGATGGAAAAGGCTAATAAAACTGCTGTTGTCAGCGAAAAAGCGTAATAAAAATTCTCTTTCTGGTGGGAAATGGCAATAAAACTGCCCTTTCGGTGGGAAAAGGCAATAAAAACTTCTCTTTCCGTTGGGAAAGGGTTTCAAATCTACTTATTCTGATGGAAAAGGGTAATTGAAGTATTCTTTGAAGGGTTATAAACGTAGCCTTTCCGATGGGTAACGGTTATAAAAGCACCCTTTCTGATAGGTAAGGGTAATAAAACTACCCTTGCCGATGGGAAAGGTTAACAAAAGGACTTATACCGATGGGAGAGGTTATCAAATCGTCCCTATCCAATGGGAAAGGGTAATAAAGCTCGTTTTCCGAAGGGAAAGGCAAACAAAACTACCCTTTCCCATGGGAAAGGGTAATGAAGTACCCTTTCCCTTTTGAAGAGTTATGAACGTAGCTTTTCTAATGGGTAACGGTTATAAAAGCACCCTTGCCGACAGGTAAAGGTAATAAAAGGGTATTAAAACTACCTTTTTTGGTGGGAATGCGTAATAAAACTTCGATCTCTGGTGGTAAAGGCTTATAAAACTATTCTTTCTGGGAGAAGTTTTATTAGTCTTGGGAATGAGTAACGGTGGGAAAGAGTAGTAAAACTACCCTTTTCGGTGGGAAAAGTTAATAAAACTTCATTTTCCGAAGGGAAAGAGTAACAAAACTACCCATTCCGATGGGATAGGTTAATAACTCTACCCTTTCCGATGGGAAAGGGTAATAAAACTACCGTTTCCGATGGAAAAGGCTAACAAAACTATCTATGTTTAACTATGCCAACTATGCCATACGAGGGTCCTTTATAAATTTCTGGCCTAATCATGAACATTTTTATTTTTTAGCATCAATAATTTTTTATTGTTTTTCAAAGTATCCTTCAGCGTGATTTATACACTTTTGCTTGCCATTCCAACTGAGACACCTCCAAAACATGATAATTGAAAGCTTCAACAGCCTTTTCTTGCATCGAAAATCATTGACTAACATTTTTTGATCTAAATATGTGTGAATAAAAATAAGTCGTTGGATGTCAAGTTATTGGACGGACATTTGGCCAGTCTAAACAGCTTGTTTTGAGCCGAAATGTGAGAGCTCGCATTGTCATGGTGAACGAAAATTGGTTTCCTCTTGTTCTGATGTAGCACTCAGAATTTTGGCGACGAGTGCAAAATTTCATCAAAGTCGGTCGAAATTTAGATATTGCTCCGATATACATCTTTCTTCCCATATGGCCCTTTAAGACTGCAGTATTCACAATTTTGGACCGATGTTTGCAAAATTTAGCACGAGATGTTTTTCTTTGACATCCCAATACGTGAGCAGAATTTCATCAAATTCGGTCCAGATTTATATGTATAGATCGGATATATATCTTTCTTCCTATATGGCTGCTGTAGCCAAAATTTAGGTCCTACCGTAAAAAAAAACTTACAAAACTTACTTTGGGTCCTACCGTAAAAAAAAAATATATATTTATTATTCCGTCATAGGTTCCATCTATTGGACTCGATGGTGTAGGATATAGTCGGTCCCGCCCCACTTTTACCCTTCCTTACTGATTGTATATGGGACCAAATATGTTCCAACTTTTCGGGTTTTTATTCTTCTAGACACATCGCGTTGATAAAAAGATGCATACGCCTTAATAGAGTGTTGCCTCAGATGTTGAATAGTTTATCTGGTAACCCATCGGCAGCTGCTGCCTTCTTGTTTTTCATCTGGATTATTGCTGTCTGTGGTAGCCTTGTGGCCGTCCCAATCGGATATCAGTTCCTTCATACCAGGCCTTCTATTCCAGCCTCTCCATTTCCCTAGTTTCCGTACACTACTGCATCTGTTACATTTCTCGTCGTTCCGGGAAAATCGGGACCGAAGCAATCGGATTGATGTTTAGTTCTTTGCTAAAAAAGTCTAACTTCATTCCGACTTCGTGACACATCGACTCGATCACCTTAACTTCTTCGTCGTGGGGCACATTTTATTCAAAGCGTTTTCTTGGTGCTCCTGAATAAAAAATCGGTTTATTTGTGAGCTATACCAGATTATGGGCGATTTTGACCACACATGGCATATGTCTTGGAAATTACAACAGAATTCCAAATTTAAGCCCATTTCGGAATCGTATTCATAGAATTTTGAGCATAAATTTGTTTTCTTAATGGCAACACTGTTTGTCAAGTGTCTTAGCCATACTATCAATATCATATTGCAACACTATGTGTGGCCAAGGCAGCAGTCTTAAAAGAGATACCAATATGTCTTGGTGGAATTGAATGGCTGAGTGGCTAAATGACTGCTTGGCTGTATATAGCTTTTGTTTTTAGCCACATTTAACTTCGAGCTTTAAACGTCTGCTGCTGTGGGTGTGTGGCCGATTGCCCTGACTGTCGGTCTGTCTGTCTGTCTGGCAGCCTGTATCCTAGGCAGCTTATCTTGTCAAATCGTTTGCTGACATCGTTAAGTCAATGTGGTCACTATTGGTTTCAATTGATCTTTGGATTTGTCTATTTACTTGGTACTCGGTAATTTCTCTTTTCGAATTTTACAACCTTCCCTGTCCATAACATTCTCATAATTGTGGCTAAAATTTCTTGGAAAAATAAAATTGTAAAGCTGTGACACCAAAGGTTTATGGAGTACTATTGTGCTGCTCTGAGCAGAAGTAAATTTAAGGAATTTTAATTGAAAACGTACATTTTTGTGGCTGGTTTTATTTTGAAGGCATTTTCTTTGTTGGCCAGATTTTTTTTTTCTGTTCAATGTTTGAGGAATTTTTCGTTGAGATTCAGGTAAACACTCTTCGGAAAAGGAATTCTTTAATTAAAGTCTTTATGTATTACTAAACATTAAATAAATATGAAGGGAATGTTAAATTTGCAAGGATAGACAGTTATTTCTAAATTAAAACCAAAATCGCATTTATAGGCCAAGTTAGAATACACCGTTACCCCAACAGACATCAAATTTTTAGTTTTTCCCAAACATCCCACTACGAAACAAATCAGAGGAAAACTAACTTTTCACAATCTAATTGGACTATTCGACAAACTGGTTGGTATGGGTCAACTGATCCTTTATTAATTCGACGAAAGGCCAGAATTCCAATATTCCTCACTCTCTCAATATTGTCATCGGTTTTTGATTTAAAGGATTTCCATATACCGATGCAATTAAATCTGTCAAAATTTAGCTCCCTTTTCCTATATTTTCCTATAATTAGCAAAAATATCCTTTTATGTATATGAATATCCCACGCCAAAAAAAAAAAACCCAAAATTTAAATCATACTCACTAAACGTTTTCACTTTCCTTGGGATTACATAAAAATGTTGAATAATCAAAAACTTATCTAATGGAAACCCAATTTTAACTTTACTTGCACATCACTAAAACATATTTTGCAAACACAGCATGTTTTTCTATTTGTTTGCTAGAACCGGGAAAATTGGTAGAAAATCAAAAAAGAAAAAACTTTCTATTCGAATTGGGCCAATATGAGGCGTTAACATTTCAATTTCATAAGTGTTGCAGCTGATGAAGATGGATAAACATCATTTTAAATAGTTTGTGTTATTAAGCAAATATTTATGCTTGATGATAGATTCATAATTTGTTTGCAAAGTTAGTTGAAGTTTCCTCTTTGCATCCGGTCTTCTGTTGCCATCCTCCCACTGCTAAACTCAATCACAGATGGTACACTCATCTGGAGTCTTATCCTTTATGTTATCGATGCAGGCAGATTATCCGAAATCGAGTTGGAATTCAAAGGAAAGGCAACAGCATTCTGAAGCTTGTTTTGGCAAAATAATAACAAATAAAGTTTTTTTTTCTTTTATCGCAAAAACTTTTATTTTCCATCTAAGGGAAAGTGAAAGTTACTAAGGATGTGTGTCTGCCTTAGATGATTTTTGTTGCCCTACCATAGGTATCTGCGGATCAACTAACTTCAAAACAAAATTTTAAGAAATTTTTTCTTAAGACAAAATTTTTAGAAATTTTCTGTTGATAGAAAAACTTCAATTTTATTTTTAGAGAAAATTTCTTGAAATTTTTTCTTTAGAGAAAATTTCTTGAAATTTTTTCTTTAGAGAAAATTTCTTGAAATTTTTTCTTTAGAGAAAATTTCTTGAAATTTTTTCTTTAGAGAAAATTTCTTGAAATTTTTTCTTTAGAGAAAATTTCTTGAAATTTTTTCTTTAGAGAAAATTTCTTGAAATTTTTTCTTTAGAGAAAATTTCTTGAAATTTTTTCTTTATAGAAAATTTCTTGAAATTTTTTCTTTAGAGAAAATTTCTTGAAATTTTTTCTTTAGAGAAAATTTCTTGAAATTTTTTCTTTAGAGAAAATTTCTTGAAATTTTTTCTTTAGAGAAAATTTCTTGAAATTTTTTCTTTATTTTGTTGCTTCTTGAAATTTTTTCTTTAGAGAAAATTTCTTGAAATTTTTTCTTTAGAGAAAATTTCTTGATATTTTTTCTTTAGAGAAAATTTCTTGATATTTTTTCTTTAGAGAAAATTTCTTGAAATTTTTCTTTAGAGAAAATTTTTTGAAATTTTTTCTTTAGAGAAAATTTCTTGAAATTTTTTCTTTAGAGAAAATTTCTTGAAATTTTTTCTTTAGAGAAAATTTCTTGAAATTTTTGCTTTAGAGAAAATTTCTTGAAATTTTTTCTTTAGAGAAAATTTCTTGAATTTTTTTCTTTAGAGAAAATTTCTTGAAATTTTTTCTTTAGAGAAAATTTCTTGAAATTTTTTCTTTAGAGAAAATTTCATGAAATTTTTTCTTTAGAGAAAATTTTTTGAAATTTTTTCTTTTGAGAGAATTTCTTGAAATTTTTTTTAAAGAAAGCCTCCGCAGTGACATTTCCATAATCTCGCTGAACATCGACAGAAATCTGCCTTAAATCAATAGGACGAAGTCGTCCGCATATACGCATTTAGTACCCTTTCCCAAGGGAAACGGTAGACTTAGTACCCTTTCCCTTAGGAAAGGTTTGTCTTAATACCCATTCCCAAGAGAAAGGGTAGTCTTAATACGCTTTCCCAAGGGAAAGAGTACTAGTAATACACTCTCCGAAGGGAAAGAGTAGCCCAAGTACCCTTTCCGAAGGGAAAGGGTTGGTTTAGTATCCATTATACGGCACTATAAGCGGGTTGGTGGCTAGGAGGCACACTCTAGTATACGGCACTATTCGGGTTTAGTAGGGGACGGCACGAGGAGGCGCGAGAGGGCACTACGTTGATAAAAGTGGGGTTTCAGGCGCGGTGGCAGGCGAGTGGCAAGAAAGCACATCCTATTATATGGACTATACGCGAGTTGGTGGTTAGGATACACACCCTAGTACACGGCACTATTCGACATAACTAGGTTACGCCAAGAGGAGATGATAGAGGGCACTCTGTGGATAAAAAGTAAGATTTCGGGCATGGTGTCAAGAGAGTGGCAAGGAGCCACACCCTATTACACAACAAAATACGCGGGTTTGTGTCTAGGAGGCAAACCCTAGTACACAGCACATTTCGGCTTCCCTAGCTGACAGCACGAGGAGACAGAAGAGGGCACGCTGTTAATAACGGTGGGGTTTCGGGCGCAGTAGCAAAAGAGTGGCAGAAGAGGAAACTCTGTTAATAACGATGGGGTTTCGTGTGCAGTAGCAAAAGAGTGGTAAGAAGGCATACCCTATTAAACGGCACTATACGCGGGAGGTTAGCGCCTGGGTTCGAATCCTGGCGAGACCATCAGATAAAATGTTCAACGGTGGTTTTCCTCTCCAAGTGCTGGCAACATTCGGAGGTACTATGCCATGTAAAACATCTCTCCAAAGAGGTGTCGTACTGCGGCACGCCGTTCGGACTCGGCAATAAAAAGGAGACCCCTTATCATTGAGCTTAAACTTGAATCGGAAAAAAGTGGCAAGGAGGCACACCCTAATGTACGACACTCTTCACTGCTCTCTCGCGATCACAAAACAAAGAGCCAAGAGAGCACTCTGTTAACACTAATATGTTTGAGGCAGTAAGGCACTCTATGTTTACTCTACTCACCATGAATGCACGGCTTCTGTCTCCTTGGTCGACTGTCTCGAGTACTCGTTGCGACTCCCTTTTATATGCGCCATTTGTTTGTCAATAGGCAAAATGGACTAAGTCAACTTTTGATCAATTCATCATTTAATTCATTTTTCCCTAAAACTATGTTGATAAACTCAAACCTACTATGCAAATTCATTGTTCTTAACCTAAGGTGTGGGCGAAAACGAAGCTTGCTGACTTTCGTAGTCACAGCCGTGTCCTCCTTCTGTTGGAGAGACATCTCGACCTTTCGTACCACTTCATGAAGACGTTCTCAACCGACCTCCCCTTGAGGGGAGGAGATTTTAGTAAAATTTTATCAAAAAGCAAAATTTCAATGAAATTTTCTTCAATGAAATTTACCCGTGTTGTGTTGCTGCAACTTGTCCCCATTAGTTGTCAACAACTTTCGATGCCCTTACAAGTCCTTATATTTTGTTTTTGTCTGCTCACCGGACGTTGAGGTGGAAACCAACCTCAATGCCATTGTCTGTCAATAGCCAAAATGGACTAACTCAACTTTGGATTAATTCACTATTTAGTTAATTTTTCCCTAAAACTAAGTTGATAAACTCAAACCTACTATGCAATGCATTGTTCTTAACCTAAGGAGTTTGGGCGCTCCGGTAGCCGAGTTGGAAGCGTTCTTGGATTACCAGTGCAGGGGTCATGGGTTAGATTCCCGCCAGAAGCCTTGTTCTGTCGCTATATTACAATGGACCTAAAATTGTCTAGGTGAGTCTGTAAAGGACTGCCACTCATACTTAACCTAACCTAAGGAGTGGGCGAAAACGAAGCTTGCTGACTTTCGCCGTCACAAGCGCCATGGTATACTCCTTCTGTTGGAGAGAAATCTCGACCTTTCGTACCACTTCATGAAGGCCTTCTCCCCGTAAGGGGAGGAAATTTTAGCAAAATTTGAATGAAATTTTCTACGATGAAAAAATTTAAATGAAATGATCTCTAAAGAAATTTTCCCCCACAAAAATACATTCAATGAGATTTCGATTTTTGTGTCCTTCCGTCTCTGTTATGAAATCACTCGTGTTTTTGGATGTCCGGCTAGCTACTAAACACTTTGCACAGCTACTCCTTTTTGGTGATGTTCAGTTTGGAGACAACTTGCATATAGACCTTTCTCTCTGGATTGTGAAGTTCTGGTTCGTCTTTTGTGCTAAATATGGTTCAATTTGGTCTATTACCTGAAAAAGCTTCCATATAAACGGTTCTATCGCTTTCACTTTTTAAGCATATTTAGCGCAGTGTATTATCCTCCCTAGAACTTGCCATGTTGGAGTGTATCCAAGATTCGTCTATGTCCAACTTGTAGCGTTTTGCGTGCTTCTTGCTTCGTTTCTATACAAACAAACTTGAAATTTGTTGTTATCTTCAAGATATTGGTTAATAACAAGAATGTTTTTCTTGGCCAACATTTTTCGATGATTTGGAGAAAGTTTGTTGTTTTTGGTTGTTTAGCAGAATCTTTTCGATGTTGTTGAGGATAAAGGCCTTGGGGTCGATTTTCGGGTTGTTTTTGGGAAACGAAAACAAATTATTAAACATAATACTCCCATACACACATACGCACTAACATAACCACACATAATGCCCACGATTGTAAACGTGGCAGGCAGCGTACTGAAATAGTTGCAGAAAACTTTTAGGTCGATAAGGACTCATTAGAGTAGGAGTGTTTGTTGTTGTACCCCAACATGTTTTTGTTGCTGTTGTGCATTATTAAGGATTTATTATTAAAAGATATTATCGGTGTGCGTGTGTGAGTGTCTATGGATAAATGGAGCAGACCGGCCGCTCTTCTAACGGTTATGAACAACTTTTTGGGTTATTTTATGAAAACTTTTTTTTTTGCGCTTGTTAAGTTCGAAATATTAACGAAAATAAACAATAAACTTTATTGAGAGCTCAAGGAAATTGTTTGGCGAAATAAAATATTTGAACAATTTGGCCAATCAGTTGAACATAATGGTAGTCATATGGTTCATTAGTATAGGCATTGTTTTGTTGAAGGTATGTTTAGTCAGATTTCGCACAGGCCGAAGAGGAATAAGAGTTTTCCTTTTTGATAGGAGAATATTTTTGCTATGGAATATGATAAGAAACAAGAAAAAGCGCGTTAAGTTCAGACGGACCGAATCTTATGTACCCTCCACCATGGATCCCATGTGACAAGTTCTTTGAATGTCTTTTCTCATGTCTCAAAAGTATTAGAGCTATACCAAGTTATATACCGATATGGACCGTACTTGTCATGGCTAATAGAAGTCTTAGAAAAATACCACCATCCAACATTTCAGCCAAATCGGATAAGAATTGCGTCCTCCAGAAGGTCAAGAAGTCAAATCGGGAGATAGGTTTCCATGGTAACTGCATCCGTTTATGAGCCGATTTGCATTAACTTGCTACAGTGGTTGGAAGTCAAAACGCAACTTGCAAAATTTTATCCAAATCGGATAAGAATTGTGCTCTCCAGAAGCTCAAGAAGTCAAATCGGGAGATCGATTTCTATGACAGCTATAACAGGTTATGGACTGTTTTAAACCATACTTGGCATAATTTTTGTAAGTCATAGCACAACACGACGTTGAAAATTTCAGCCAAAACGGATAAGAATCGCGCCCTCTAGAAGATCAAGAATGAAATCGGGAGATCGGTTTATATGGCAGCTATTGGGTTGCCCAAAAAGTAATTGCGGATTTTTTAAAAAAAATAAATGCATTTTTAATAAAACTTAGAATGAACTTTAATCAAATATACTTTTTTAACACTTTTTTTTCTAAAGCAAGCTAAAAATAACAGCTGATAACTGACAGAAGAAAGAATGCAATTACAGAGTGACAAGCCGTTGAATCCGCAATTACTTTTTGGGCAACCAATATATCAAAACATGGACCGATTTGGCCCATTTACAATCCCAACCGACTTTTTGCAAAATTTCAAGTACCTGGCTTTACGGCTTCGAAAGTTAGCGTGCTTTCGACAGACAGACCAAACAGACGGACCGACGAAAATAACTAAATCGACATAAAATGCCATGACGATCAAGAATGCATATATTGTATCGGGTCTAAGACAAATATATTTCCAAGTGTTACAAACAGAATGATGGAATGATGAAAAATCCAAAGCAAAGTTTTAAAATTAAACTTCGATGCATACTTATGTAACCAATAGCCACCGTGGCGCAGAGGTTAGCATGTATGTCTATGATGCTGAACGCCTGGGTTCGAATCCTATCGAGAACATCAGAAACAAATTATCAGCGGTGGATTCCACCTCCTAATGCTAGCAACACTTGTGAAGTACTGTACCATTTCGTATGACAGCCATGTAAAAAACTTCGCTCCAATGAGGTGTCGCACTGCGGCAAGCCGTACGGACTCGACAATAAAAAGGTGGCCATGTATCATTCAGCATAAACTTGAATCGGACGGCATTCATTGATATGTGAGCACTTTTCTTCCTCCGTCGGTAACACTGGACTTAGTATTCCTGGACTTAAACTACTGAAGAGTAAGGAAAATGGGGAACACAGAGCCAGTATTTTTGCTAAGTACTCTAAATGCTTTATTTCATCCGTCGTGAAGCACTGGAGATTCGGTAGTAGCCCGCCTAGAAATGAATAAGTTTCATTACTGGAGGCCACCGTAGCCCAGAGGTTAGCATTTTCGCCTATGAAGCTGAATGCCTGGGTTCGAATCCTGGCGAGACCATCAGAAAAAAAATTTCAGCGGTGGTTTTCCCCTCCTAATGCTGGCAACATTTGTGAGGTAGTATGCCATGTAAAACTTCTCTCCAAAGAGATGTCGCACTGTGGCACGTCCTTCGGATTCGGCTATAAAAAGGAGGCCCCTTATCATTGAGCTTAAACTTGAATCGGACTGCACTCATTGATATGTGAGAAGTTTGCCCCTGTTCCTTAGTGGAATGTTCATGTGCAAAATTCGCAAAAAAATTGCAAACCTAACGGATTGAATTATACAAAATAATGCTTAATTTTGATAAATGCCTACTTTATCATCACCATAATTTGGCAGATTGGCCAAACGAATGCCTAGTTTTGTGCATTCATACGTTTGCTAACGAATATTCTTGAGGTGCATACTAGGCCGAAAATTTAATATAAATTTTGCCCTTAAGGATAATGCGATTGAAATTTTGTCTTCAAAGAAAATGTCATTCAAAATTTTTTAATTATGGAAAGTTTTTACCCTGAGATTGTTTTAAAAACTTAAACAAGTACTATATACCTACAAATCGACTGCTGGATTTTACTTAATCCATTAACGCCTGACCCTCGATTCTCTTGACCGATTGTGATGAAATTTCATATAAAAATTATTTTTCAACTTAAGTTAGTAATATACAGCCGATATATACATGTAAATGTTTACCAAGTCACTGATCCGAAAACACAAAATTTGCCTAAAATAGGTTAATATGCTTCAATTTGTATAAACTTACCTGTAAAATGTCGAGCTGCAATTATGTTGATTGATGACTATATACATAAAACGAATTTTGTTCATAAAATGCTAAAGATGACTTTGCTATTATTTTTTCTTAGTCAAATTTAAAACCTTATTTCAATGATAATGCAACAGGGTGGCTATAACTCTATCAATTTTCAATGGTGATTAACTTGACTAAGCAAAGCTTCATATTTAAAAACTTTTTTATCTTGGACAAACACCAGAACACTTAATCGAATCTGACATCATGACATTTTCACCACACTCCCGCACTCTCTTTGCAACAAATCAAAACAACCTGAACAATGTTTATACACACAGGCACACACACACACACACGGCGAATAAGAAACGCGAAAACCGCTGCCCCAATATTTTTTTTGGCAATTTTTTTCTTTGCAAATTCCAATGCATTTTTGAAGAATTTCACTACTATTTATATAAAATGTTAATTGTAGTTCACTTTTCTTTTGACTTATTACATTTTTTGATAGATTTCACTGCTTTTGATCACTTTTTAGCAAATGCTTTTAAGAGGGCTTGATTATACGTGCGACCGATTGAAAATTTTTCACAAAACTAAGATGGCTGAGCAACAAGTGGTTAATGGAGTGGGGAAAAAAAGAGTGGTAAGAGCCAAAGAAATTTTGCTGCCATGCAATTGAGAGAGCTTTTGTTGCTACAATGTATTTGTATTTATATGAAGGGTTGGGTGTCAATGCACTCTTTAGAGCAGCGAAGGGCAAAGTAAGTGACCCGTGCTGCTTCGCTCAGCACCTTATGCGCTTTTGGTGCGTATGAGATCTCTTTACGAAAGGAAAAGAATACACAAAACAAACATTATTCAAAGCAGATGAGGCAATAGTTCGCTGATGTCGTGTTATCGCTTGGCATTCCCCTTAACAACATAACCACACGTATAATACATGTTATTAAAAGGCCAAGGGTTTTATATAGGCAATTTTGTGGTACATATTACGGCCAAACCAATGAATGGATTTTAATGAAATTGATATCAATCGAAAGATATTTTTCCAGAGATGTGCAGAATATATTTATATGAAAATTAAATTTCTGAAAAGAAAATTCACTTTTCAGTTTTCTTTTGTTTTATCACTTTTTTGGAAAGTTTTCATTGCTTTTGATCACTTTTTAGCAAATACTTTCAGAGGGGCTAAATTAAACGTGCGACCGTTCGAAAAAATGTTCACAAAACTGAGATGGCTGAGCAATAAGTGGTGAATGGAGGGGGGAAAAGAGTGGTTAGCGCCAAAAAAAATATTGTTGCTGCCATCGTGTATTCAATGCAATTGAGAGAGGTTTTGTTGCTAAGATGTATTTATCTACATTTATATAAAGAGTATGGTGTCAATGCATTCTTTAGAGCAGCGACGGGTAAAGCGAATTGTTGTTGGTTTTTTTTTTTTCTTATGTTATTGTTATGGGTGTGAATGCAAAGTCTTAGGTGGGAGTTAAGTAGTGGAAGTAAGTAAAACAAATGGTGGGTGAGAAAGAGTTGCATTATTTCGGTGAGGGTGTTGTGGGGGTGTGGAGTGCGTGGCCCTTCTTGCATGTAGGTCAGCCAATTCTTAAAGTTCTGCTTTGGCGTGCGAGACATTTGTATTCGTTGTTGTTGTTGTTTGTATATGTTTTGCGATCCTACACAACAAGACAACCCATTTTATAACTACAGCTGATATACATTAAGTGGGTTTTATTTATAGAAGTACACACACACGGAAAATAAGAAACGCGAAAACCACAGCCCCAATAATTTGTTGGCAATTTTTTCTTTGCAGATTCCAACTCATTTTTCTTTTGTTTTTTGATCACTTTTTAGCAAATACTTGCAGAATGGCTTAATTAATCGTGCGATCGATTGAAAAATGTTCACAAAACTGAGATGGCTGAGCAATAAGTGGTATATGGAGTGGGGAAAAGAGTAGTAAAGGCGAAAAAAACTTTTGTTGCCATCGTGTTGTCAATGCAATCGAAAGAGCTTTTGTTGCTACAATGTTTTTGGCTGCGTTTATATAAAGGGTTAGGTGTCAATGCACTCTTTAGAGCAGTGACGGGTAAAAGCAAATTGTTGTTGGTTTTTTTTCTAATACTTTCGTTATGGGTGTGAATGCAAAGTCTTAGGTGGGAGTTTAGTAGTGGGAGTAAGAAAAACATGGTGTAAGAGAAAGAGTATCATTATTTAGGTGAGGGTGTTGTGGGGGTGTGGAGTGAGTGGCCCTTCTTGCATGTAGGTCTGCCAATTCTTAAGGTTCTGCTTTGGCGTGCGAGACATTTGTATTTGTTGTTGTTGCTGTTTGTTGTGTTTTGCGTTCCTACACAACAAGACAAACCATTTTATAACTATAGGTGATATACACTAAGTGGATTTTATTTATAGAAGCACACACACACGGCAAATTAGAAACGCGAAAACCGCTGCCCCAATAATTTGTTGGCAATTTTTTCTTTGCAAATTCACTTTTCTTTTGTGTTTTGATCACTTTTTAGCAGTTACTTTCAGAAAGGCTTAATTAATCGTGCGACCGATTGAAAAATGTTCACAAAACTGAGATGGCTCAGCAATAAGTGGTAAATGGAGTGGGGAATAGAGTGGTAAGCGCCAAAAAAAAACTTTTGTGCCCATCGTGTGGTCCATGCAATTGAGAGAGCTTTTGTTGCTACAATGTTTTTGTCTGCATTTATATAAAGGGTTTGGTGTCCATGCACTCTTTAGAACAGCGACAGGCAAAGTAGGTGACCCGTGCTTTTTCGCTCAGTACCTTATGCTGTATTAGTGCGTATGAGATTTCTTTACACGAGAATAAATTCAAACAGAATACAAAAATTATTTAAAACAACTGAGGCAATAGTTTGTTGTTTTTTTTTTTTTGGTTTTTTTTCTAAAGCTCTCGTTATGGGTGTGAATGCCAAGTCTTAAGTGGGAGTTTAGTGGTGAGAGTAAGAGAAACAAATGGTGTGATAGAAAGAGTATCATTATTTAGGTGAGGGTGTTGTGGGGATGTGAATTCTTAATGTTCTGCTTTGGCGTGCGAGACATTTGTATTTTTTTGTTGTTGTTTGTATATGTTTTGCGATCATATACAACAAGTTATTTTATAACTACAGGGGATAAGCAGTAAATGGGTTTTATTTATAAAAGCCCCCACACACGGCAAGTAAGAAACGCGAAAACCGCTGCCCCAAAAATTTGTTGGCAATTTCTTTTTTGCAAAATCCCATTTCACTTTTCTTTTGTTTCATCAAATTTTTGGATAGTTTTCACTGCTTTTGATCACTTTTTAACAAATACTAAATTCATAAGGGCTTAATTATACGTGCGACCGATTAAAAAATCTTCACAAAACTGAGATGGCTGAGCAGCAAGTGGTAAATGGAGTGGGGAATAGAGTGGTAAGCGCCAAAAAAAAAAAATTCTGGCAATCGTGTTTTTCATGCAATTGAGCGATCTGTTGTTGCTAAGGTGTATTTATCTGCATTTATATAAAGGATTTGGTGTCAATGCACTCTTTAGACCAGCGACGGGCAAAATAGGTGACCCGTGCTTTTCCGCTCAGCACCTTATGCTTGTTTAGTGCGTATAAGGTGTCTTTACAGAAGCAAAAATGAAAACAGAACACAAACATTATTCAAAGCAGATGAGGCAATAGTTCGTGGAGATTGTGTTATCGCTTGACATTCCCCTTACATAGACACATTAGTATAATACATTTTATCAAAAGGCCAAAGGCTTTATATAGACAAATTTGTGTCGTACATATTATGGCCAAACTGATGAATGGTTTTTAATAAAATTGGTATCAATCGAAAGATATTTTTCCAGAGATGTGCAGAATATATATAAAAATTAAATTTCGGAAAAGAAAATCCATGAAAATGAGGAATTAGTTTTCAATAAAAAAGAAGAAGATAAACACCGCAAACTGTTGTTGGTTTATTTTTTCTAAAGCATTCGTTATGGATGTGAATGCAAAGACTTAGGCGGGAGTTAAGTGTTGAGAGTAAGAGAAACAAATGGTGAGAAAGAAAGAGTATCATTATTATGGTGAGGGTGCTGTGGGGGTGTGAAGTGCGTGGCCCTACTTGGCATGTAGGTCAGCCAGGCAGGTAAATATAAGGCTCTGCTTGGCATGCAAGGCATTTTTACTTGTTGTTGTTGTTGTTTGTATATGTTTGGCGTTCCTACACAATATGACAAACTATTTTATAACTACAGGTCATATGCAGTAGGTGGGTTTTATAAAGGCGATTTTGTGGTACATATTACAGCCAAACGGCTGAAAGGATTTGAATGAAATTGGCATCAATCAATAGGTATTTTTCTAGAGAAGCGACGAATGCTTATAAAATTAATTTTCCTAAAAGAAAGCCACAAAAATATGGAATTCAATTCCTATAAACACAACAAATTGTTGTTGGTTTTTTACTAAAACATTCCTTATGGGTGTGAATGCAAAGCCATGGATGGGAGCATTAGTGGTGAGGGAGTGAGAGGTGACTGGTATGTGCGAGAGAAAGAGTATGCTAAATGAGGTCACTATTGTGGTGCGGGTGTGTGGTAATGTGATGCCTATGGCCCTTCTTTGTATTCATTGGCATGAAGGTCAGTCAGTAGATTAAGCTGCGGCTATGTACAATGACGTTTGCGGTCTAATATTTCGTAAAGGGTTAAATACAACTTTGGCAACACTCTTGTTTAAACATTGAAGTAAACATTAAAAGGAGTCAAAGTAACTAATTTTGTGGCCACATTATGCGCTTAGTGAATGAAATAGTTGGCAGACAGTTAAAATAAGTAAAGGAAAGAGAGTGCAGTATGTTTGCTTGCATTATGTGATGGATCTCATATTTTTTAAGGTAAAAAGTCAATATATTCTTAAATGTTACTAAGTTCGTGAGGACTTAGTTATATTTGCAATAATCAGATAGTTTAAAATGATCAGGTGATGAAAATAGTGCAGTTTACAATTGCATATCAGAAGAGAGTTGTGTCAAGGATTGCCCTACCACTGAACAACCCAAAGCGGCATGTAGCGCGATCTGGTAATATGGGTAGTATTTTTAGTGGTGAATCCCGCTCATGGATAGTGCTCAGTTGATTTTTCATGCTTGCACTTAGATGAATCAGCTGACCTGCTGATATCCATAGTTGTTATCACTCGTAACGTACACCGAGCGTTCATCCGTTGGACACGAATGCCGTATTTAACGCAGATGCCTGCCATCACGGCCCAAACCTGCGAGGCCCAATGGTGAATACAATGCTCCAACCAACGCCCCCACATGTGGTAACCCACACATGAGTTCCAATTTGATCCCACGTATTTGGGCATGTTCACTTCCTTGGTTAGAAACGGAGCGGAGCCCTCCTTCCGCTCTATGGGTCACGGCAACCGGTTGAAAACGAAACTCCACGCCGAGCTTATGTTCTACCCGCGATTTGGGTACAAACCACAGCCACAACGTTGCTCCCTACTGGAGCCTGACCATTATTAGACCGAAGTTCCAGGGGCTTCTGACAACCGTGGTACCAGATTAAAGTCTCCGGTCAGACTTCGTAGCCTTAAAAGACTACTACCAGTTGAACCCCAAATAGTACAGCAACACCTCGTTATGGATAACTAGCGTGTATTCATCCCTCCACTAAGTCTTGTCCGCCTCCTTAAAAATGCTTCCCAGGAAAGTCAAGCAAGCCAGTCAAGCAAGCCAGCGTTGCCACCCTCTGGCAAGAGAGGATCTTATTTCGTACTAAGACTACCGCAGCAATTCCATGCCATACAGGCGCTCCATAAGTTTCGCAAGCAACAAATAGACCACGACTAAGACCCCAATCGCTTCTTAGAACACGCTTAACCATACCGGCTACTCCAGTCATTTTCTCCCTCTCTCTCACCCGATATAAATGGACCAGGAAACCCATTCTCTCCGAAACAGTAACAGATATTTTACGAGCGCTACATACCTGATGCTAGCTCTTCCAGTTCGAATCGTGGGTGGAAGATTCCGCGACAAGATGCCCGTGAGCAACATTGTCACGGCTTTGTCCTTCGCGACGTCAACACCAACACGATCGCTCCATTCGCACAGAATGCGCATGGCAGGCTCACCGCAATTTCCAGGGCTAGTCTGGGATCTCTTTCAACCAGGATGAGCAGGTCATCCGCATAGGCACAGATTTTGAAGGACTCAGCGAGACGTCCCAACATGGGATCCATCATGAGGTTTCATATATATGGAGCACAGATGGACCCCTGAGGGCAGCCATGCTGAATATCCTTACAAACCGTATCGCTAGCACCAACCAAGCAAGCTCTTCTATCACAGAAGTAACTAAGCCAGAGAGGAAGTTCCCGACAACATATTTCGCCTAACCTCGTGAGTACACTACGCCATAAAAGGTAAATAAACGCGCCTTTGAAATTGACAAATATGTCAAGGACGCATTTGGCGCTCGATTCTCTCACACAGTTTTGAACGTGCATCCAGGCATCCACAGTGCTCCTTTCTTCCCGAAAGCCGAACTGGTACGAAGAAGTACCCACCTCGTAGCCCTCCCTAAATTTTGTCACCATTATCCTCTCCAATACTTTTGCAAGCACGGAGAGGAGACTGATGCCCCGATACGATCTTGGATTGCTTCTCAATCGATCAGGCGATTTCAGAACGACTACGGCTCGAGCACATTTCCACGTACGGGGGAAATAACCTACTTCGACACATCGTGTGAGGATCATCTCGACATGGTCAGGTATAGCCTTCCAGATGCTTTTACACATCTGTCCAGTCATACCGTCCATGCCAGGTGACCTCCAGCTTCTAAGCCGGCAAACACTGTCCACTATCTCGACCCTTTCCAGACTTGTAGGAGGCACGATCATCTCCACACTGGGAGCCTGTTCGTGCTCATCCACATCGGGAAAGAACGTTCCCATTAACACCCTAGCACACTCGTTCCAAGAAGTCAACACATTGTCCCCCACTCTAAAACCGCCCATGTCATGACTAGAACCCTGTTGCCCACCGCGCCGGCACATGCGGTATACCTTGCCCCATGAATCATCTCTGTTGTCCTGTACAAATCTCCTCAAGTGATTTTCCTAGGTCCTAATCAACAGTTGCTTCTACGTCCTCAAATTGCTAAGGTAGTCGTTTCGGCGTGAGACAAGATCCTCAGCATTGGAACTTCTGGCTCTTTGGAATCGCTTCCTCAGATGCCTAACGTTCCGCCGCATTGTTTCCAGCTCACGGGTCCACCACTTGACCTTACTTGGTTTCGCCTTTCGACGTCCGCCAAGGAGCGCATCATTTACAGCGCTCATCCACTCGTCTACCTTAGCAATTTGGTCATCTACAGTCAGTACCCTAAAGTCATCTAAAGACAATGCTGATGCAGTCTCCCTAAAACTTTCCACATACAAGTCCCAGTTCACTCCTCGATCTTTCCAGCACCTGGATCGTTCAGTCGTAACCCGAGTCCGTCGATCCCTGGAAGTGACCATAATCTCAATCGGATTATGGTCAATTGAGCCCCATTCGTCACAAACCCTCCACCTAAACTGGTAAGCTGTAGATGCCGCCCCATTTGCAGCCATAACGTCAATGTCACTAACACCTGAAGGCCCATCAAAGGTATACTTCTCGCTCGGTACGTTCAACACACCGACGTCATTCAAAGTCAACCATTCGCTAAGCAACTGCCCACGATGGCGATTCTCATGATCAAGCGAGTGCTGGGTCATTTTCGAGAACCACATCGGCGAGGTTGCATTGGCGTCTAAACTTAGGATGAGCGGATTGCTACTCGCGAATAGTAGCACCGTATCCATATATCCAAGATGGGGCTCCAAGTCGGCGCTAAACCTACAATAGATGCTAGCCAAAAACATCTTTCCACACCTCCCTTCTGCGCAAATGCAGACTCTCCACTGGCTATAGCTAACCACCGTACAGTCGATGTCGCTGTCATCTACAATTATCGCAGAGTCACCCCCGCGGTCAGTAAAGACTCGCATCCCCCGGCAATCCTACAACACTGCCATCCACTACGTACGGTTCCTGTACCAGCGCGACCGAGCAACCAGTGCTGCGCATGACATGACCCAACTCCTGCGTCACCGCTCTAGACCGCTGGCAATTAAATTGAAAAAATTTAATTCCCATGACGATCCTTAATGCCTAGCGCTCGCCCTAGTCGCCAAACCAGCATAAATCGGACAGGCCGCGGGGATCATCATGTGATCCGCCGGCAACCCCTTTAATGCACAATTCCGACAGTGCACGGGGTTTGGACAGACCGAAGCCACATGTCCGCCCAGTCCACAACGGCGACAAACATCGCCTTGCACGCGATAATCCCTCACTCTGTGGTCGAATCCCATGCACCGATGGCATGCGAAGACCGCATCCTGCATCCGGGCGATGAAGCGGAACCACTTCACATAAACGCCCTCCTCGCACAACTTGTCTGCCACCCTCGGAGTGCACTCCAGGGTGACATTGGCAGCGCCACCCTCCGGCTTCCAAGCCGCGGAAACCAGACGCACCGACCGACGGTACACCTCCTCAGTCATCGTCTCCTTCAGGTTGAGGGAGTACAGCTCCGCCATGAACTCATCAGGAGTTATGGCAGCATGTACCACCTTACAACGACCTTCGGGTCCAGCTTCTCGCGGACCTCCACCTCCAATCCCACCTCCGCGAACTTGCCGTTCTCCCTGATCCGCTCCCTCTCCCGAGTCCAGCCATCGCCCCATAAGCCGACAACTTCCCCTTCATAGCCTCGTTTTCCAGCATCAGCCTCATGAGCAGCTCCTCATACTGCCCAGCATACTGGATCACTCTCCTCGCCATACTCCCACTCACCCCAGCCTCATAAACAGTACCCACCAAGGCATCTGTCACCTCCTTCATCTCCCCCACCGTGACCCCTTGCCTCCCCAACGGTGCAAATACCAGCCTGCGAGCCCTACTCTCCCACTGCTCCGCCTTCCTCGGAGTCGATGGACCCCCACCTTCACTGGGAACACCAGCACCGCCATCAACCACCGCCGCACTGGCACTACCACCAGCGCCATCAACGCCACCAGCTGACTTCACATCAGCTGTCCTCCGACTCCCAGATGGCAATTCACCACCTGCCACCACCTTCCCCCCCTTGCCAACCGCCACACCAGGCGAACCCAGTTTCAGGCGCTTTCCATCCTCGCCTCCACTGCCACTGGACAACAAGTCCACTGACTCCTTCCTCATCATTCCACCAGCACGAGCCACCGACGAATCGGTGCTAATGCCACCATCCGAGTTCCCCCCACCTCCTACACTCCCCTTCTTTCCCTTGGTCCTCTTCACCATAGCAAATCCTCCTATCCACAGCTCCTCCATCTAACTTGTCTCAATTTGGTCACACCAATCGCTTCCAAAAATAAAACTCCAAAAAAAAAAACACTTCTTCACTTTCACAAATATTCACTTTAACTTTCTATCACTCACTCTACTCACAATCTATCCAGTCGCTATGACATCCGCTAAAAGAAAGGTCTGTTGGACAATGGTATCTTCACACTTATAAATGTGTCGGTGTTGTTGATAATAATCATATTATATATTCTAACTAGTTGAAGAAGGCC
Organism: Stomoxys calcitrans; assembly: GCF_963082655.1. Taxonomy (NCBI): domain Eukaryota; kingdom Metazoa; phylum Arthropoda; class Insecta; order Diptera; family Muscidae; genus Stomoxys; species Stomoxys calcitrans. The sequence continues at coordinate 26,808,041 of NC_081556.1, forward strand.
TGCTTCGCTGCGCCTTCTTTCACTCTCTTATATTATCTGAGCTCTATATAGCCACGGTCAGGAAAAAAAATCTGTTAGGGGTGTTGGTACGGGCCTTCAGATATTTCGCCCCAATGTGGATATCATATTGGTACTCTACTCCATAATTTCTTTCAATTGGGTCTTATATTGCTATAGTCGGTATATTTGTCCGGTATGTTGGTGTTTTTGGGGGTGTGGTGATCCCCTATGTATCAGATTCGTGCTCTAGTTTCTAGTCTAGTCTCAAATATCTTTCGTTTGAGCGTAATATGATCGTTATTGGTTTTAATTTCCATTTGCAGGGGAAGGAGGCGCCCTAGACATCCCACCTTAAATAAGTGTACCAAATTTTTGTTTTTGAGTTAAACAAACTGAATTTCGCGTAAATAGCCCAACCCTTCTTGGGGACCTGGCGTTTTTTAAGGCAAGGGTCCATTAAAGTTTGGATGTTAGATCTACTTAATATTGCCCAAAGCAGTTAAAGTGCTGTTGGGTGATTTTTGGGGGTGGGGCCCCGCATCTTCGAACACTTAGAATGAAATTTTTACACCAAGTTCGGACTCTACTCTAAAATTCCTTTCATTTGATACCAATATTGTCCCAATCGGTAAACGTGTCCGCTCGGGTGGGTTTTGGGATGGGGCGTCCCCCCTAGGTTATTTGGATTACCATAAGGTGGTGGTGGCATACAATTTCGCTTAAATTTTTTTGGTAAGGGAAGGCACTTTAACCATTTCGACTCAAATATAGATATGCTCCGCTCCCAAATCCCTTTCATTTGAATCCCATATTGTCATGGTCAATAAATATGACCCGCTTAGAGGGTGTGTTGGGGCTAGGGCGGCAACCGGCACTTTGCTCTGAAAATAGATTTTAAATTAGTTCTTTACTCCGTTGATTTGAGCTCCATATTGCCATATTCGGAAATGAAGTTCAGTTTAGCGGGTGCTATAGGGCGTACCCCCCAACACTTGGCTCCAAAATTGGATATTAAATTCGTTTTCTACTCTCAAATACCTTTCATTTAAGTCCGACATTATCATAATGGGTCCATTAACCTGTTTGATGTATTTATAGGAGGATGAACGCCACCTAGACTTGAACGCAAATTTCAATGTTATATTCGCAATCTACTCTCAAATACCTTTTATTTCAGTCTCATATAGCCATGGTCGGCTTATATGCCTTGGTATTTGGTGGTGGGCGACCTCCTATTACTTGGACCTAATTTTGTATGCCTTATTTGTAATCTACTGCCGAATACTTTTTATTTGAGTCCCATAATGACATGAACGTCGAATATATCTGTTTAGAGGAGTTTTGGGGTTGGGGCAGCCCGCTGGATACTTGAAGCCAAATTTAAATACAATATTCGTTTTCTAGTCTCAAATACGTTTCATTTGATTCCCATATCGGGAGGGTCCGCCCACCTTCCAATAACAAAATAATAATATAGCTTATGTTTCCTTCCATACCAACCCACTTAATGTGTGAAAAATTCAAGGTAATCGGTTCAGCCGTTTTTGAATCTATCTGTACAGAACAAACCGACAAACAAACAGCCAAACAAACAAATATACAAACAAACACAAATTCATTTATATATATAGATGTTTACGCTCCATTAACTCTAAAGAATACATTACAACTAAAGCTCCCTCAATAGCATTGACAACACTTGGCAACAACACACTGGCACTTACACCACTCTTTTCCCCCCTCCATTTACTTCTTGTTGCTCAGCTTTCTTAGTTTCGTCAAAATTCTTCAATCGTTCGCACAAATAAATAAGCCCTCCTAGAAAATTAGGATTAAAAGTAACCTGAACCAATGAAAATTGTCCAAAAATGTGATAAATTAAAAGAAAAGTGAAGTGCAACTAATATTTTATATGATTATTATTGAAATTCGTTCTAAATGCATTAGAATTTATAAAAAATAATTGCCGAAAAGCTATTATATGTATTATGAAGGACAGCGGTTTTCGTGTTTGTTGTTCGCCGTGTCGGCGAAATATTTAAATGTAACTCAATTGGATTCTTTGCTCATTCATCTTCTTTATTCCCAATCATAATGGTGTGCAAAGACAATAACAAGCTTTCTTTGTTGTCTTCGTTTATTCCTGATCTTTGCAATTGTCAGTTTTGCAGAGAGACACATTGTTTATTGTCTATGCTTACGCTCCATTAACTCTAAATAATTCATTGACAACCAAAGCTCTCTCAATTGCATTGACCACACGATGGCAACACGGTAGCAACATAATTATTTTGGCACTTACCACTCTTTTTCCCCACTCCATTTACTACTTGTTGCTCAGCTTAGTCAGTTTCGTGAAAATTCTTCAATCGTTCGCACATATAAATAAGCCCACCTAATAAATTGAGTTAAAAAGTAACCTAAACCAGTGAAAATTGTCCAAAAATGTGACAAATCAAAAGAAAAGTGAAGTGCTACAAATATTTTATATGAATATTATTGGAATTCGTTGGAAATGCATTAGAATTTGCAAAAAATAATTGCCAAAAAACGATTGTATGTATTATGAAGGGCAGCGGTTTTCGGGTTTGTGTTCGCCGTGTGTGTGTGTGTGTGTATACTTTGTGCATGGTTTCTCGTTAAGAGAATGCAAAAGTGAGGTGAAAACTCCATGTTCTCAGATTCTATTATATGTTGTCATGATTGTCCAAGATAAAAAAGGTGACAAATATGAAGCTACCCTTAGTCAAGCCAATCACCATATACAAACTAATCGAGTTTTCGTCACCCTGTTGCATTATTGAAAAAAGGTTTTGATATTGGCTACGAAAAATAATAGCAAAGTCAATTTTTGCATTTATGAACAAAATCTTATCTATTTCATATAAACATCATTTAACAAAGTAGCAGTTCTAGATTTTACAGGTAAGTTTATATACAGATTGAGGTATATTTAAAACCCAAAATAAAACATTAAAACCGATTATTTCTAAACTATTTTAAAAATCGAAATCCTGAGCTTAAGTAACTAGGACGACTTCCACTCAAAAATTTTCTCTAAATAAACAGAAATTTAAAGATATTTTCTTTAAAGAGAAAACTTCAATCGTGTCGCCCCCTATGCACCTTAAGCGAAATTTTCTGTGGCAAATACATGGTAACAAAAAACACTTTTTATATCCCCCACCATAGGATGGGAGTATACTAATTTCGTCACTCTGTTTGTAACACCTCGAAATAGGCGTCTAAGACCCTTAATCGTCATGACATTTTAAGTCAATCTAGTCATGTCCGTCCGTCTGTCTGTCTGTCTGTCGAAAGCACGCTAACTTTCGAAGGAATAAAGCTAGCCGCTTGAAATTTTGCACAACTACTTTTTATTAGTGTAGGTCGGTTGGGATTGTAAATGGGCCAAATCAGTCCATGTTTTGATATAGTTGCTATATAAACCGATCTCGGGTCTTGACTTCTGCAGCTATTAGAAGGCGCAGTTCTCGTCCGATTGTACTGAAATTTTTCACAATGTGTTTTGTTATAACTTCCAACAACTATGCTAAGTATGGTACAAATCGGTTCATAACCTTGTAAAGCTGTCATATAAACCGATCTTGGATCTTGAGTTCTTGAGCCGCTAGAGGGCGCAGCTCTCATCCGATTTGGCTGAAACTTTGCACGATGTGTTTTGTTATGACTTCCAACAACTGTGCTAAGTATGGTTCAAATCGGTTCATAGCCTGGTATATCTGCCATATAAACCGATCTTGGATCTTGAGTTCTTGAGCCGCTAGAGGGCGCAGTTCTCATCCGATTTGGCTGAAATTTTGCATGAGGTGTTGTGCTATGACTTTATGGGGGTCTTAGACGCATATTTCGAGGTGTTACAAACAGAAAGAATACAAATGGAGGGTATAAAAAGGATCTACACCAGTGTTGGCCGCACATGTGGCGAATAATATTTCCAAGCCCATGGTCTTATGTTTTTGTTCGCGTACACAAATGTGTGTGCATTTGCCCGCTAATGATCTACACATGGGTAGAGGACACAGGCCTTAAGAAATATTATGTTGTCGTTTTATACTTTAATACAGTGTGGAAAAGTTTACCACTTTGAACCTTTTCAACTTTCTTTCTTTGCAAGCTCATTTTTAACCAACCCTCTCCAAATTTTTTACAATGCATTGCCCCACGGCTGGGAATGTAGTCGACTGCATCCTTCGGAAAGCAGTTGAGCCAAAACCCCCTCGAATGAGGAGAACTTCTTTAAATGCAATGGGTGGCAATCGATCTCCAAGGATTGCATTCACTCGGTAGCTGTTTAACTCTTTTGTTACCTCGTCTGCGTAAAAGGCCTGCAAGTGTGACATTTTTCACTATTAATATCATCTGACGAAAACAAATGCATTGCTGCGATATGCGATCATGCCATGAGGACTGCGAGACAACCCTTTGCCATACGCTGCAATGCCGAAGCAACCATAATGCAATTGGCTATTAAGATAGATGGGTCTTAGGCCCATAAAAGCCACATGAATTATCCGATTTTGCTGAAATTCGGGACAGCAAGTTGTGTTAAGCCACTCGACATCCTTCTTCAATTTTGCCCAAATCAGTCCAGATTTGGCTATAGCTGCCATATAGATCGATCCGCCGATTTAAGGTCTAAGGCAAAAGGCGCATTTAATGTCCGATTTTGTCAAAATTTGGGACAGTGTGTTGCGTTAGGCCCCTTGACATCTTTCTGAAATTAGGACCAGATCGGTCCAGGTTTGGATATAGCTGCCATATAAACCGATCTCTCGATTTAAGGTTTTGGGCCCATAAAAGGCGCCTTTATTGTCTGATGTCGCCCAAATATAGGACAGTAAGTTATGTTAGGGCCTTTGACATTCTTCTTCAATTTGGCTCTGATCGGTCCAGATTTGGATATAGCTGCCATATAGACCGATCTCTTGATTTGAGGTTTTGGGTCCATAAAAGGCGCCTTTATTGTCTGATGTCGCCCAAATATAGGACAGTAAGTTATGTTAGGCCCTTTGACATTCTTCTTCAATTTGGCTCTGATCGGTCCAGATTTGGATATAGCTGCCATATAGACCGATCTCTTGGTTTAAGGTCTTGCGCCCATAAAAGGCGCATTTATTGTCCGATTTTGCCAAAATTTGGGACAGTGAGTTGCGTTAGGGCCTTGACATCTTTCTGCAATTTGGCCCAGATCGGTGCAAAATTGGATATAGCTGCCATATAGACAGATCTCTCGGTTGGTATCCAAAGTTTGGCCCGGCCGCACTTAACGCCTTTTTACTTGTTGTGCTTTATTTATTTGAACTCAAGTAAATCATAATCAAGACATTTATTAACATTGCAAGATATGCCAAAAATGGCCCATATTTCTTACCAAAATAGAAAATAATCAAAATGTTTGCTCAACCAATTTTTCCAAAAATGTTATTTGTTCAAAAACTTCTTTTGTTGGCCTACTTAGTGATTAGTTTTTATCAATTTCGTGTTGTTTAAAAAAATATAAAAGAACTGACGAAAAACCAGAACCATAGCAAAAGCAAGGGAAAAACTTTTCCATTCATTCATTGGGAAATGAAAAAGATTTCCACACTTTTAGCATAGAACAACAAACCGGATGTGATGGCATAATTCATTACCAGCGAGAAAAGAGAGGAAAAAAAAGACCTTCCTCTACTCAACTGCTGATGTCAGCATCAACTTTTGCGAGAAAACTTTTGTGTTTGTGTTTTTGCCAACGTTTGCGAATAAGAAGGCTTGTGCAGCGACCAATCGGGTAACTTATCTAGTAAGGATGCGGACTGGCTGACTTGTTGGCCATGAGTAAACTCTAGGGTTTTTTCTATTTCTCTGCTCTGGTTTTTGCTTCATTGTTTCTCTGCATCCATCATCAATATGTTTTCCTAATGATGCCATAATTAAGCTGAAAATATTGTTTTTGATTGATTTAGCCCACATTGCTGGGCCTGCTGGGTCCCTTTTTTCCTAGAAGCTTTCGTTCTTTCTTGTCAACAATTTGTGTTTGCCAAGGCCATATATTTTTTGTTGCCTTTTTTCGTATTCGGCCATAAGAGATTGTATTAAGTATTAATAGGTCAAGTTTTTATATAATTGCTTGCACAATTATGAGTTGCAAGGGTAGGAGCATGGTGTGGCAACAACGTAGGCGAAGAGATAGCAATCGTAAGAGCTCACAAATAATTTTCCTTCATAATTATCATCATTATGGGATTTCAGGTTCTCTTTCATTTGCTTTCATTGTTGGCCAAGAATCTGTTTGTGTCAGTAAACAATTGACAAAATATTTGTGTTTCATTAATAAATCGCCTTTATTCGGGGTTTCTTTTTTATGCTTATCGCTCTCGTAACCTCGCATTCCATGTCGAAATAACAATGGCAGCAGTGAATGATTAGTGATGAGCTCGAAGAGTTATGGAAAACTTTCCTTGTCCATAATTGTTAAAGCAAATTTGTAAGAAATTATTGTTCAATATCCGATAATTAAAAGGATATTGACAGAAAATAAGATGATGGATAAACAAAAAGTTTGAGAAATTCTTGGAATATTAGAAACAAACAGAAACGCTCGATAAAGTCGAAAAGCCCAAAAAAATCTATGTATGTATGTATGCATAGTTGTCATATTACAAAGAAAAATCAACAAACTTTTTCTACATGAACGTGTGCTGAAAAAAACGATGCGATATTGCATATTACAGGAAATATAAAAGAAATATTTGTTCAATTAATTAATAAATATTTATTGTGTTCATTGATTGATATTAGAAAAAGCAAATAAAAGCGTGCTAAGCTTGGCCGGGCCGAATCTTATATACCCTCCACCATGTATCGCATTTGTCGAGCTCTTGCCACGGTATCTCTTTTTAGGCAAACAAAGGATGAAAGAAAAAGAATTGCTGTTATTGGAAAAATATCAAGATATGGTTCATTTCGGACCATAATTGAACTGAATATTGGAGACCATAGTAGAAGTCATTGTGTAAACTTTCAGCCAAATTCAGTAAGAATTGCGCACCTTAGGGGCTGAAGAAGTAAAATAGGGAGATCGGTCTATAAGGGAGCTGCATTAGGCTATAAGCCGATTCATGCCATTTTCGACACGTATGTTAAAGGTCATAAAAGAAGCCGTTGCACAAAATTTCAGCTAAATTGGATAATAATTGCGCCCTCTAGTGGCTCAAGAAGTCAAGACCCCAGACCGGTTTATATGGAAACTATATCAGGTTATGGACCGATTTGAGCTATTCTTAGCACACTTGTTGAAAGTCATAACAATACACCTCATGAAAAATTTCAGCCAAATCGGATAATAATTGCGTTCTCTAGAGGTTCAAGGAGTCAAGACCCCAGATCGGTTTATATGGCAGCTATATCAGGTTGTGGACCGATTTACACCATACTCAGCACAGTTGTTGAAAGTCATCAAAAAACACCTCATGCAAAATTTCAGCCAAATCGGATAATAATTGCGTTCTCTAGAGGTTCAAAAAGTCCAAAACCCAGATCGGTTTATATGGCAGCTATATCAGGTTACGGACCGATTTAAACCATACTCAGCACAGTTGTTGGAAGTCATTATAAAACACCTCATGCAAAATTTCAGCCAAATCGGATAATAATTGCGTTCTCTAGTGGCTCAAGAAGTCAAGACCCCAGATCGGTTTATATGGCAGCTATATCAGGTTATCGACCGATTTGAACCATTCTCAATACAGTTGTTGGAAGTCATTATAAAACACCTCATGCAAAATTTCAGCCAAATCGGATAAGAATTGTGCTCTCTAGAGGCTCAAGAAGTCAAGATCCCAAATCGGTTTATGTGGCAGCTATATCAGGTTATGGACCGATTTGAACCATTCTCAATACAGTTGTTGGAAGTCATAACAAAACACGTCATGCCATATTTCAGCCAAATCGGATAGGAATTGCTCCCTGTAGAGGCTTAAGAAGTCAAGACCCCAGATCGGTTTATATGGCAGCTATATCAGGTTATGGACCGATTTGAACCATTCTCAATACAGTTGTTGGAAGTCATAACAAAACACCTCATGCTAAATTTCAGCCAAATCGGATATTAATTGCGTTCTCTAGCGGCTCAAGAAGTCAAGACCCCATATCGGTTTATGTGGCAGCTATATCAGGTTATGGACCGATTTGAACCATTCTCAATACAGTTGTTGGAAGTCATAACAAAACACCTCATGCTAAATTTCAGCCAAATCGGATAATAATTCCGTTCTCTAGCGGCTCAAGAAGTCAAGACCCCAGATCGGTTTATATGGCAGCTATATCAGGTTATGGTCCAATTTAAACCATACTCAGCACAGTTGTTGGAAGTCATAATAAAATACCTCATGCAAAATTTCAGCCAAATCGGATAATAATTGCGTCCTCTAGTGGTTCAAGAAGTCAACCCCAGATCGGTTTATATGGCAGCTATATCAGGTTATGGACGGATTTGAACCTTTCTCAATACAGTTGTTGGAAGTTCTAACAAAACACTTCATGCAAAATTTCAGCCAAATCGGATAAGAATTGTGCTCTCTAGAGGTTCAAGAAGTCAAGATCCCAGATCGGTTTATGTGGCAGCTATATCAGGTTATGGACCGATTTGAACCAATCTCAATACAGTTGTTGGAAGTCCTAACAAAACACGTCATGCTAAATTTCAGCCTAATCGGATAATAATTGCGTCCTCTAGTGGCTCAAGAAGTCAAGACCCCAGATCGGTTTCTATGGCAGCTATATCAGGTTATGGACCGATTTAAACTATACTCAGCACAGTTGTTGAAAGTCATAACAAAACACCTCATGCAAAATTTCAGCCAAATCGGATAAGAATTGTGCTCTCTAGAGGCTCAAAAAGTCAAGATCCCATATCGGTTTATGTAGCAGCTATATCAAAACGTGGACCGATATAGCCCATTTACAATCCCAACCGACTTACACAAATAAGAAGCATTTGTGCAAATTTTCAAGCGGCTAGCTTTACTTCTTCGAAAGTTATCTTGCTTTCGACAGACAGACGAACGGATGGACAGACAGACAGACATGGCTATTTCGACTTAAAATGTCATGGCGATCAAGAATATATATACTTTATGGGGTCTTAGACGAATATTTCGAGGAGTTACAAACAGAATGACGAAATTAGTATACCCCATCCTATGGTGGAGGGTATAAAAACAAAACTTTCCCAGTAAAAGCATTTCTGGGAAATTGGTTAACCTAGTTGCAAAACATAATTTCAGCAAAATCGTATCAGAATTTGAAAACGTTGAGTGACTTGAGGTTGGCTTCTTTGAGAGGTTTATGCAATAATTAAACCATATGCATGGACTTGACATTAGTAATTCAAATACAAATATCGTAAAGATCCTCATTCAGTCCCTTTGCCTTCTTGACCTTTGCTACCAATTATTTCGACCATCTTCAGGGCTTGGGGATGTTCTTGTCCAAAGGTTCAAAGAGTATCAACTAGTAACAAAATATTTAAGTTATTATTTGATAGCTAACTTCTCACAATACCTCAACGATAAAGGGACCTCTTGTCCTTTTATAGTAGAAAATATGCTGTGTGAGAGCGGGTTGAGATATATCCTTGAAATTTGGAATGGCTAGAGCTGGGGTGTTAGCGAGATCGTTCGCTGTCTAGCTGCCTTTTGACTGGCCACTAAAATTGTCATCTTGGTATTTCATAAATTTGTTGGGGCAGCCAAATCTTCGTTTATAATCCGATTTCCAAGTTTTTGCTGGATAGTTCATAAAAATCCCTACAAGAAGTCCGGTTGAATAACTCCACAGGTTTCGCAGATATTCGACTTTTTTTTTGCAATTTTAATGTAATTTACGAAGGAATTCCTGGTTCGATTTTCATTTTTATACCCTCCACCATAGGATGGGGGTATACTTATTTCGTCCGTTCCGTTTATAATACCTCCATCTAGCCATGTCCGTCTTTCTGTCGAAAGCACGCTAACTTTCGAAGGAGTAAAGATAGGTGCTTGAAATTTGGCACAAACACTTTTTATTAGTGTAGGTCGGTTGCGATTGTAAATTGGCCATTTCGGTCCATGATTTGATATACATCCAGAAAAGTTAATCTGCTGATATCAGCAAACACCGTCTGCTGCTATTAAATCGATCATGTCATTCTTAGTTAATCAACTTCTTACACTCCAATACGGTTCGTGACCTTACGGTCCCAGTTGATGGCTAGCTTAGTGTCCGTTAAAATATCCACACTCGACAACTTCGCGTTAACACCACACCAACTCATCCATTCCGTGATCGACCGGATCTACGCCTGCAGAAACGTATTATGGACAGGCAAGCGAAAACAAATGTCGGTTCCTGATTTGTCAATGTAGAACCCCAGGCCCACTCTGTCCTCCAGGTTTGAACCATTCATGTAGCATGAACTTCCCGATGGGAATGCCACAGTTCAATCAATACAAACCTATACCGCAGAGCCTCCCACTCGACCGCAAGTGTCGTCTCAGGTCACCTTTCGAAAACCTTTCCTCCATCGCAGTCCACCAATCTACTGTGGCGTAAGTAAGTATTGTTCTAATCACGCTCTTTGTTGAGACAGTGGACTATCCTCGGTTTCAGGCCCAACTTCAGGCCTACGGCCCTTCTACATAGTGCCCATATCGGTACGGTTCTGAATTTGACACTTCAGTTTAATGTACATCGAAATCGTTTTTTTGAGAAAACGTGGTACGTCAAATTGGCAGATTTCTATTTTCTTTGGTCTAGGTCTAGCCCAGTCATCTCTCAGATCCTTTCGCCCTTTATGCATTGCTGATTCAGATTTTTAAACCTTAGTCAGCAGCATCCATAATAGTTTATTTACGTGGCCACCCGTAGGTGTGGCGAAGAAATATCCCCCTGTGGTGTGCGCTGTGCCACTTTTGACTTCTTTATCCACCTGTTCCTTAGTATATAGTTTTTTTTAGTCTCTGAGGATGTGGTCTTCTCTGAGTTAACATTGAGATCCCTGGGCCTTGTGCAGCCATCTCTACGACCGATTCGGTCCTTATGCATTGCAAATTCAGATTCTTACCCATTAGTCAGCATACTTAATAGTTTATTTATCGTGGTCACCCAAAGGAGTGGCCATATAATGCCCCACTGTAGCCTGCCCTGTGCCAGTATCTCCCTTATCCTCAATGGGGCCCACAATTTATCCACCTATTCCTTAGCATATGGTTTAACCGGTCTCTAAGGAGCCGATCCACCCGGTACTGGTCTAAGAATTAGATCAGTGTGTCGGTCCGTACCTTGTAAAAAACCACCTCGATGTCAAAGCATACCGCCAATGTGTAAATTTTGGCATCGAATGATTCTTTTATTTTATGCACAACCTCATGCAGGGCATGCTCCACCGATCTTACCTTGACATAAGCATGCTGTTTGTATTTGTGCAGTTCTCTGGATGTCCTACTCTTTATCATGGTATCCACATTTCCTTCCATGGTTTGGAGTAAAAATGACATAAGGCTTTTAGATCTGTGGGCCTTTGTTGCCGCATGATTTCCCATGCCGGGCTTGGGTATAAATACTCCCTTGGCTTCTAACAGGCTTACGGATTATATGCAAGTTGATGGGGCACTAGATAGTCTGCGTCCTTCTTTGACAATTCTGGAGAAAATATAAAATTTAAAATTTTTTTTGACAAATAACGCAGGTCCACGGCCAAGTTCCATTGTTAGCATTGAATAATTGGTAGTTGATATGATTAAGCCCAGGAACTTTGTCCCTGGTCCTTTATGGCTCCTGAATTAAGGCTTGAATATGAATCTTGTCCATGCTGATTTACTCCATCAGAGCTTGTATAGCCTTCTTAATCATTGGTCCTCCAGAATATGAGCTTCTTGGAATTGGGAGATGATCACATTGTCGGCTGTCTGTTCGTTAGCCTGCATTGAGTTTCTCGTCACTGCACTGCCTGATGCTTCAATATTAGGATCCCTGCCTATCCCAGTCTTCCGAATCTTGCGAGAGTCGGTGAGTCTCCTTCCCCTGCACTGCCTGATGTATTAACATTAGGACCTTTGCTAAACCTGGTCTTCCCAATATTGAAAGAGTCGGTGATAGTCTCGTCGTTGGCCTCTCTTCGTTAGGCGGTATTAAGTCTGCTGTCACTGTACTGCACGGTTTCTCAATATGACGATCTTTGTCTATCCTAGTCTTTCTAATCTTGAAAACTAAAAAATTGGTCCCGTTGAAAACCATGCCTTTGGCCTTAGCCAAACTTGTCTAGGAGACTTGGTCAAGGGCCACTATAAGGAGAGTTCCTTCCTCCTTGTCCTCCGAGTGAAAGACCTCCCATTTCTCCGAGACCAAACCTCGCTTTTGTTTTCTAAAGTATTTCACAATGCTTTTCGTCGTGAATTTGTGCCTCATCCCTTGATGAGGACCGTTGCCTTTGTGAGCTGGGAATGTCCTTCTTTCTCACCAGGTCGAGATTTATGGCCCAGGCAGTGTGGTTACTTGCGACGAGCTTTCTTACGATATCAATATTGACGCAAAGCGCAGCCTAAAGATGTTCCCTTCTATACTCACAGCTCTTCACTGGTATGGGTGAATCCTCTTCAGATTTCCGCACATTTGCGAAAATTCGCTCGTTATCCAGATCCTGTGACGCTGAACGCTTGGGTTCGAATCCTGGCAAGATCATCAACAAATTTATTTCAGCGGTAGTTATCATCTCCTCATGCTGCCATCATTTATGAGATACCATGTCATGGATAAACTTCTTTCCAAAGAGGTGTCGCCTGCGTACTGCACTGCTGCAAGCCGTTCGAACTCTTCTAAAAAATGAGGCGCCTTATCATTGAGCTTAAAACATGAATCGGACAGCACTAGTATTCAATATGAGACAAGTTTGCCCCTGTTCCTTAAAGAAATATTCATGGGGAAGTTTGCAATTTGCAACTAGATCCTCCGCTTGGATCGATGATCTGTTGAAGTCCTGCCGGATGCACAGCCGATATAAATGATTGCATAAGTCAGCACATCTCTGTTGTGCTTTCTTGCCATTCTGGCGTAAAAGGGGCGGATCCTAACCTTTATCAGCGATCATCTTCCACTTCCTTGATGGCTGTAGCATCCTTTTAGAAGTCACAGTTCTCCAGGAAGACTTAGTGGTTGTGCGCGCTTCCTTATTTCCTGTTTCGACTTTGTCTCCCTCCGCAGGATGCAGTTTGCATTCTCCATTGTAAGAGGCCTGGTTGATCTTTCCAGAGTACTTAAAAGCGGGGAGCTCTTTTTTAGCATTTTAGCAGTGTTCTGCTCTTCGGTAGATCTGATTCTCTTTCCAGCTACCTTAGAAGTCTCTTAAATGTCAACTCTATCCCTTCCAGCATCCTGAAACGCCCGATTGCGCTGCCGCTGCATACTCCTCAGCCTCCTTCGTCGTGCCCCCGATTGCTTTCTCAGTTTTCTTGTGAGTTTATCAAAGCCCTCGCTCACTTTTGGACTCATCCCTCTGTCTTCATCTCTCGATTGTTTCAGTGACACTGTCGCTCTACGGTCTGATGCCACCACCACAGCTATTGGGTCTTTGGAGTCTATTTTGAGCCTACTCCGGGGGGCTGCCCCACCCTAAAACCCTCCAAACATATATTTAGAACAATCACGACAATATGGGACTCAAATGAAAGGTATTTAGAATAAGAAAACGTATCTGATATCCAATTGTCGGACTAAGTACTAGGGGGACCACCCCAAGCCCCAAAACACCCCTAAATCGGACATATTTACCGACCATGGCAATATGGAACTCAAATGAAGGGTATTTGGAAGTAGAATACGAATCTGATATCCAAATGTGGGTCCACGTTTCTGGGGGTCCACCCCTTTCCCAAAACACCCCCCAAACAGGACTTATTTACTGACCATGGGAATATGGGGCTTAAAAAAAAGGTATTTGAATGCAGAATACGAATCTGATATCAAAATATGGGACCAAGTGTTTGGGGTCCGCCTCTCCCCAAAAACATACCCCAAAAGGGGACAAATTTCCGACCATAGCAATATGGGGCTCAAATGAAAGGTCTTTGGGAGTAAAGCACGAATTTGATATCAATATTCGTGAAAAGTGTCTATGGGGCCACCCCACCCCCACAAAACCACCCCAATAGTAAGTATTTTCTGACTATTGCAATATGAGGCTCAAATAAGAGGGTTTTTTAAAGTGGAACACGAATCCGATATATATTTTCAAGGCCAACTCACTGAGTGGCCGCCCATCCCCCAAAACACTCCCTAAGCAGGTCATGCTTGCCGACTATGGAAATATGGGGCTCAAATTGAAGGTATGTGGGAGTAGACCACATATCTGATATCAACATTAGGGGCCAACTGTATAACGGACGTCGCACCACCATAACAACCCCCAAATAGGACATATTTGCTCAACAAGACAATTTGGGTCTTAAAGAAAGTGGAACTAAATATTCATAGTTTTTAGGGCCAATACCCCAAACCGGACATATTTGCTGACTTTTGCAATAAGGAGTTTAAATGAGATTAGAAAACGAATTTGATATCCAATTTTGAAGGCAATGGCAATATGGGGTTCAAATAAATGATATATAGATATATGTCGAGCTTAAATGAAAGGTATTGGGGGGTAGAGCAAGAATTGATACCCATTTCGGGACCAATTTTTAGGGGGTCTACCCCTTTCCCAAAATACCCCACAAACAGCAATTTTTTTAGTAACCATAACAATATGGGGCTGAAATAAAGGTATTTGGGAGTAGAATACGAACTTGATATCCAAATGTAGGACCATGTATTTAGGGCATCACCCCTTCCCCAAAACACCCCCAAAGGGAAACAATGTGGCTCAAATGAAAGCTATTTGAGATTAGAAAACGAATTCTCAATATAGGGGTTTAAATAAATGGTATTTGAAAGAAGAGCACGATGTTGATATTTTTTCAATGCCAAGTGCCTGGGGGACCACCTCACCCCCGAAAACACCCCTAAATCAGATATCATGAGAATATCGAGCTGAAATAAAGAATTTTAAGAATGGAGTAAATCTTACATCCAAACTTAAATTCGTAGACCAATAAAGATCATATAGGATTCAGATAAAGGCACTTATATTGCTAAATTGTTAGTCAAGCGATATACTATTTTCGTAGCATGGTATTTCACCAAAAGATCTTTAATTGTCGAAGATAAATATTCCAAGGACAATTTTGTTCCATATAATGTAAAAGAAGGCGCAGCAGAGTGTCAGCTAGTAAAATAAAAAATTAACTAGGTTCTAATAACAAAGTTTTTTCGACCTAGAAGAACCTTTAGTGCCGCCGAAGCGGCCTTACAATGGTGAAGATTTATCTGCGGAAACCGAATCATAGTCAGGATTCCGAATTTCCACCACTGTTGAGTTAGCCTAGTATTCTAAGTACGCCAGGACTTCATCTTCACAAGATTCGTTCGATCTGCGCATTCATGGCCAGTTGAGAAACCATTGACACTCGACACTTGCGGTGTGAGCGATTCCTTCTAAGATGCTTAACTAGCTGCTACTTTCGAAGTACATTTTGAGTTCGGTCCATCCCCGCTGGCACACAACTTGAGCCCCATCCAACTGGATGAAACACCCATACAAAATAATTTGTTTGTATGGGTTGCCCCAGGATTCACTGAATAAGGTTAAGCCAAGCGATCAGCCGATATACTTTTTTTTTAATATTTGGCAGTACTTGGCATTGAGGATGTCAACTTGTTCTCTTTTTACATTCATTCTTTGTTTACGTTTTCTTCTATATGATGACATTTTCAATCGCCAGATTTGACATCCTTAATGATGTTTATGGGGCCTATCCACTTTGTGTTTTTGCATGTGACCTAACCTTCTATTAGTGAATCCTGGGGTTGCCCAAAGAGTAATTGCGGATTTTTTCATATAGTCGGCGTTGACAAATTTTTTTCACAGCTTGTGACTCTGTTATTGCATTCTTCTGTCTGTTATCAGCTGTTACTTTTAGCTTGCTTTAGAAAAAAGGTGTAAAAAAGTATATTTGATTAAAGTTCATTCTAAGTTTTATTAAATATGCATTTACTTTCTTTTAAAAAATCCGCAATTACTTTTTGGGCAACCCAATACTATTTTCTATATATGTATACAATTTGCGGGATAATCATTGCCTAACATTTGCTAGATTTCATCTTAAGTTGTAATTTTTCCAATATAAAAGAACAAAACATAACGCACTTGGAAACTCCATTTGAAATTTCTACCAAATAAGTCATATTGCCGGCAATCATCACCAGCCGTCTCCGATTAAGTTTTCGTACAGATTTGTTTTCTCATTATATTAAATGCCATATGTTAAGTCATGTGTTAGGATATTGAGGCAAAAATTATGAAAATTAAATACAAGGTATACAGCTATCAGAATAATGATGTAGGGTACGTATGAATGTGCGTGTTTAAATGCTAAGGCAACAAACTCAAACAACACTTCGAAATTGAGAGAGGCAACTGAAGCAACAAGGCAGCAAACAAGCATAAGAAGAAGTTTAGTAGCCTGAATGGGCACGAGGGTGGTTACTTCTATTTTCATTGAAGAATAGAAAAATGGGGTTCTTATTGTTATCATGTGCTTATGCTTCTTAAATATGGCTGTAAGCTAATAATGTCAAGAAGTTGAGGATAGTGTCACTAAGTTATAGTTATTTTAGAAATATTGCATTTTTGCTACAAGTAACATAAGTTTGTTGGCTAAAAAAATTAAAAACAAGTAAAAAGGCGTTAAGTTCCTCCGGGCTGAATTTTGGATACCATCCACCTCGGGTATATATATATAAACCACCTTTCATCATAATTCGGGGAAAATTTCATACCTTATTTCCCGTATCAGTTATATCAAAATATGTTCCGATTTGGATCGAATACTAATAAGTACAGAAGCTATTGTATATCTAAAAATAAAGCCTAACATGAGTCACTGTATCAAATTTCAGTGAAATCGGACAAGTATGGGCTCTTTTATGGGCCCAATCGAGATATCAGTCTATATGGCAGCTATATTCAAATCTGGACCGATCTGGGCAAAATTGAAGAAGGACGTCGAAGAGCATAACTAAACTCACTGTCTCAAATTTCAGCGACATCGGACAATAAATGCGTTTTTAATGGCCCCAAAACCTAAAACCTGGATATCGGTCTATATGGCAGCTATATCCAAATCTGGACCGATCTGTGCGATATTACAGAAGTATGTCAAGAGGCTTAACTTAACTCACTGCCCCAAATTTCGGCGACATCGGACAATAAATGAGCATTTTATGGGCCCAAAACCTTAAATCAAGAAATCGGTCAATATGGCAGCTATATCAAAATCTGAACCGATCTGAGCCAAATTGACGAAGGATGTTGAAGGGCCTAACACAACTTACTATCCCAAATTTCAGCAAAATCGGATAGTAAATGTGGTTTTTATGGGCCTTAGACCCTAAATCGGAGGATCGGTCTATATGGCAGCTATATCCAAATCTGTGCCGATTTGAGCCAAATTGACGAAGGATGTCGAAGGGCCTAACGCAATTTACTGTCCCGAATTTCATCAAAATTGGATAATAAATGTGACTTTTGTGGGACTAAGACCCCAAATCGGAGGATCGGTATATATGGCAGCTATATCCAAATCTGAACCGATCTGGGCCAAATTAACGAAGGATGTCGAAGGGCCTAACACAACTCACTGTCCCAAATTTCAGCGAAATCGGATAATAAATGTGGTTTTTATGGGCCTTAGACTCTAAATCGGAGGATCGGTCTATATGGCAGCTATATCCAAATCTGTACCGATTTGAGCCAAATTGACGAAGGATGTCGAAGGGCCTAAACCAACTCACTGTCCCTAATTTCAGCAAATTCGGATAATAAATGTGGCTTTTATAGGCCTAATAGGCCACATATCAATGAGTGCTATCCGATTCAAGTTTTACGCTCAACGATAAGGGACCTCCATTTTTTAGCCGAGTGCAAACGACGTGCCGAACATGCGAACCTCTTTGGGGAGAAGTTTTTACATGGCACAGCACCTCACATATGTTGCCAGCATTAGGAGGGGAAAATCACCGTTGAAAATTTTTTCTGATGTTTTCGCCAGGATTTGAACTCAGGCGTTCGGCGTCATAGGCGGACATGCTAACCTCTGCGTTACTATATATGGGAAAATTAACACATGAATATCTGTGACACCAAACAGAGTCCTAACCCAAAATTATAGCGTTTACAGAAAAATACTCAGGACTTTTTCACTTTTTAGAAAGCCCAAGGCATGCAGAAACAAAGGAAATAATAGCCTGAGAAAAATTTGCCACAGTTTTTGAGAAAAACGCACCTGAAATATAAAAGTTCGTACATAATACATAGTCATACTACAATATTGCATCGCTTGCACAAAAAATGTGAAGGACTTTTCCAAGAGTCCATGACCACTTTTTTTCAGCATATTGATCATGAATTCTTGGAAAGATCCTGGAAACTTTTACAACAAGGAATGCAGTATGACTATGTGTTGTCCATGAACTTTTACATTGATTAAAATTTTTCTCAAAAACTGTGACCAAGTCTATATCTATGTTTTTCCACGCATTGAGTTTTCAAAAAAATGGGCTTAGGAAAAGTACCGGAAATTTTTCTTCGAGCGATGCAATATTTAGACTATGTGCTTTACATGCACTTTTATATTTGAGGCTCATTTTTCTCAAAAACTGTGGCGAACTTTTTTAGGTCAATACTTTTCTCGTATACATTGACATCGAGAGGGCTTTAAACAATGTGCAGACTGACACACTGATCCAATCCTTAAACCAGTACCGAGTAGTTGGGTTCCTTAGAGACTAGAAAAACCATATGCTAAGTAGCAGATGGATCATTTGTGGGATAAAAGAGAAAGTGGCACAGAGACGCCACAGGGGGCATTTTATTGCCACTCCTTTGGATGATTACCATATATAACCTATTACGGAAACTGACTTCTAAGGGGTAGGGATACGAATCAGCTATATAGAAGCGCCGCAAAAATCTAGGACATTGCATAAGATAGGGCTAGACCTAGGGGTATCAATGTTCACCCAGAGAAGACTATAATTTGCCTGATTACGAAGAAGGTGAGTTTTAAACAATGTGCGGGGCTTCGAACAATGGGCGGACCGGGACACTGATCCAATCATTAAACCAGTACCGGGTGGTCCCGGTGCTTGGACCCTGGATAAACCATTTGATAAGGAGCAAGTGGATAAATTGTGGGTATATAAGGTCGGTCGGTTAAGCGAGAGGCACAAGGCAAGCCACAGGTGCCATTTTATAAAGTCTAGCACGGATTAACTATGAGCATCACACAAGGTGGAACATTGAATTTCAATCTGTGTGGTGTTGTTTGTTATCACGAGACGCTTAGCTGGGAGCTACCAGATGCGTCCACAGGTTGCGGATAGTGGAATGCTGCATACGGAGTAGCTGCAACTACAGTAGCGGACAATCAGCGGTATCGAGTGCCACCCGGCTTATCAGTGATAAGCCGGGTGGCACTTATTTAAATACTGAGAGCCCATGGTGCTCGATGCGACAAGGCGTGTTAATGGGAGCCTTTAAATAACCAATGGCCCTCATGTTCCCGCGGCGATCGGTCGGTTTAGACAGGAACGAGCTTGCTCGCCTATAAGAGCTTGAAGAGGATCGCCAACTCCACCTGAAGGAAAAGAAGGTGGATCAATTTGACGCACTCATTTTCCTCACCAGTACGATGTCTATATCTGACAAGGTCAAATACATAGGATTGTGGAAATGTCACATTTTGGAGCATACCGTGAAGGCGCACAAATGTTGGACACTTTGTAGACGGGCTGGCTTTGTTTTCCCAAAGTACTTGAAAGCGGGAAGCTCTTTTTCTTTTTCAGCGTTTTAGCAGTGTTATGCTCTTCGGCAAATCTAATTTTCTTTCCAGCTTTCGTAGAGGGCAGTTCCACCCTTCCATCATTCTGCATCGATTGTGCTGCTGGTGCATACTCCTCTGCCTCCTTCGTCGTGCCCCGGGATTGCTTCCTCGTACTTCTTGTGATCTTAGCAATGCCCTCGCTCACAACTGCCTTCATCCCGATTCCGCTGCGATGACTGTTTCATTGATACTGTCGCTGTGCGAATCTGAATAGGAAACCCCACCTTTACTTAAAGGCTAGGGACGAGCTGTGCATCTCTCTGCTTTCTCTGTCTCTACCTCATTTGTTAGTCTGACGACTGGTTGTGCAGTTGAAGCATTACTCTCGACTATATGTACCAAAGCACCCACACCTATGGGAGGGGTGGACAATATACTACGATCTGATGGCACTTACCGCAGCAGTTGGGGTTTTGGGGTTAGTTTTGGGCCTACTCCTGAAAGGATTAAAAATTTCCGAGATACAGGTATTTTTCATTGAGGAACAAAATGAAAACAAGTCCGCTCTGCTCAACGATTGTTAAAATTGATCCCTGCTGTTGCTTAATGGAATACTCATGGCCAAATTTACTATTGTAAGCGTCATACCCACAAATTCAACTTCCTCTTAAGTATGTATAAGATAGTTCCTAGTCCTACAAAATCGCCTGCTCTACAATTTTCTGTGGTCCACTCATACCATTCATCTTAACAGTTCACTATGAGATTCAGAAATATGTCAAGAAGGCAGGGGTAAGCATGTCTGCCTATGATGCTGAACACCTGAGCTCAAATCCACATCAGAAAAAAAATTTCAGCGGTGGTTATCCGCTCCTAATGCTGTCGTCATTTATGAGTTACTATGCAGTGGAAAAACTTCTTCTCAAAGAGATGTCACACTCAGGAACGTCATTTGGATTCGGCTATAAAAAGGAGGCACCTTATTGATGTTTAAACTTGAAACGGACAGCATTCAATGATATGTAAGAAGTTTCCCCTGTTCCTTAATGGAATGTTTATGAGCAAATTTGCGTTATTGGTTGAAGGTATCAAGTAGCGATTTCTCTTTGATTTCTGCGGTGTCACAACAGACAAAACTATCAGAATTTCGTCATCGTAACCTCATCTAACTTATTAGGTTTAAGTGGCAGTCTGCCTTTAGACCCACTTAGACGTTTTCGTCCATTGTGATACCACTCAACTAACTGATTCCGAAATTGTTTCTCCTCCAACCCCCAAGGTTTCCTCTTCCCATACATAAGTAATATGCTCAAAAAATGTGTGGATACCCTCGTAACCACAATTTTCAATATTTAAGGCAACCAACCGCAACAACATGTGGACGCATATTGTTGGAGCAACACTAACAACATGCTTTTTACCAAAAAATTCTTTATTAAACCACACAAGTGGCATCTACAACGCACAAGACGCCCATAAGAAGCATGCGAAAAGAAAAGGTGGTGTATGAGATGTGGGGGCAATACCAGCTCCTACACAATTGGAGCCTCAAAGCAAGCTGTGGATGGAGGAGGTCACACAGAGGTTTACGCAAGAAATTATTGCCGTAAAAGTAAGTAAGTACGAGCTGCATCGTATGTAACTTTATAAAACATCGTTTTTGTGGTAAGATCCCAGCATTATACTTCAATTAGAACATGGCACAACAAGGACCCTGGGAAGGACTAAGTGGGTAATGGTGGTTATGTGAGTGGATATCTGTGGGTGTAGTACAAGAGCATGAATGGCATAACGAAAACCGGGAAGTAATGTCGCCTAAAGGCATAGGTAACAGATGTTGTTAAGTTTAGAATTTCTTAAAGTTGGAGTTGTTGTTGTTGCTGCCTGCGCAAGAAAATGAAATACAAGCTGATGTGGTTGTAGTTGCTGCTTTCTTTATTGGGCCTTTCTTAATGTTGCCCCAACATTTGGCGTCATTATTAATATATCCTTGACCAAGGATATGGAAATATTTAGGCTTTATTCAATACAAGAATTGGAAGTTGTAAAATGGAACAACTGGAATTTGATAAGGAAAAATATTCGAGAAAAGATTAATAAACAAAACTAAATGTAGATTTGACATAGGTTTATTTGAATGATATCCTTTATAGGACTGTCAAATACACCTATTTTAAGAATTTATTAAGTTTTGTGAATAAGGCCGTAAAGATTTTCGCTTAGTTTGGAGAACTTTGGTTAGAATTTCGAGTTAAAGAAGATAAACTTTAAGTTATTGGGTTGCCCAAAAAGTAAAAGGATTTTTCATATAGTAGGCGTTGACAAATTTTTCCACAGCTTGTGACTCTTTAATTGCATTCTTTATTCTTTCAGTTATCAGCTGTTACTTTTAGCTTGCTTTAGAAAAAAAGTGTAAAAAAGTATATTTGATTAGAGTTCATTATAAGTTTTATTAAAAATGCATTTACTTTCTATTAAAAAATCCGCAATTACTTTTTGGGCAACCCAATAGTTTTCTTATTTTGACTTAAGTCTCTTTGTTTAACTTTGAATTTTGTTCGCTGACTTAAATGTTAGAAAATTGTCATTATTTAAGATAGCAATTTTCCAAAAACAAATAAGCCCAAAGAAAATATTTCTAAAAAATTTTCATTCTAAAATTAAGTTCAACAAATCTTTAAATTAAGAAAAAAACAAATAAAAATGTGCTAAGCTCGCCCGGGTCGAATCTTGAGATTCAACCTATGCTGGAGACATTTGTGAGGTACTATGCCATCTTAAAACTTCTACCCCAAAGAGGTGTCGCACTGCGGCACGCCCTTCGAACTCGGCAATAAAAAGGATGTCCCTTATCATTGAGCATAAAATTTGAATCGAAAGCTCTCAATGATATGTGAGAAGTTTGCCACTGTTCCTTTAGTGAAATGTTCATGGGCAAATTTGTTTGTTTTAACTGAAAGGAAATTAATTGATCAACAAATCCTTGTAAACATAGCCATTGCGGTCATTGGTAAGAAGGTGGCGAAATGTCCATCGTCTATTTTATTGCTTTCCTAATGCCCACACTGTCGTTGCTGCTGTTTCTATAGTTCATTTTGGCTTATATCTTTAGATTAAAGACAAGAAGCGGATTATGGATGAAACACTCCGTCAGGACTTGCTGGCTATTTCTGGGTGGGGCCGAATGAACAGGATAGATTTTAATGCACTCGGGACGCAGTGCTGTTTGTTATCTCACAAACGATTCACTGACTCTTCGCAATCATCAATATCTATCGACGGTATCGATATTTAGATCGGTCGCTCTTGATCTTCTGGGCATAAAAATATTGGGTTGCCCAAAAGGTGGTTGCGGATCTTTTAAAAGAAAGTAAATGCATTTTTAATAAAACTTAGAATGAACTTTAATCAAATATATAATTGCCATTTTGTTCGATAACCTTTTGCCATCTTCCTGGCAAATTTAGTATTCCACGCTCATAGAACTTCTGGCCTTTATCTGCAAAAAACGGAACCAAGTGCGATTTTATAGCCTCATCATTGCCGAAAGTTTTACCATTTAAGGAGTTCTGCAAAGATCGAAATAAATGGTAGTCTGATGGTGCAAGGTCAGGGCTATATGGTGGATGCATCAAAAGTTCCCAGCCAAGCTCACTCAGTTTTTGGCGAGTGACCAAAGATGTGTGCGGTCTAGCGTTGTTCTGGTGGAATATGACACCTTTACGATTGACCAATTCTGGTCGCTTCTCCTTGATGACTGTATTCAATTTGTCCAATTGTTGACAGTAAACATCCGAATTAATCGTTTGGTTCCTTGGAAGCAGCTCAAAATAAACAACACCCTTCCAATCCCACCAAACAGACAGCATAACCTTCTTTTGGTGGATATCAGCCTTTGAAGTGGTTTGAGCTGGTTCACCATGCTTGGACCATGATCGTTTTCGACTAACGTTGTTTGAAACAATCCATTTTTCATCTCCAGTTATGATTCGTTTTAAAAACGGATCGAATTCATTGCGTTTAAGGTACATATCACAAGCGTTGATTCGGTTTGTTAAATGAATTCCTTTCAATACATGTGGTACCCATATTAAAATTGACGCCAAACAAACAAATGTAAACAAAATTTCGCGCACTTTTTTTCTAAAGCAAGCTAAAAGTAACAGCTGTTAACTGACAGAAGAAAAAATGCAATTACAGAGTCACAAGCCGTTGAAAAAATTTGTCAACGCCGACTATATATCCATCAGAGCGAGAGAAGCTGTGTCGCTGTTCTCATCTCTCTATTCGGCTGCGATGACTGTCTGAATCTTACTCGGAATCACCACCTTTACTTAAAGGCTGGGGAAAAATTGTGCATCCCTCTGGTTTGTCCGTCTCTTCCTCATTTGTTAGCCTGACGACTGGTTGTGCAGTTGAAGCATTACTCTCGACTACAGGTGCCAAAGCACCCACACCTATAGAGGATAAAATACCACTGCCAAAATACTGATGCCACTCACCTCAGCTGTTAGGTCTTTAAAGTAAATTTTGAGCCTACTCCTGAAAATCCTTACAAATATTTTTTCTTTAAGGAACGAAATGAAAACACCTCCGCCCTGTCCAACGGTTCCTATAAATGATCCCCGCTGTTAGTACTTCATGGACAAATTTACAATCGTAAGAGTCATAGCCACAAATTCAACTTCCTCTTGAATGCGTAGGATAGGTTCTAGTCATGCAAGATCGTCTGCTCTGCAATTTTCTGTGGCCAACTCATATCATGTCCGTTGGTCAAAAATTGTAGCCGAAGTGTCGAAAGAAGCATCGAAGTGCTTGGGATTTCTTAAGCTGGCAAGAACTACTTTACTCCATCTAATCTTCTCAATACCTACATTGCCTACACCTGACCGTAAATGGAATATAACTCGCATGCATGGGCAGGTACTCCCAAAGCATCCTTGGAACTACTGGCCCGTGTCCAAAGAAGAGCGATGGTATTGACGGGGACAGTATGGTAGCCAACTCTATTGTTCCACTTGAGCATCGGGATGCTTGGCACTATTCTATCAATACTTTCATGGTGTGTGTTCCACTCATATTACACTCATCGAGAGTATCTTGTATGCGATGGGATGGAGACTTATTCCTCTGTAGTTGACACATTCTGTCTTCTCTCCTTTCTTGACATAGTATGCTGAGGTTCCACTCATCGGGTATGCGTTCTTCAGTCAGATTGCGCAGACAAGCTGATGCATAGGTCTTATCAGAGTGTCGCTCTGTTATTAAATAGTTCAGCGGGTAACCCGTCGGCTCCTGCTACCTTGTTGTTTGTCATTCGGGTCACTGCTGTTTGGACCTCATAATGACTAGATGGTAAACATTCTATACCATAAACAGGGGTTGTTTCTGCGGTATCCTCTTCGCCGCCATCGTCGGACACTAGTTATCGGGTTCCTTTTCTTCCTTCTTTGTCCCTGCAGGAGGATGTGCCTTCACCAAAGCCATCGGTTTGATGTTTCATTCTTTGGTAAAATTTCTTGACATCATTCTGATTCCTGTACATCTCAATTCGCTAAAACTCGCGTCTTTCAATTTCCTTTTTATTTCTGCGAAATATAGGTTTCTCCACTCTCATTTTCTCCCGATACCTCTGATTCATCTGGCACGTTGCTACTGATTGCAGTGTTGCTCTGTATGCCGCATTCTTTGATTCAGTAGCATCTCGACATTCTTGGTCGTACCATGGGTTTCTTGGAGGAGGCTTCCGGTACCCAAGTACGGAGTTAGCGGCATTTTCCATGGATTGCTCAATAGTTTGCCACTGCGCCATTATATCATCGGAACAAGGAGTGCTTTTATCAAGCAGTTTGGTCTGTCGAGCTGGGTATGCCGTTGCCATCTGTTGTGTTTGCAGCTTTTCAATGTCCAGCTTCAGTGCAGCGACAGATCGTACTTTCCTCGCCATGCTCAAACGGGTGCGAACCTTTCCTACAACAAGTTAATGATTGGAATCTATATTCGCTCCACGGATCGATCGTAGATCTAACACACTGGATGGAAGCCTTTCATCTACCACAACGTGACCAATTTAGTTCTTCTTGTTTTGATTGGGTGACAGCCATGTGGCTTTGTGAATAGTTCTATGTTGAAATCTGGTGATGCTAACTACCAAGTTTTTTTTGCCGCTGCGAAATCTAATAGTCTCAAACCATTATCGGGCGTTATCTCGTGGAGGCTTAACTTTCCGATTGTTGGAAGTTGTCTTTCATCTCTAGCTTCGCATTAAAATCTCCCAGAACGATTTTAATATCATGGGCTGGGCAGCGGTCATGTTGTCTCTCTATGCGCTCGTAGAAAATATCCTTGGTCTGCTCGTCCTTGTCTTCCTTTGGGGCATGGGTACAAATAAGGCTGAAGAATATTGCTTGCACGTGTACTTAATGTACCAAATTTTTAGCAAATCAGGCGCAAATTGAAGGCATAACGAAACACCTGGTTCGAAATTTCGTTCAAACTGGTTGCGGCTTCCAGGGGCTTAAGATATCAAATCGGTTTACATGGGAACTACATCAGGTTATGGACCGATTTTGACCGTACTAAGCATAGTTGTTGAAAGTCATTACAAAACACTATGTTTCAAATTTCAGACAAATTGATTAACAATTGCGGCTTCCAGGGGCTTAAGATGTAAAATCTGGAGATCGGTTTATATGGGGGCTGAATCATGCTGTCGACCGATTTAGACCGTATTTGGCGAGGTTTTTGAAAGTCATTACAAAAGCTAAAATTCGAAGAAATAAAGTTATGTGACTTTAATTTTGCACAAATACTTGCATACGTTCAGGTCGATTGGGTTTTTAAATGGGTCATGTCAGTCCATGCTTTGATACAGCTGTCATGTAGATCGCTCTTGGATCTTGACTTCTTGAGCCGCAAGATGGCGCAGTTCTTATGCAATTTGGCTGAAGTCATGCAATCACTTCAGCGCCATCTTGCGGCTCAAGATCCAAGATCGATCTATATGACAGTGTTCTGTTAGTACTTCCAACAACTGTGCTAAGTATGGTTTAAATCAGTTCATAACCTGATAAACCGTTCTCGGATCTTGACTCCTTGAGCCTGTTGAGTGCTCTATTTTTATCCGATTAGGCTGAAGCTTAGCATGTTGTGCTTTGTTTGGCTCCCAACAACTATTTCAAGTATGGTTCAACTCGGTTTATAATATGATATAGCTCCCATATTAACCGATCTCCCGATTATACTTCTTGAGCCTCTACAGAGTGCAA
Organism: Stomoxys calcitrans; assembly: GCF_963082655.1. NCBI lineage: Eukaryota > Metazoa > Arthropoda > Insecta > Diptera > Muscidae > Stomoxys > Stomoxys calcitrans. The sequence goes on from NC_081556.1 coordinate 26,835,267, forward strand.
TGCGTATCCGATTTTGCTCAACGATTTTTCCTATGAGCAGTTATAGCAATTATAGTCTGAATCGGTTCATGACCTGATATAGCCCCCCTTTTAAATCTATCTCCTGATTTTACTTTTTGGTCCCCTATAGGGCGCAATTCTTATCCGATTTATTTGAAATTTTTTCACGATGACCTCTACTATGGTTTACAACATCCAAATCAATCCATTTTATCCATTATGCTTTGTTTGTCTATAAAAGGATATGGGGCAAATAACTTGACAAATGCTATCCATGGAGGAGGATATATAAGACTCGGCCTAGACGAACTGTGGGTCCATGTTATTTTATGGACAAAGTAAAAATCATATTTTATTAACTGCAAACTGAAACGATGCATTGATCGTATTCTAAGGAAAACTTCTAGATTTCAAATTTCTTATCATTCAAAATATTTTTCTTTGATATCATATCTTCACCATGGTTCTTCTTTGTCAATAATACTCACCAATTCCTATTGGTACAATGAATAAGTTTATTAACTAACTAATTTTCAAGCTTTAAGCTATGGGAAACAAACTTTAGAGACAGGAAAAATTTTGTTACCATCTAAGTTGACAGTATATTTAGACTGTTGTTCTTGAATTTCCATGGTCGTTTGCCACCATTGCTCCAGGCTGATGTTAAATGCTCCCCAAGGTAGAGAACTTTTTTTTTCGTGCATTTAAATGAAAAAGATTACTTGGATATGAATTTCAAAGAAGTAGTCAAAGTCCCTTTACATTGGTTAAGACAAACAGTGAATTTATAACGGAAATTCTTAAAAAAGTAATAAAAGAGAAAACTAATTAAGTTTTGCTTAAAAAATGTGTGATGATGCAATTTTTTTTTGTCGAAAGACGAGCGGTATTGATTTTCGAAAAAAATTGGTTCAGATAAAGATATAGCTCCCACATATATATTTCCTCCGATATGTCATTCTAAGGCTATAGTAGGCACAATTTTGATTCGATGGTTACACAATGCAAAAGATGTTATATTTGATGTCCCAATAATTGTGCAAACTTTCATCAAAATCGGTATAACTTTCATCTGATATGCCCTTTCAAAGTTTTAGTGATCACAATTTCAGGTCGATCTTCACAAAATTTAGTATGAGGTGTAAAATTTAGTATGAGGTGTTTTTTTTTACTTTCCAATTCGTGTGCAAATTTCATCAACATCGAATTAAACCCCTGTTTTCCGAACCGCATAGGGTTCTGATGGGACTATATTTGGATATAGCTGCCATGTAGACCGAACTATCGATTAAGAGGTCTCTAGCCCATAAAAGCCTCATTTATTATCTGATTTCCAAGAAATTCAGACCCCCTATGTTCGAACCGAATATGGTCCAGAACGATCTGCCGATTTAAGGTCATAAGCCCATAAAAGCTTCATTACCTACCCAATTCGGTGAAATATAAAGTGAGTTGCATTAGGCCTCTCGATATCCGAATCGAGCATGGTCCACGTACGACCATATTAAAACAAAGCTGCCATATACACCGATGTACCAAGTTACGGTCCTATGCCTATGAAAGGCACATTTGTTTAACGATTTCGCCTAAATTTGAAACTGTGACTTGCGTGAGTTTTCTGCATATCTGACTAAATATGATCCAAATGGGCCCAAAATTGGATATAGCACGGCGGTGGTTATTCAAAGTTCAGAAACGCCGTATCATTTTTCATGTTTTTATACCCTCCACCATAGGATGGGGCAAAGTAATTTCGCCATTCCATTTGTTTCACATTGAAATATGGATCTGAAGCCCAACAAAGTACACATATTCTTGGTCGTCTTGACATTCTCCGTCGATTAAGCCCTGTCCGTCCGTCTATCAATCTATCGAAGTCACACTTACTTTCGAAAGAATAAAGCTAGGCATTTGAAATTTTGCATGAATACTTCCTATTAGTGTGGGATCGGTTGGGATTGTAATTGGGCCACATTGGTCCATGTTTTGATATAACTGCCATATACACCGATCCTGGATCTTGACTTCTTGAGCCTATAGGGGGTGCAATTCTTATACGATTTGTCTGAAATTTTGCACGAGGTGTTTTTTATGACTACCAATAATTGTGCTAAGAAATATCCAAACCGGTTCATAACCTGATATAGTTCCCATATGAACCTATCTCGGATCTTGACTGTTTGCGCCGCTAGAGGGTGCACTTATTATCCGATTTGACTGAAATTTTGCGTAAAGTGAGTTGTATGGACTTCCAACAACTTTGCAACTTATGCTCCAAATCGGTTCATACATATAAACCGATCCCAGATCTTGGCTTCTTGAGCTGCTAGAGGGCGCAATTACTATCCGAATTGGAATTTTGCACGATGTATTTCGTTTGGACTTCCAGCAACTGTGCCAAGTATTGTCTACCATAAATAGGTTCATAACTTCATATATTGGGTTGCCCAAAAAGTAATTGCGGATTTTTTAAAAGAAAGTAAATGCATTTTTAATAAGGCTTAGAATGAACTTTAATCAAATATACTTTTTTACACTTTTTTTCTAAAGCAAGCTAAAAGTAACAACTGATAACTGACAGAAGAAAGAATGAAATTACAGAGTCACAAGCTGTGAAAAAATTTGTCAACGCCGACTATATGAAAAATCCGCAATTAGTTTTTGGGCAACCCAATATTTACCATCTAACCGATCTCCTGATTATACTTTTTGAGCCTCTGCAGATCGCAATTCATATCCGATTTAATTGAAATTTGGTAAACTTTACTTTACTTTTACTTTACTTTAATTGGCTATGACAGAATAACAGCCGAACGTAGAATAGCGTTCCAAGCGCCTCGATCTTCTGCGCTCATTCTAAAATCTCTGACACCAATTTTCGAGATGTCTCCCACAACTTTCCATCGGGCTTTTGGTCTTCCCAGTTTGCGTGTACCACTGTGTTTGCCTTTAAAAGACTTCATTGCTGGAGCTTCTTCATCCATTCTCACAACATGACCTAGCCAACGCAGCCGTTGTATTTTGATGTGTGTAACTATGCTATCGTCGTCATACAGCTCATTCAGCTCGTCGTTCATACGTAGCCTATATTCTCCATTAACGCAAACTGGTCCATATATTTTACGAAGAATCTTTCTCTCAAATACTCCAAGCACTGCCTCATCTGCTTTCACAAGTCCCATGCTTCAGAACCATATAACCGCACGGGTAGTATCAGTGTCTTGTATAGTGTAATCTTCGTCTGTCGAGAGGTGGCTTATACAATTCAAAGTAGCATCTGTTCGCCAGTGTCTATGCCGACGACATCGATATCATAGGTCGGTCACCGGAAGTAGTAAAGGCAGCCTTTGAAAGAATCGAAAGAGAGTCAGTGAAAATGTGTCTGGCAGTAAATGGAGATAAGACGAAATGGATGGTGTCAACTCCCAAAATGCGTTGTACAACAGAGCAGATAAAGCAATTGGAGAAAGTTGGGAACCACCACATTGAAATATTCAGCAACTTTATCTACCTAGGAACTGTCGTAACCGAAACGAATGACACCAGTTTTGAAATAAAGCAAATAATAACACTGGCAAACAGATGCTACTTTGGATTGTATAAGCAGCTTAGGGACAAGACCACCTCTTGACAGACCGTGTTGTTATATGGTTCTGATGCATAGGTATTTGTGAAAGTAGACGAGAAAGTGTTTGGAGTGTTTGAGAGAAAAATTCTTCGTATAGGCGTCGTATGAAGCACGAACTGTATGAGATATATGACGACGTTAGCATAGTTAAACGTATCACAATACAACGGTTCCGTTGGCTAGGTCATGTTGTCAGAACGAATAAGTCTTTTGAAGGTGATCACGATGGTACACGCAAACCGACCAAGAGACCGATGGAAAGATCATTTGGTCGACGATTCTTTGTGTAAGAGATAATAGAAGTATTCTTGATAAATACTTATTTTACTTTATAGATGACTGTCAAATTATTATTTTTTGAAAAACTCTTTTTTTTCAACTTAGCATCTTAACCTAAAAAAAAAAACTTTACATTTGAAAACGCTCATAGTTGTAAGGCTATTTTGCGTTTTTGCTGTTCATTGTTTTTTTGTCACAAAGTCAATATTTTGATCTTCAGTTAAGATTGGTGTCTTTAATAATAGACGCAGAGTTAAGAATGTGTTGTCCCTCTAAGACGTGGCGAAATTGCTCCAATAGCAATTATTTTCTTTTATCCTTTGTTGGTCTAAAAAGAGATCAGATTTGGATTAGCCCACATATAAAGGGTGATTTTTTTGAGGTTAGGATTTTCATGCATTAGTATTTGACAGATCACGTGGGATTTCAGACATGGTGTCAAAGAGAAAGATGCTCAGTATGCTTTGACATTTCATCATGAATAGACTTACTAACGAGCAACGCTTGCAAATCATTGAATTTTATTACCAAAATCAGTGTTCGGTTCGAAACGTGTTCATTCACCGTAACGTTGCGTCCAACAGCATCTTTGAAAAAATACGGTCCAATGATTCCACCAGCGTACAAACCACACCAAACAGTGCATTTTTCGGGATGCATGGGCAGTTCTTGAACGGCTTCTGGTTGCTCTTCACTCCAAATGCGGCAATTTTGCTTATTTACGTATCCATTCAACCAGAAATGAGCCTCATCGCTGAACAAAATTTGTCAAAATTTGAACACATTTCGAACCGAACACTGATTTTGGTAATAAAATTCAATGATTTGCAAGCGTTGCTCGTTAGTAAGTCTATTCATGATGAAATGTCAAAGCATACTGAGCATCTTTCTCTTTGACACCATGTCTGAAATCCCACGTGATCTGTCAAATACTAATGCATGAAAATCCTAACCTCAAAAAAATCACCCTTTATATCTTTCATCTGATCTGGCATTGCACGGCTTTAGAAGCCACAATTTTTGTCCGACCTTTACACAATTTTGTGTAAGATGTTCTATTTGACGTCTTAATATGTGTGCAAAATTTCATCAAAATCGATCCAGAGTTGTATGTAGCTCCCATATATATTATTTGGCCGATTTTCGCCTTTAAACTGTGATAGCCAGAATTTGGGTCCTATTGCAAAAAACATCTTACTGTTCTTCATGGTAATTCAGAAAGTATACAAAATTAAAGTCTGACTAGATTTAGTCATAGATTCTATTTATAAGGATTAGTTGGTAGACTCTGTAGTTTTAAGTATTGTATAGAAGGCAGCGCCCAACTATAGGCTTTCCTTTCAGGTTTTTTGTTTTGGGTATACTTTTGGGGTAGAAGGTAGAAACCACCCTTCTTCCAATATCAAAAAATTATATAGCCTTTTACTCCTTCCAGACATTCCAACACAATCTATGAAATTTTCAATAACATCAGTTAAGTTCTCGTTTCTATACGGAACAAACAAACACACTTTGACTTTTATATTACAAAAGATGCAGTGCCACAAAAAAAGCTGCTTGGGCTGAGAACTCGAAACCCGTTTTGGGGGTTCCTTATACCATCATCCAAAGTTGAATTTTTCTACCCCCAGTTTGGTTATTGTACTATATTTGTATTGAGCCAATAAGGAAACAGGAAACAACCTTACTATACCATAAAAGAGAGCTTTATAACTCTCATCCACAAATAAATTTACCATCCGTACACTCATACTAATTTGTCGATCTTCCTCTCATCCTTATGGATGTTACAAAAAAAAAACCTATTATAATATCCTAAATCACCCCTATAAATTTCACTCAACCTGCTTAAAAAAAACACAAAGCATGTCACCCAAACAATTCAACTCTATAAGATTCCCATTCTATGTTATTTGAACTAAAATCCCCATTCATTACATATAATTTTCTTATCTTATTAAATTCCATTTAATTTCTTTTCTTTCATGACTCCTACTTCAACGTCGTTGATTTTTTGCTTTTCCTCAATCCCACTGTAGATAAATAAGCACATTAAACATTCCATCATAATCCCTTGAGTGTTAAGTCAAAATACAATGGAAAAACTTTTGTTTGGTAATTGGAATGTGTTCTTATTATTCAATAGAGGCTCATTAGTGACAACAGTTGGTTTGGGGGGAACATAAAATATGCCATTTCTCTCCAGCTCCTGCCAAAGTGCCGAAGCGTTTGTGCATCATTTTATAGCTTGAGAACTCTTTTTCGGAATATTCAAAATATAGTTATTAAATCGTATATTTCATATTAGCGATTTTCCGGTGACTGTTTGGATTTGCCAAAGGAAACCCTTTGTTATTCACTGACATTATTTTGATAAATTATACCTTCCCTCACTCCATTGTCATTTTTCACATTTTCGCGTTGCCATAGGCATCATTTTTGTTTCACGTCACATTAATTTTAATAAATTGTTGTTAATTAAAAGCAGCCTTAGAATACTAAATACAAAATCATGACTTTATGCAGACTTTTGCCTTCATGGTAGAAATTTGAGTGCCGGTGCCTGTGTGTGTGTGTGAAAATACCGTTAATGCATGTATGTGTGTAGGTTTGCATATAATAATCCTTGCTGGAATATGAGTGTATACACCAGGATAAGCGTAACACGGCTCATATACTCTCAATTAATATGACTAATAATCATTTTTAACGCACAATATCTTTCACACACACACATAGGCACACAGGCACGCACGCACGCACACTAACACTCTAACTTCCACATACAAATTACGCGAACAAATTCACTCGCTAGCTTGTCTGCGGCTTATAAATTTGAGGAAACGCGCTAAATTTCCAAACAATTTGCCAACAATGTACACTGTATAGAACTTTAAGTGAAACTTTTCAAAAAGAGGTCGGTTAGAAAAGGTATGGATTGTGTTAAAAGTTAAGCTAAATGAATTTCAAATTGAATTGGGATATAGTTCGGAAACCGAACATAAATGTCGAAATTGAGACAGAAGAACTGACCAGGAACAACTTGTTTCAGTCATTCCATTTGCAATATACCGGAATAGGCATTTTGTTCTCTAATCCATAATCGTTGTAAAATTCTAAAATATCTTCACAGTTCTGCGTGGAGGATACAGCCGATGTTTTTAGGTTACGGAAAATCTTATTCTCCAACCCTATTACGGTAGGCAAAATTCAGAAGTCAGAGAATTTATTGATATTGCTTATTGGACAATGTCTAGTGAGGAAACACTAGAACCGCTCCTGGATAAAAATTTTCCGGGAAACTCCAACGAACAACGTGGCACTACAAGAGGTTGTCACTGTTGAACAAACCCCATGCAATTGTATTGAATATGGCAAATATTTCACCCATTTAGGTATATCAATGGTGCTTAATCCAGAAGAGGGTCTTTTGAAAGTGTTCCTTAGTAATGTCAAATTCGTACTATTGTATACTGTCAAGAACCCATATTTCACCAATAGACCATAAAGTCATGTTTAGAGTGGGCCGTCCTTCCAGTTGCTTGATAGATTGAACCTCTTATTTGAACCTTAAATTTGACATCCATATTATCCCAATTGGTAATCATGTCCGATTGGTTAGATTGCGGAGGGGGACATTCCCCCATTTTGCTTGAGTTCAAATTTCTTTTAATTAATTCATTGTTTTTAGTTGTCTGCGACAACAAATAAAAACTTACTTAAATCAGTAAACTATTGGGAGCGTCTTGTATTTGAATGCTTGTGACTTCCTAACTTTGCCAGCTTTAGTCGGGGGACTACATTTGCCAAACACATCGCCAATACATCCTGCATAATAGGTAATGGGTCCGCTGGTCTGATAGAAGCAATAGACTATACAATATTGTGTTACCGGAATCGGGGCGGACTCTCCCCCTTACCCTAGCAGAACTACCAAATATCAAAATAAAACCCAGCGGGACAATATGGGACTTAAATGAAAGGTGTTTGGGAGTGGAGCTCGAATATGATATTAAAAATTGGTTCTAACTACCTAGGGGGCAGTTCCAAGCCCAAAACCTCCCCAAAATTTATGTCCAAAATCAAAAGTGGACCGATCAGTACAATACAATGGCACTCAAATAAAAGGTATTCGGGATTCGATTCGAATGCAACAAAAAAAAACTGTGTCTAAGTAACTAGTGGGCCGACCCAAGCCAGAAACCATCCTTAATAAGCATATTGAACGATTATGCCAATATGGGACTCAAATGAAAAAAATTCGTGAGCAGATAACGGGTATGTCAATAAAAATTAGTTTCAAGTAATAGGGGCCCGCCCACCCCACTAACCACTTTAAAAATAGGAATATGTATTACCCGATCATGACTATATGTGGTTCAAATGAAAGGTGAAGTAGATCACAAATACCAAATTATAATTTGTGTTGAAGTATCTAAGTGGCCCTCTATTCTTGAATCCTCCCAGGTAGGTTAACTGGCCGATCATGACAATGTTGGGATCCAGTGATAGATAATTTTAAGTAGTGCGAACCTAACATTCAAATTTTTATACAAATGTACTGGGGAAATCTGGGAAGACATAGTGATTAGTTATGGTACATAGAAGGCGCAGCGAAGTTTAAGTGCGTTTGTTCCGTATAGACACGAAAACGGCTGAATCAATTTTCTTTAACCCTGCAATTAGTAGCAACGAGTTAGATGAAGGAGAGGTATCGGGAGAAAAGGAGAGAGGAGAAACGTCTATTCCGCAGAAAGAAAAAGGGAAATAGAAATACGCAAGTGTGAGCCAATTGAGAAGTACAGGAGTTAGAATGAAGTCCGGAAATTCTACAAAAGAATTAAACATCAAACCGATGGCTTTGGTGCATTCACATCTTCCTGCAGAGACAAAGAAAAAAAAAAATATGGTAATTGACACGGATTGCATGATAGGGATATGGAAAAAATATTTTACCCAACTGCTACGGCGAAGAGGATACCGCAGAACCGATCAATGATGATAGTATAGAATCCTAGTCAGAATAAGTTCCAAGTAGCAGTGACCCGAATAAAGAACAACAAGGCAGCAGGAGGCGACGGGTTATCCGCTGAACTATTTAAGACCGGAGGCGACACGCTGATAAGACGTATTCATCAGCTTTTCTGCGCAATCTGCCTAGAAGAACGCATACCCTATGATTTGAACCTCAGCATACTATGTCCCGTACACAAGAAAGGAGACAAGACGAAATGTGCCAACTATTGGGTTGCCCAAAAAGTAATTGTCGGTAATATAGTAGTAATATAGTCGGCGTTGACAAATTTTTTCAACGGCTTGTGACTCTGTAATTGCATTCTTTCTTCTGTCAGTTATCAGCTATTACTTTTAGCTTGCTTTAGAAAAAATGGCCGCGAAATTTTGTTTACATTCGTTTGTTTGGCGTCAATTTTAATATGGGTACCACATGTATTGAAAGAAATTCATTTAAATAACCGAATCAACGCTTGTGATATGCACCTTAAACGCAATGAATTCGATCCGTTTTTAAAACGAATCACAACTGGAGATGAAAAATGGATTGTTTTCAACGACGTTAGTTGAAAACGATCATGGTCCATGCATGGTGAACCAGCTCAAACCACTTCAAAGGCTGATATCCACCAAAAGAAGGTTATGCTGTCTGTTTGGTGGGATTGGAAGGGTGTGGTATATTTTGAGCTGCTTCCAAGGAACCAAACGATTAATTCGGATGTTTACTGTCAACAATTGGACAAATTGAATACAGCCATCAAGGAGAAGCGACCAAAATTGGACAATCGTAAAGGTGTCATATTCCACCAGAACAGCGCTAGACCGCACACATCTTTGGTCACTCGTCAAAAACTGAGTGAGCTTGGCTGGGAACTTTTGATGCATCCACCATATAGCCCTGACCTTGCACCATCAGACTACCATTTATTTCGATCTTTGCAGAACTCCTTAAATGGTAAAACTTTCGGCAAGGATGAGGCTATAAAATCGCACTTGGTTCAGTTTTTTGCAGATAAAGGCCAGAAGTTCTATGTCTATATTTATCAAACAAAATGGCAATTATATATTTGATTAAAGTTCATTCTAAGTTTTATTAAAAATGCATTAACTTTCTTTTAAAAAATCCCAATACCTATGCGCATATCCACATCCTCTGAGATATTTTTTCTCATTAAGAGTAGCAACTGCGTCTTTTGCATTGCAAGTTGCCAGCCGTGGGAATCCAGCCAGTCCTTTGCCTTTTGCATCACCTGCCGTAGTATGCGCTCTGCACCTTCCGTGTGTTTTGCCGTGATGACTGCAGCATTGACGTCAGTATATCCTACTAGAAAGGTTCCGTCTGTCATTTCTGAACGCAGTATTCCATCATAACTGACATTCTAAAGATCCGGTCCAAGTATGGATCCTTGCGGCGCTCCGGATGTGACCTTATATTCACTCGTTCCATCCTAAGAGTTATGGATAAGTACTCTCTTACGCAAGTAACTTCTCATTATGCCGGGATATTAAAGTCCTCTCTGAGCGCCAGGAAGACGTCACATCCAGTGTGGCTAAGAGGACAATCGGACTGGAGTAGTAGTTCCTTTGTCTAGCCGTCTCTACTATCTCCACCACTTCTCTGAGAGATCCGATCGTGGACATTCCGGTCCGGTAGCCATGTTGTCTCATTGAGAGTCCACTTTCCTCAATGATGGCTCATTTGAAGTAGATACGAATCTGAAATTAATTTTAGACTCCAAGTGTCTGGGAACCCATTCGACTCAAAAAAGGAACCAAAACTGGCATATAATTCGAATGCACCAATATAGGACTGAAATTAAATTTCTTTAAAGATAGGGTACGAATATTAGGGACCAAGTGTTTGGGGTCCTCCAAACGCCCATGTAGGACTTTTAGAGTAATGTACGAATCAGATTTCCGAAAATGAGTTGACCCGAAAGGACCTGTGCGACTTTAAAACGATTATGTAGGATATGGTAGGTATTTGAACAACATGTATGATAAGCATGTAAATCAATGTGGATAAAAGAAACACCCATGGCTCTGGGCACCGGATTCATAATATTTTAAGAAACACTCAGTTCTAAAAAGGAATTTTAGGGTGTAGTGAAACACACCGTGTTAGTTTGTATACTTATATATGTATGTAAAGATTTTTATAACATAAATAGAACGATCTTCAATCCAAATCCATGATTTTCCTTCTTACAAGGGAAAACAATTTAAACTCTGTTATTTTATAAGTTCTCTCGCCTTTTCCATACAACCTTCGCTATGATATTATCACTGGAATAACTCATTTCTGGCAAACCAAACAAAAAAGGCCAAGACACAACAGCAAACCCACAGCACAACAAAAATTAATGTTACGCCAAACGGAAATTCACAATTCATAATTTATTTTACTAACGCGCGCTCTCACATTCCAACACATACTCGTGTGCACACTTAAGCGTATAAAATGTTCCAGCCGCGGCCAGACAATTCCAAAGATCGTGAGTGAATATGAATGAATCCTTCCCACTCACATGACACAGCACAGGATTTGTGTTGCTTTTGCAAATGAGCATAAGTATGTGTGGGGCTCGCATTAACATATCCTTATAGCCACCTACCAGCTAAGAATGTTATAAACTCAAATTTAAAATCTCATATCAGGTGCCATATGATAACTGCCTGGTAGCGCGTTAACGCTTTTTTTTCCACGATATTGTTGTCATTATTATTAGTGTTATTACCAGGGCTGTTGTTGAATTCATGCTGGCATTTATTTTGAAGCATAAAAATTAAATTTGTTTATGTGTATCTTAATATCCAACATTATAGGGGCAAAAATGGTTTAATTTTAAATATGAGCCAATAACAAGAGATCACAAATTTTGGCAACAAAAATTTAAATTGTTTTTGTGTATGGGGATCCTTTTTCACATCGTTTTCTATTGCATCAATAAAGCCACACAATGTTTTAGTTTACTGGCACCATGTAGCGTATGCTTAATATTGCAACAGTAATATTGCTTATACGCCCAGGACAAAAAAATATATTTTCAAATACAACAACTTTATTAACTTATTAACGACGAATAGGTAGAAAAGTACTCAAGAATAGAGCTGTCTAAGAAGTTCTAGCTCGAGCTAGGAAAGAGGTATACTAATTGGATTAGCGTAAAATGGACAAGTTAGACTAGTTTAAACTAGTAAGGAAAGGCAAAAGTCGGGCGGTGCTGACTTTATCATGCCCTACACCTATCCTATAGGTACAAAGTGGGAGCTATATCTAATTCTGAACCATTTTTGTGGGACCCCGCTGGATGTTTTTCGATGGGTTATTAAACAATTCGTATCACATTTCGAGCAGCTGTGTTCACACTGTAATAACTTTGGTTCACAAATGAGAACATTATATATCCATGGGAACTATATCTAATTCGGAACCGATTTCGAGCAAACTTCTCAGAGAATGTGGTAGTCGTTGAGTAAAGCGTTGTGCAAAATTTTGGCAAGATTGGTCAAAAAATGAGCTTGTTGTGGTTCTAGAAGTGAAAATCGGGCGATATACATATATGACAGCTATATCTAAATCTGGGCCGATTTCTATGACATTCACCAGTGATATCGAGGGTCATAAGAAAATCCATCCTGCCAAATATCAGGAGAATCGGTTAACAAATGAGCGCTTTATTTCAATATTTCCCAAAATCGGACGAACATATATATAGCAGCTATATCGAAATCTGAACCGATTTCGAGCAAACTTCTCAGATATTGTGTTAGTTGTCGAGGAAAGCGTTGTACAAAGTTTCACCAAAATTGGTCAATAAATGCGGTTGCAATGGCTCTAGAAGTGAATTACATATATGGTTAGAAAAATCCGCAATTACTTTTTGGGCAACCCAATATATCTAAATCTGCACGGATTTCTATGAAATTTACCAGTAATGTAGAGAGTCGTAAGAAAATCTCTCCTGCCGAATTTCTAAAGAATCGGTTAACAAAGGAGCACTTTAATGAAATATTTATCAATTTCGTACGAACATATGTATGGGAGCTATACCTACATCTGAACCGATTCCAAGTCAACTTTCTCGACTGTCGCAGATCTCTCAACGAGATGGCTGAATAGTTCAAAATTCACCTGCTCTGGGTACCGTGCAACAGAGATATAACAGGGAACTTTAAAGCGGACGAGCTTGTGAGACTAGGGAGATACTGAAATCTGTGGGTATGGCTCTAGCGATATGTAAGCTAAGTTTTGCAGGACTTGGCCTGAAGCACAACGAATGATAGATGGTCACAAAGAGGGGGATGTGAGCATTCCAAAACTATGTGGCCTAATCTAAACGTGAAGAACTCTACTGCTTTGCTGTCATTGGCTAGAACAGACGTCTTAGTTATTGTGACCGTCATGACAGGTCACTGTCTAATCGGAAAACATGCTGACAGACTGAAGGTTGCCAGCAACTACTTTTGCAGAAGCTGTGAGGACATCAATGAAGAAGAGATTATAAAACACCTTCTGTGTGTGTGTCCCGCACTGGAAGTTAGAAGGAGTTCCGCTTTAGGTTCTCATTTCTTTGAGAACCTCTCTGATATAGCAGATGTGAACATTTGCGAGTTATTGGGCTTTTTAAAGCGATCTGGATGGTTCAATGGCAGGAACTAGAAAGCATCTTCCTTATTCTGTTCCTGTGGTATCACAATGGACGAAAACGAGTCTGGTGGCAGACTACCACTTAAACCTTATCTAATCTATACAGGTCAATTTTTTAAGAACTATATGAAACTTAGAGAAAAACACATAAAATTTAGCAAAATGCATGAAATCTTTATTTTAATCGATAGTATGGTCCATAAATTTTAATGTTTAAAGATTGTTTCATGCAAATGTTGACCGAGACTGCGCCTCAAATGGTCCATTCGCTTAGTTAAATTTTGGCATACTCCTACCAACTACCAACATTTCGGCCGGTATCTCACAAATAAATGCTTCATCACTGTCTTCCTATGCGCCAATTGAAGCGGGTTAGTCTGTATAGACATGAGCTTTAACATAACCCCACAAAAAATAGTCTAAAGGCGTTAAATCGCATGATCTAGGCGGCCAATTGGCCTTTCCCGAAAGTGGAATAAAATGTTCACCAAACTCGCCTCTCGCTAAGTCCATTGTTACGCGTGCTGTGTGGCATGTAGCAACGTCTTGTTGAAACCACATGTCATGCCAGTCAAGCTCTTGCATTTTGGGCAAAAAAAAGTTGGATATCATCTCACGGTAGCGCTCACCATTCACAGTTACGTTACAATTCGCATCATCATTGCAGAAGTACGGTCTAATGATGCCATCAGCCCATAAACCGCATCAAACTGTAACTTTTTCTGGATGCATTGGTAGCTCTTGTAATGCTTCCGGCTGATCTTACCCCGTTGAGTCGTGCGATGAACCAATTAACCGGTCCCGAACGTGAACTAAAATATTCACCGAACCCGCCTTTCGCTAAGTCCTTGTTACACGTGCTGTGTGGCATGTAGCACCGTCTTGTTGAAACCACATGTCATGCAAGTCAAGCTCTTGTATGCAAAAAAAACTGTATATCACCTCACGGTAGCGCTCACCATTCACAATTACGTTACAATTCGCATCATCTGTGCAGAAGTACGGTCCAATGATGCCACCAGCCCATAAACCACATCAAACTGTGACCTTTTATGGATGCATTGGTAGCTCTAGCAATGCTTTTGGCTGATCTTCACTCCAAAATCGACAATTCTGCTTATTTACATTCCCATTGAGACAAAAATTAGCTTCGTCGCTGAAGAAACGTGCGATGAACCATTTAACCGGTCAAGAAAGTGAAATAAAATATTCATCGAACTCGAATCTCACCATGTACATTATTACGCGTGGTGTATGGCATGTGGCACCGTCTTGTTGAAACCATATGTCATGCAAGTTAAGCTCTTGCATTTTGGGCAAAAAAAAAAATTGGATATCATCTCACGGCAGCGCTCACCCTTTACAGTTACGTTTCGATTCGCTTCATCTTTGAAGAAGTACGGTCCAATGATGCCAGCCAGCCCATAAACCGCACCAAACTGTGACTTTTTCTGCAGTGCTTCTGGCTGATCTTCACTACATAATCGATAATTCTGCTTATTTACGCATGCATTGAGCCAAAAAAATCTTCATCGCCGCTCGAAGCTTCGAAGAAGAAGCGTTCGATAAACTTTCTTAACAGATCACGCATTATGACAATAAAATTCAATAATTTGCAATCGTTGTTCGTTTGTAAGACGATTCATGGTTAAATTATAGACCCAACTGAAGATGCTTGACAGTGAAACAAAACACGAAAAGTGCGTGAGCTGTTTAAATCAGTGTTGCCAGAAAGTTAATAGCTAAAAAATCACGCTTTATAACATCGTCGGCAGACTTATATACCTCCTCAGCCAGCATCCATAATTGGCTATTTATGGTGGTCACCCATAGGAGTGACGATGAAATGCCCTCCTGTGGCGTGCCCTGTGCCTCTTTCTCCCTCATATCAAAATTTCAAGGCTCTAGATGGTCCGGGCGCCTTTTGACAGGCCCAGGGATCTAGGAGAACTTGTTGGGTTTTTCCAATTTTTAGTAAAAATTTTTATATTTTGAAATACATATGGCACCCGTTTGAAATATCTTGTTCAAATTCCACTTAAAAATCTTCAATATGTCATCTTCACAAAAAAACTGAAAAAATGAAGGCATTAAAGCAAGTTTTTTTTTTCAATAAAAGCTTATCAATGAAAATTATTATTTTTTGATCAAAATATGCAAAAAACACATTTGTTTCACATTTTTTGACTTCCAAACTGTATAACTTTTTACTGAATAATCAAAAGTGGACACTTTTTGCGAAAAAGGAGTTGTAAATTTTGTCACGAATTCAAATCATGCATAAAATTTTAAATCGAACCACAAATCCGTTAATAGCAAAATACGAAGCCAATCTCGGTCAAGATTTCAACAAATAAAAATGGAAACTCGGATATCCCCGAAACCAGTGGAGATATTGTATACCTCAAGCAGACATTTTTATATTGATTTTGGAGCACTATTCAGCAAAAAATAATAATTTTGGAAATCGCACGACAAATGATGATTTGGAGGCCCGAGCAATTTTTCCAAATGAGTAGAACCACTTAGGGCCTTTTAATTTTGCACATGATCTCGACGACACCTCAGCTGTAACCTTTCCAAATTTTAAAGAGTTATCTCTATCCGTTCTCAAATGGCATATTTTTTACTATTTTTTTTTTTCGACCGCACCGCATTTGCAGCTAACGGGCACCGGTGCTTAGGTGGGTACACAATACCAGACATGAACCAACTTCGGAGCGTGGTGGGAGAGACAGTCAAGGATTTTGTAAGTGGGTAGGAATTCCGGACCTATATATTTTTTTTCGAGGTTATTTTTTAGTATTTAAAGCGCACAACTACCCGATTACTGGCTCAGGGGTATGGATGAGGCGGATTAATATCCGCACCCTCTTTTCAAACTAATCTAAGAACATTTTTATTCTAAATAATTTTTTTTTATTATATTTCCATGAAAGGAAAACTAGTCTAAAAAAATGTTCCCGAAATGTTCTACACCGCAAGAAAAATTTATTTCATATGGTACTAAACACCCCGTTACTTGTGAAAACAATGCCAAATGATTTGGATGATGTGTGGCATTTGCTCATACCAAAAGAAACGATTTTACAAGAAACGGAATAAATACACTTTTAATAGCTACAATGTAATTTTTAAGCAGTATTTAGCATTGGGAATTTTCAAAAAATCTATACAATTTTCAACAGATGCACAAAATCATGTGTACTACGGAAGAAGTGTAATTTGTCACTGAAAGAATGTCTGTTATTACACAAAAATACATGCATTGGGAAAACTACAGCTAATAGACAGGGTTGTTGAGCGTGGTTAATGTGGTAATTGTGTCATAGATGTGTTTTTGCTATTAATACGATTCAAATACGACATACCAACGCACGGCCCTTGAAGCCATCAAACCTTATATGGTTGCAAATTCTTCTAATCACAGACGAAATGCGTCCCATAGTAGTTGGTGTGTGTTGCTATGTTTGGCTTTCCTTTTCCATTTGCATCCCCGATCATGGAGCTCGTCTCGAAAGAGAAACAAACAAAAATTTTTAAAATTTAATGATCTTCGCTCTAACAGGCAAAAAACTTGAAAAATGAAAAATTCGGCAGAGCTTGGCCAGGATTCGAACCTGGGCGCACGGAGCGGCAGCGAGAGCCGTTGCCGTTATCTTAGCGTTCGAAGCCATCAATACAATTTCCAACAGGTGCACAAAATCATGTGTAGTACGGAAGAAGTGTAATATGTCACAGAAAGAATGTCTGTCATAACACAAAAATACATGCATTGGGAAATGTACAGCTAATAGACAGGGTTGACGAGCGTGGTTAATGTGGTAATTGTATCATAGATGCGTTTTCGCTATTAATACAATACAAATACATCATGTCAACGCTTGAAGCCATTACAAACTGGACACTTGCCTTTTTCTCATCGCTTGGTATCTGTGAATCATCGAAAAAATTAAAGAAACCCGATTCATTACAGTTAAAAATTTTCTTCATAATTCCAAGGAACTCATGAAATTTATCTCACAAAAAACTCAATAATTCTAGGGGCTTTCCTTTCAATATGGAAATGTATGTTGAATACCCTTGAAACACCCCACCAGAATAAATATTTACAATTCGCAAACTATAAACAATTTCCCAATTATCTTTTATCAAATCGTTTCACAACATGGCAGCAGACAAAAACAACATTTTTTAACCCCTCATTTAAAGCGTCCTCGAACCCTTTCAATGAGTTTCGCAATGAAAAGAAAATTGAATTTTTATTATTTTTTTTTTTATAAACACAACCAGTAAATGATGATTCTTTGTCAGACATTTGCACCCAATAAAACATGGCGAAGGGCGAAACCATAGAACTGAACATTTTTGCGTACATAATAATTTGACAAATAAAGTCGTTATCAAGCAGAATGTGGGGGAATCCAAGAATGGGTTTCCTTCTATGTTGGAGAAGGCAAACAATATGGAAAATATATGTTTAAGGGTAAAGTCTAAAGCAATGAGCGTTTCAAGGTAAAATAGGGGGCATTTTTTTTTTAAATTAAGTTTGGTAAAAAAGTGAAAAAATCTGTAGTATGCCAGTTCATATGAGATGAAATTTTTGCACTCATATAAGTGCCGACGTGTTTTTATACCCACCACCATTAGATGAGGGTAAACTAATCTAGTCATTATATTTGTAACACCTCGAAATATTGACCTGAGACCCTAAAGAAGTCGAAACCAGATTGGTGAAATGCTAAAAATTCATCAAGTGGGTCTCACTTAACCGTAAATTTCAGTTAAACGTCGCTCGGATAAGTGAAATTCATTTCCAATTAAGTGTAAAATCAAAAGTGAAACCGAATTTTAACGCTAGTATGCGAATAATGTATGGAATAACTTGAGTTGAAAAAGTGCAATGCTCAGTGGAACTCTTCAAAAGTCAGAGAAAATCATTAGAGAAATGTTAAACTATGTGTTCGCGAGCTTTATTGAAATTACATTTTCGCTTATGCGATGGTGTTTGAAAACTTTTTCAGTTTAGCGGTATTTTCCGTTAAACTATTTTTTTCTAAAGCGAATTCAATGTCATTGAATAACACTAAGAGGGATTTTTCACTAAAGCGTATTACAGTTATGCGGTTTCGACGTATATTCTTGATCTTCTTGATATTCTGATTCGATCTAGCTATGTCCTTCCGTCTATCCGTCTGTCGAAATCATGATAGCGTTCGAATGAATAAAGATATCCGCTTGAAATTTTACACAGATATTTCGTATCGTTGTAGGTGGTTGGGGATTGCAAAAGGGCCATATTAGTTCAGATTTGGATATAATCCTCATATAAACCGATCACTAGTTATGATTTCTTGAGCACCTGGAGACCTCAGTTTTTATCCGACTTGGCTAAAGAACACACAAAGACTTGTGTTCTGACTTCTGGAATCGCTCCCAGGTTTATTAATTAGCTTGGTGCGACTGATCCTAAAACTGAAAGGAAAAAAGACTCCCTAAATTGGGCTCGGAAATTCGCTGGACAGGCTACCTAAATGACTACACATCTAGATTCGGAAACTGCACGGCAGTCTGCCAAAAAGCTGCGGTCAGCTGATAGGCATACCATGCCTAATAGAACTAGAACGAACAATAGTTAAAGGTATACTCAGTAAACTTCGATGTCCTTGCGGAATTTCCTGGGTATCGGCTGGTATTGTGGCTATTTAGTCTACTAAATGCCTTTGGGGATCAACGCTCAATTGAAATGTATAGTTGTGCGCTAAAAAAGATTGCTGAGATCTGGCCAGGTCCAGCATTAGAATTAGTCAAGAAGGCGCATGCTTGGATACCAAGGTATCCCTCAGATTCTGAATCTCAATTCGCTCGCACTCACGCCTTTCCATTTCTTTCTGCGGAATAAACGTTTCTCCTCTCTCCTTTTCTCCCGATACCTCTCCTTCATCTGGCGCGTTGCTACTGATTGCTACTGGTTCAGTAGCATCTCTTGGTCGTACCATGGGTTTTTCGAAAGAGGCTTTCGGTACCCAAGTACGGATTTCGCGGCGTTTTCCATGGAGTGGGCAATTGTTTGCCACTGCGCCATTATATCATCGGAACAAGGAGTGCTTTCATCAAGTAGTTGGGTCAGTCGAGTGGAGTATGCCGCTGCCATTTGTTGTGTCTGCAGCTTTTCAATGTCCAGCTTCCGTGCAGTGTCAGATCGTACTTTCCTCGGTCTGTTCAAACGTGTGCGAACCTTTGCTGCAACAAGGTAATGATCCGAATCTATATTCGCTCCACAATTATCATTCGGTTTTCTTGAAATTTGAGGGTATTATTTTTTACGACTTCCAACAACCATGACAAGTACGGCCTATATCGGTCCATAACTTGATATAACTTTTATATTAAAAAAAAAATCATTCAAAGAATTTGTTACATGGGATTCATGGTGGAGGATTAAGCTCGGCCGAGCTTTTACTTGTTGGCTCACAGATTCTCTTAGTTCACATTCAAAATATGCTCAATGGATCCAGATGTCCTTTCCAATCTTCATGTACTGAAATGTATATCTGCGAAAGGCTGCAACTGGCAATTTCTTGCTTAACATAAAAAAAAACAAAAAATAAGTTTTTACAGCAGAACTCACATGAAAAGGAAATCAAATGCTCCCTATTTTCTTGAAGTGTTTCACAATTTACGCATGATTTCGTACATTCTTTATGATTTTTGCATAATGCATGATAAACAACCTTTATTAATGACATCAACATTTGAAATGACATAGACCATGATATCCCCAAACCAAGTGACATTTTTCAGTTGCTTGCCTTGCAGATTCACATAGAGTTTGGCAAAGAACGAAGTGATGGCACTGATAAAGACAACAAATTTTTGGGGTACTCCTACCAGTCTGTAACTGATATTCTACCATGTCATGGCAATTTCCTAAAGAAATGTGACATCTCTTTGTCTTGTGTTGTTTTTTTTTTTTCTTGCTAAGCTTTTTTTCATCTTGTGCTAAGGCAAATATGAATTTATCATTTACAAAAATTCAATCTAAAGTGTTTTCTTCCTTTTTTTCTGGAGGAATCATGAATGGCTAAAATGGTATATGTGCATATGTGCGTATTTATCGGGTGTATAGGTGGTGGAAATTTCCTTCATGACAATACCTGCATAAATCTTTTTACGGTCTGTCTGTCTGTGTGTATGTCTTCATTTCACAGATACACTGTTGCGTATGGTGCTAGAATGGCGGTGATGACGATGACGACGTCGACAACGACGGTATGCTTTGATGACGTGACACGTGTCATGTGACTATGAAAATGTCAAAAAATTTTACACAAATCAAACAACATTTGATATGTTTATGACAACAATGATGACAATTTGTTACAGCCCCACATACACCCACACACACACATACAACTACATCGAGTGCAAGATTGCCATTGAGAGTTTGAGTGTAAGCCAAAAGTTAACAAATTGACCTGACTGTCACTCAACTGAAGGATGGGGCATTGCTATGCATCAAACTCTTCTTAGAATGAAATTCAAGCAGGGAAGATTTTTGATTTGTGCCTCAAAAATAAATTGCAAACGATGGTGTGCCAATAGGGTGGAGGTCTGTTAAGGATATTGTGATCAATTTGTTATCAAGACATATGAATGCAAGCCACATAGATTGAATATGACAAAATCGTATTCCTGCAACCCTTCTCCATCAAAGTCTCAATCAGTGTATGGGACAGGGAATTAACATTTCAATGCCACAATTTGTTGTGGTATTTCACATCATAATTCTTTCAACTCAAAACATCAGGATTTTAACAAAAGCCTGAGCATTAAATATTTGATGGATATAAAACATTTGTGAAATATTTCATAAATAATTTCAGTCTCCAGTGATAGCAATCTCCGAAATGGCTTAAAACTGCTTTGAACGTTCAGGGCTATCGAAAGCTGCATGGTAGTCTACAAAATCATGTTAAGTTTCTCTGGTCTCTATAAAGGACTAGCTGGACGGGGCCCGCTCCGCTTCGCCTTCTTTAACTCTTTAATATCTTTTTAGGGTGGGGACACTTCGCCCTGAATGTGGATATCGATTTCGTGCTACTGTAGCCTATGATGCTGACCGCCTGGGTTCGTATTCTAGCGGAACTTCGGCCAAAATTTAAAGCTGTGGTTATTCCCTCTTAATGATGGCGACATTTGCGAGGTACCATGCCATGCGTGGTCATGCAAAAAATTCTCCCCAAAGAGGTGTCGCACTGCGGCACGCCTATCGGCTATAAAAAACGTCCCTAATCGTTGATAAACTCAACTTGAATCGGATAGCAATCATTGATGAGTGAGAAGATTGCCTCTGCTCGGTTCCTGGGCAAATTTTTACTCTACTCCCAAATGTCTTTCTTTTGAGTCCCATATTATCGTATTGGTAAATATTTCAGGTTTAGGGGCTATTTCGGCGGTGGTCACTTGGCCATTAAAGTAAATATGAAATTCGTGCTCTACTTTCAGAAACATTTAATGAGTCCCATAATGGAATGAACCGTTTTGAGTGTGTTTTGGGGTTGGGGCGGCCACTTTGCCCTAAAAATATATATCAAATTCATTCTTTACTTGAGCTCAATATTGCTATAGTCGGAAATGATGTTTAGTTTAAGGGATGATTTAGGGCGTACCCCAAAATTGAATATCAAATTTGTTTTCTACTCTCAAATGCCTTTCATTGGAGTAGAATGGAGGTAAACCAATTTCTTCATTCCGTTTGTAACACCTCGAAATATCGCCTAAGTCCTCATAAAGTATATATACTCGTATTCTTGATCGTCATGACATTTAAAGTCGATCTAGGCATGTCCTTCCGTCCGCCAGTCGAAGGCATGCTAACTTTCGAAGGAGTAAAGCTAGGCGTTTGAAATTTGCACAAAGCTCCCTTATATATGTTCGATCGACTAATATTGCATAATGTGGTCATTAGTACACCGATCCGCTTAAAAAAATTGTCACTAAGGTTTCCCTTATGACTCTTCCGATCATGGCTAAATGTCATAGAAATGTGTTCAGTTGTAGATATAGCTCCCATATATTTGCATCTCTTGATTAAAACTTTTAGGACCTTTGCAAACGCATTTATAAGCTAATGTTCAAAAAATCTGCACAACCATTTCTTCTATGACTTCCCTAATATGTCCGGATTTTTGTCGAAATTTCAATTTTAAGAAATTTTTGGTTTTGACATCTATACCCAATTTGATGTAAGGTATCAAAAGGTCGGCTTCGCAAGTCTTTAGCCCTCCCTACTTTTTTATATTTCTCACTTAGCTCATTTTATATCTACATTTTATTCATACTATTTAAAAACAAATGGAATGCCAGAAAAATTACAACAATTTCACACTATTACTCAACTCGAAATGAAATGAAATGTTTTATCAAATAAACAACTCATTAATTTCTCTTCATTCACATATTGAATTCCCTCAGTAATGGCAGTTGACCATTTCATGTTAATCATATACCCTTTATAATAAATTATCCATAATTTATGCCTTTGTGTAATTAAAATTTTATTATAGCCTTTAACATTCATTCTCTCTTTTATAGTCCTAACCATAAGAAATGGCTATTGAAGTAGGAATAAAAACAAGAAAAAAAAAACTTCATACACCGACACTAAAGAGAAAACGTTAGAAGAAAAAAAATGTGGTACATTTGAAAAATATGGGCTCATTAATAAGATACATTTCCACTTTGAATTTCTTTGGCCTCTCAATCACTTCCCCCATACCCCTGACTTCGTAACTGGCCACAAGGAAAAACATCAATACACACACACACACCCACAACCCTTTAAACTATACTTGTTTGTAAGTGTGAGTTGCATTGAAAAGTGTATTCTCCAGGACATTTGTACTGGGGCCGCAGTGGCCTCGCACATAAATCTATAGAAAAAGGCCACAAAATATGCTGTGAAAAATCTATAAAATGTATGGCGAGGAAGAGGAGTAGCAGCAGTAGTACACCCACTCTCCTCAACTATACCATGACCTCTGGGCTGAAGAACTCGCACAAGTTGCTGATCAGAATTTAAAACAGCCATCTAAGAGCGCACAAATTGAACCAAAATAGGAAATTATTGAAATTTATATGCTGATGAATTTTGCTTTTCTTACTCTGCCGCTTTTTAGTTCTCCTTATTCAGGCTAAAAAGAAAAAAAATATTATAAATTTTTTATATTATTAAAATATTTGCTACGATTTATTATTTTGTTGAGAAATTTTTTCGATACACGAGTTTTCCCTTACATTCCTCTCCCTCCCGTATTAAATTAAATAATTTTAGGCAACCCATTCCATGGATACCATCCCTGATAAAAGGCCAGCGAGCATTTGAGAATTCTACAGTCCTTCTTGTGGCATCCTTTTCAACAATCCACAGAAAAAAAAACGTAATTGATTTTAGTCCATCCTAAATGGTTACCGGTTAGTTTGATATTGGCCACCAACCGATGTAAGTTGTGGCATAAGTGTTGGCTGTAAAAAGTGTGATAAGCAGAGAGTGAGGTTTATGGCCTCTCAAAAGATACTTTGGGATATGGGTAATGCTTGAGGATAGGTATGATAATACTTGGAAGGAAAAATTGGTACAATTTCTCAAAACAAAAAAAATATTTATTTGTTGTATTCCCATCAACGCCTTCCTTTCACGAGGTCATGAAGTCCTATCAACATATCTTCTCATATACAAATGTGAATTTGTGCTTGTTTGTTTGTTTATTCAGTATAGACTCTAAACCGATTGCCTTGAAATGTTCACAGATTGCGTAGGTTGGTCTGGAAGGAAACATAGGCTATAAAAATTTTTGATATCGAAAGGGGGCGGACCCTCCCCCTTACCCTGAAAATGCTACCAAGAAATAAATGTGAGCCGATCAGGACAATATGGGACTCAAATGAAAGGTATTCAGGAGTAGAGTGTAAATTTCATATTAAAAATTAGATTCAAGTAACGTGGGGGCCGCCCAACCCCAAAATACCCTAAAATAGTCTTATTGGACGATCATGACAATATAGGACTTTAATTAAAGGTTTTCGGGAGTAGAATACGAATATAGTCGGGAAGAAGGAAAAGGCTTTATAATTTGTTTATATCGAAAGGGGGTGGACCCTCCCCCGTTACCCCAAAAACACCACCCAAAATCAAAAGTGGACCGATCCTGAAAATGCTACCCAGAAATAAATGTGAGCCGATCAGGAAAATATGGGACTCAAATGAAGGTATTCTAAAGTAGAGTATAAATTTCATATTAAAAGTTGGATCCAAGTAACTTGGGGGGCCGCCCCAACCCGAAAATACCCTAAAATAGTTTTATTGGACGAGCATGACAATATAGGATTCAAATTAAAGGTTTTCGGTAGTTGATTACGAATATAGTCGGGAAGAAGGAAAAGGCTTTATAATTTGTTTATATCGAAAGGGGGCGGACCCTCCCCCGTTACCCCAAAAATACCACCCAAAATCAAAAGTGTATGGGTCCACTTTTGATTTTGGGTGACAATGGGACAATGTGGATATCAAATGAAGAGTAGAATACGAATATGTTAACCCTAACCCCAAAACTTCTTAAGGCAGACAAATTGAACGTCCATATCAATATGGATATCAAATGAAATGTATTCGAGAGTAGATTACGAATCTGGCATACCAAATCTGATCGAAGTGTAGGAGGTCACCCCAGCCCACAAAAACGCCCCAAATGGGCATATGATCCATCATGACTATATGAGACTCGGTTTGTGTGTTTGTTCCGTAGAATGAAAAGCGCCTGAATTGATTTTCTTAAAACTTTCAAAGATTGTGTAGGTTTTTGTGGAAGGAAACATAGGTAATGGCGGACCCTCCCCCTTATCCCACCCTCAAACCCAACTTATTTACCAATCATGCCATTATGGGGCTCATATGAAATGTTTTTGAAAATAGAGCACGAATCTTATATTTACTTTCATGGCCAAGTGACCACCCCCGAAATAGCCCCTAAACCCGAAATATTTACCAATACGGTAATATGGGACTCAAAAGAAATGCATTTGGGAGTAGTAAAAATTTGCCCAACAACCTAACAGAGGCAAACTTCTCACACATCAATGTGTGCTTTCCGATTCAAGTTGAGTTTATCAATGAAAAGGGACCTTCTTTTATAGCCGAGTCCGAAAGGCGTGGTCCAGTGCGACACCTCTTTGGGGAGAATCTTTTGCATGGACATGCATGGCATAGTACCTCGCAAATGACGCCAGCATTAAGAGGGGATAACCATCGCTTTAAATTTTGTCCGATGTTCTCGCCATGATTCGAACGCAGGCATTCAGCGCTATAGTCGGACATAGTGGCACGAATTCGATATCCACATTCACGGTGAAGTGCCCTCACCCTAAAAAGATATTAGAGAGTTAAAGAAGGCGCAGCGGAATGGGCCCGGTTCGGCTATCAAAAAATAAAAAGTATCCCCGACACCAGTGGAGAAATTGTATAACTCAAGCAGACTTTTGTGTATGGATGGATGGCATTCAGCGCTATAGGCGGACATAGGCTACAATGGCACGAATTCGATATCCACATTCAGGGTGAATTGTCCCCATCCTATATATTACAAAGCTAAAGAAGGCGTAGCGGAGCGGGCCCGGTTGGGCAAGTCGCTTTATAAAAGCGATTTATCGAACTTGTGTGTGCCCAGCTTTTATTGAAATCAGCTGGTAAAAACATTTTCTGTGTCCCTAGGAGATCGGTATAGCAATATTGGGAGAAATAAATGCGCTCACCTTTTGATTAGCCATGAGTTTTAATCAGTGAAAGAATTTATCGTCCTCACATATTGCCAATAAAAATTGGCTCATGAATATTCCATTAAAAAAAACAAGAGTAATATTCTCATCTATCAATGAGTGCTGAACGATTCAAGTTTAATCCCAATGATAAGCGGCCTACTTTTTATAGCCAAATCCGAACGGCGCGCCGCAGTGCGACAACTCTTTGGGGAGAAGTTTTGACATGTTCCTCACAAATCTCGCCAGCATTAGGACGGGATAACCACCTCAGAACAATTTTTCCGATGTTCTCGCCAGAATTCGAACCTAGGATTTCAACATAAGGGCTAACATGCTAAACTATGCCCTCCGCTCGTATTACCAAAATATTTAAGCTACAATTAATGCTTTGGTTCTTGGTTTGCCCCTTTAAGTCTCAAATACTTTTCTGCATTGTTTCTGACCCCAAAAGATATTTACAATTGACTTACAATCCTTTTTCGTGCTGTGGTTTATTTTCCCCGCCTCTGCTATCGTTTTTGCTCAAAACTGAACACACTGATAGTCCTAAAGGTGATGGAGGGATTGACACCGGAGAATTGAAGTAGGGCACAACACGCATACTTTAAGGTTAAGGTGGCGTAGACGGCTTTCTTCTCGATATCCAGATTGTTCAACTTTCTGAAAATCGAGAGGATTTTTAACTGGTTTCAACGGAGGGTGTTCTCCGCGTTTATCTGGAACCTTATGAAAAAATAAGTCCTCTTATTCTCGACAAGGATGATGCACAGTGGGATAAAATCGGAAAAAAACTAGTAAAAAACAAGTAAAAGCACACTAAGTTCGGACTGGCCGAATCTTATATACCCTCCACCATTGATCGCATTTGTCAAGTTCTTTGCCAATATCTCTTTGTAAGCAAACATTAGATAATGGAAATAGACTGATTTGGACTGTATTTAGCACAGTTGTTGGAAGTTGTAACAGAACAGTGCATGCGAAATTTCAGCCAAATCAGACAAAAATTGCTGCTTGTAAGGACTCAAGAAGTCATATCGGGAGATCGGTTTATATGGGAGCTATATCAGGTTATGGACCCATTTGGACCGTACTTGGCACAGTTGTTGGGAATCAACGGAACACCACGTGCAAAATTTTAGCCAAATCGAACAAAAATTGTGGCTTATAAGGGCTCACGAAGTCAAATCGGGAGATCGGTGTGCATGTGAGTCATATCAGGTTATAGACCGATTTGAACCGTCCTAGGCACAGCTGTTGAAAGTCATAACAGAACACTTCATGCAAAATTTTCAGCAAAATCGAACAAAAATTACGGCTTGTAAGGGCTCAAGAAGGCAAATCGGGAGATCGGATTATATGGGAGCTATATCAGGTTATGGACCCAT
This sequence comes from Stomoxys calcitrans, assembly GCF_963082655.1. Lineage (NCBI taxonomy): Eukaryota > Metazoa > Arthropoda > Insecta > Diptera > Muscidae > Stomoxys > Stomoxys calcitrans. The sequence goes on from NC_081556.1 coordinate 26,863,039, forward strand.
TTGGACCGTACTTGGCACAGTTGTTGAAAATCATAACAGAACACTTCATGCAAAATTTCAGCCAAATTGGACAAACATTGTGGCTTGTAAGGGTTTGAGAAATCAAATCGGGAGATCGGTTTATATGGGAGTCAAATCTAAATCTTAACCGATATGGCCCATTTGCAATCTCCATTGACCTACATCAATATTAAGAATCTGTGCAAAATTTCAAGCAGCTAGCTTAATGTATTCGACCGCTATCGTGATTTCGACAGCTCGGGCGGACGAGCATGGCTAGATCGACTGAGAGCGTGGAGAAGATCAAGAATATATATTCTTTATGGGGTCTTAGACGAATATTTCGAGGTGTTACAAACGGAATGACTAGATTAGAATACACCCAGAGTAAAGTTGATACCAAACGTGCTTATTTCAGTACCATACGGCATTGATAGTAAAGCAACACCGTATGGATGAAACATAAAATGATTAGTACCCCTTGGTACTAGCCTTATTACCGAACTGGTATTGATTTTACTACCAATCTATTATTGGTTCTAGTACCTTTGCCAATGACGCGAACAATATAATACCAGGCGGTATTGGCAAAGTACCCTCATTTTTCATTTTTCCATCGTAGCGCAGAGGTTAGCATGTCCACCTATGACGCTGAACGCCTGGGTTCGAATCCTGGCGATACCAGAAATAATTTTCAACTGTGGTTTTCCCCTCCTAATGCTGGCAACATTTGTGAGGTACTTTGCCATGTAAAACTTCTCCCCAAAGAGGTGTCGCACTGCGCCACGCCGTTCGGACTCGGCTATAAAAAGGAGGCCCCTTACCATTGAGCTTAAAACTTGAATCGGACTGCACTCATTGATATGTGAGAAGTTTGCCCCTGTTCCTTAGTGGAATGTTCATGGACAAAATTTGCAAAATTACCCTCATTTTTCTATTAGTTTGCCGGCCGATGCGCCTTAATGAGTAACCTGCTCAATACCCTGCGCCTAAGAGCTTAGAACACCATCGTGAATTATAATAATTGAAGTATATCATCAATAAAACCTAGATTGCGTATCCCCAAGGGAATATCTTAATGTATTATTATTTAAGGTTTATGGGTCCTTAAATGAAAACTCTGTGGACCTTGAACAACTGCACAAAATATTCCCCCAATGTGTCCTTATCCTGATACAGCTATCATGTAAACCGATCTCCCGATCTAAATTTTTGAACATCTGCAAGAAACATTTCTAACTATATTGTGGAATACATAGGAATCTCTTGTTATGGCCTATCATTATGGGTATATCAATTTAATCAATCCGTTTGTAGGACATCGAAATATTCCTTTCAGACCAGATCGGCTATATTTGTACATTCCTGCCACATATTCCGATCCTCCGCTTTAAAGTTTTTGGTCGATTAAAGTCTCAGTTATAACCCTAGTCCGCTAAAATTTGAGTTGCGTTAGACCACTAGATGTTTGTGTCGCTGAAATTTATGGGAGTGAGTTGTGCTAGACCCCTTTAAATACGTGTCTAGTATTGCCCAGATCGGTCTATATTTGATTATAGCTGGGATATTGCCCGTTCTCCTAATGTTAGGTCATGAGCCCATTAAAGGTGTATTTACTACTCATTTTCGCTAAAATCTGGTACCGTGAGTAGTATATGACACCTAAAAATCTTTGTCGGATATGGTCCACCCATAATGCTATATAGCCTCATATAGAGCTATATCCCGAATATGCTTGTTTGGTCCATAAATGCTAAATGTTTCCTTAGATTTTGATGAAATAAAAATTCCGTGGTTGTGGGTATTCAAAGTTCCTGAATTTAATGCGTTTTTACTTGATCATGGTCAGTTTAGAAAGATAGATTGTGCCATGAATTCCACAAATTGAATCCGTGTTGGAGTGTACATACGATTCGAAGGGACTTAACACGCTTTAAGTTAATGGCAGAATTATGTGCGGCGTTAAAACCACAGACTGTCAGAGAGATGGATGGACAAACTGGCACAAAATGTCTCATTACCTCTATGTTTTGTTTTCCCTCATGTTGCATCTGCCCCTCGTTTGTACTCATAACTATTTCAAGAATTCCCCACTGAACGTATTAAAAGGCAATCCCACTGACCTTTTAACTGCAAAAATTCACAGGTATCGATGAGGCAACCAACCAAAAAATACCTGAAATAAAACAAATGTAGAGACAGAAAAAAAAATAAAATCTCCTAGATTTTTCAAATGGAATAGTTAGTTTGGCTTGGCCAATGCGAAGGCGTTTACTTTATGCCCGCCACATCGAAATATCTGCCTAGAAAGGTTGTAAAAATTCTTGAAATTCTTTTTGCCTCTTGCCAGCATATAGGAAAGTATTCAACAGAAAGCTTTTCAATATGCTACGTAAATTATTAATTTGAAAAATGTTTAAGGGCCCGAAGAAGGTGCAGGGAGGAGGCAGCATGAATTTCCTGCCCAACAACTGCCTACCTCACACGAGGCCACAAAGGCCATTCATTTTACCACTTGCCACTTCCCATATGGTACCCACTTCCACCACCCCTACAGCAGCACAGAACAACAGCTGCACCAGCTTCGCACTTAGATCACCGAGTGGGTGGAGGTATAAAAACGTAAGCGTTTTGTGTATTCCACGGGCATCATCGACGCGTAAAATGTTCAAATATAGTAATTGGAAATGTTCCATTGAATGAATGAATGGCCACACAGTTACAAATATTTTGGGTCTCTCCAATTCGCATAGCATTTTTACGTTTTTCAACATTTTATTGGTTACATTGGAGATGGTTTTTACTCGCTCTCAAGTGCTGGCATATTCAGTTCATTATTTAAGTGTCCAATGTAGCAGGATCCTCTTAGCGCATCACAAGTAGGCCATGGTAGGCGGCCAGCGGATGCAAACTGATAGCACTATACCCAGCCACAGTTGGTGCTGGTGAATGGAGTGGAATGGAATGGGTGGCGTAGCCACTCAAAGCTCAAATAATATTTATCGACTTAAATGAAATTGCCTTTTGAATTGAATCGCATTTATGTATGTTTAGCTTCCTATGTATAGGAATTTTGCAGCTTTTTATCACGTCCTTTGATTTGGAAATATTTAAGGATGCTTCAAATGCTCCCAAAGAGTCATTACGCTAAAAGCTTTTAATTGAAGTTTTTGGTAAAAAAACCCTAATTTTTCGCATGCACATAAGAAAAAAATTTAAAATAATTGGCATAAATCGATTATTAGAGAAATATATGCCCCAATGGTGTTACAAATTAAGTACTTCAAATGCAGCTTTTAGAGATTTTTCTATGCCTTGATAGGGTTTTTAGAGTTATGAGTCTAGTGCATTGTGGATATTTTACTTTTTTGTGTTTTGGCACTAGATTTGCTAAAATTCGTATATAGTACGATTTTCTTGAAAATTTTAAACAATATACAGCTGAACCCCCGGTGAAAACAAGAAACTTTACTTTTTGATATTAAAGGGTATGGACCCTCCCGCTTAAAATAATTTTCATAATTCCCTATATCTCAGAGATGGTTGCAATGTTTTAAGCGATCTTTGTAATCTTTTGGTTAAGAAAACACAAATTAGTTAAAAAAATTATGGCTTCCTGCGACGTTGGGGAACGCCATACCCCATACGGAAATTCTTATCGATTGGGACAATATTGGTGTCAAATGTAAGATATTTGCATGAAGAAACCGATATATGTGAGCTATATCAGGTTATATAATGATTTGGATCGTACTTGGCACAATTGTTAGAAGTCGTAACTCAACACCGCGTACAAAATTTCAGCCAAATCGGACAAAAATTGCGGCTTGTAAGGACTCGTCAAGTCGGCAGATCGGTTTATATGGGAAATATACCAGGTTATAGACCGATTAAGTCTTTACTTAGTATAGTTGTTGTAAATCATAACAGAACACTTCAAGCACAATTTCAGCCAAATCGGACAAAAATAAGGGCTCAAGAAGCAAATCGGTAGATGGGTATATATGGGAGCTATATCAAGTTATAGACCGATTTGAACCGTACTTGGCAAAGTTGTTGGAAGTCGGTTTATATGGGAACTATATCAGGTTAAGGACCGATTTGGACCGTACTTGACACAGTTGTTGGAAGCCACAATAAAACCCAAATGCAAATTTTGACCATGAATATTCCACTAAAGAAAAGGGGCAAACTACTCACATATTAATGAGTGCAGTCCAATTCAAGTTTTAAGCTCAATGATAAGGAGTCTATTTTTTATAGCCGAGTCTGAACGGCCTTCCACTTCTCTTTGGAGATAAGTTTCACATGGCATAGTACTTCACAAATGTTGCCAGCATTAGGAGGGGAAAACCACCGTTGACACTTTTTATACCCTCCACCATAAGATGGGGGGTATACTAATTTCGTCATTCTGTTTGTAACTACTCGAAATATTCGTCTGAGACCCCATAAAGTATATATATTCTTGATCGTCGCGACATTTTATGTCGATCTAGCCATGTCCGTCCGTCCGTCTGTCTGTCTGTCTGTCGAAAGCACGCTAACTTCCGAAGGAGTAAAGCTAGCCGCTTGAAATTTTGCACAAATACTTCTTATGAGTGTAGGTCGGTTGGTATTGTAAATGGGCCATATCGGTCCATGTTTTGATATAGCTGCCATATAAACTGATCTTGGGTCTTGACTTCGTGAGCCTCTAGAGTGCGCAATTCTTATCCGATTGGAATGAAATTTTGCATGACGTGTTTTTTTATGATATTCAACAACTTTGAAAAGTATGGTTCAAATCGGTCCATAACCTGATATAGCTGCCATATAAACCGATCTTGGGTCTTGACTTCTTGAGCCTCTAGAGTGCGCAATTCTTATCCGATTGGAATGAAATTTTGCACGACGTGTTTTGTTATAATTTTCAACAACTTTGCCAAGTATGGTTCAAATCGGTCCATAACCTGATATAGTTGCCATATAAACCGATCTTGGGTCTTGACTTCTTGAGCCTCTAGAGTGCGCAATTCTTATCCGATTGGAATGAAATTTTGCACGACGTGTTTTGTTATGATATCCAACAACTGTGCCAAGTATGGGTCAAATCGGTCCATAACCTGATATAGCTGACATATAAACCGATCTGGGATCTTGACCTCTAGAGATCGCAATTATTATCCGATTTACCTGAAATTATGTACTACAGATCCTCTCATGACCATCAACATGCGTGTTTATTATGATCTGAATCGGTCTATAGCCCGATACAGCTCCCATATAAATCGATCTCTCTAGTTTACTTGTTGAGCCCCCAAAGGGCGCAATTCTTATTCGAATTGGCTGAAATTTTACACAGGTCTCCAACATGTAATAATATAATAATAGCAGAGCAAATCTTTTCTTATATCCTTTTTTGCCTAAGAAGAGATGCCGGGAGAAGAACTCGACAAATGCGATCCATGGTGGAGGGTATGTTAGATTCGGCCCGGCCGAACTTAGCACACTTTTACTTGTTTTTCTGATGGCCTTCCATAACAGAACCCCCTCCACAAAGAACCGCCTTAGCCAAATCGGACAAATATTGCATTTTCCAATGCCTCAGGAATCAAATCGGTTGCTATCCCCAACGACCTAAATCAATAGAAGATTAGCTTAAGTTAGGATAAGGTAGTTTGAAAAGAGGGTTCGGATATTAATGCGCCCCATGTCACTATGGACATACACCTAAGCCAGTGATCGGCTTGTTGTGCACCCTTAAAACTAAAAGGTAACCTCAAAAAGAACATGTTAACATTTGTTTTCCATACCACTCCCCAAAGTTGGTTCAGGTCTGATATTGTGTACCCACCTAGGTACCTAAGTACTTAGCCGCGAAAGCCGGGCAATAACATAGGCAATTATCCAACGTTTTATCACCTTCCCCACATGTCCTACACATGCTACTACTTGCCGCACAGATTTTGCATAAGTGAGCTCCTAGTTCTATGTGTGCCGTTATGATAGAAAAAGCTATACTGACCTCCTTCTTACATCCTTTCAGTAATAGCCTCGGCCTCTCACGATCCGGATCACCCAATAGGATTTTAGGCGTCCTACCAACTGTTTCGCTGTTCCGCGTTCGTCGCCCACACCCTTAAATCTCGTTCTGAAATGCTTTGGGATAACCAAGTCTATTGACGGTAGTCCTCTGTCCTTCACTGCCAAGTCGTCAGCGTTTTCATTCCCCCTTACTCCGCTATGGCCCGGCTTCCAAACGATGCGTCGACCCAAAAGGCTTCGGGATTACCAAGTCTATTGACTGTAGTCCTCTGGCCTTCACTGCCCTTTTATTCCCCCTTACTCCGCTATGGCCCGACATCCAAGCGATGCGGGTCGTGTCATTCTCAGAGAAGGCGTTAATCTCCTTCATACACTCCAAAACTGTTACTGACTTTACCGTCTTGGTTGTTATAGTCCTTATGACCAGATTACCATACGTAAAGATGTTCACACTCATCGTCCTCGCGTTAATACCACACCAACTCACGCATTCCGTGATCGCCGGATCTCCGCCTGCAGGACCATATTATGGTCAGGCAGTATAAAACAGATCTCAGCCCCTGGGTTCTCAATGTAGACCCCCAGGCCCATTCTGTTCTCTAGCTTTGAGCCATCTGTGTAGCATGACTTTCCAGATGGCAGTACCAGGGTTCCGTCAATCCAAGACTGTGCCGCAAGCGCCAGTGCCTCGCACTCGACCTCAAGTGACGTCTTAGATATCCGGTCGGAAAACTCTTCCATTCCTTCCAGGTTTCCTATCGTCGTTTCGATTATACCGCTATCATAGCTCCTATCCTCTATCTGTTCTCTCATCGCCTTAAGTCTCATTGCCGCAGTGGCTGCCTCACATTTAAGCTTTATGTCTATGGGTCGGATATTTGGTATAGTCTCTAGTATCCTAGCGGAAGTGATCCTCATCGCTTCGTCTATGTCAAGACAACATGTTCCCTGAACCTGTTGTATAATCCTTGCGTTGCACTTTTGCTCCATCGCAGTCCACTACAGTATTGTTCTAATCACGCTTCTGTAGAACATAGTCCCAATTTCTATGAACCTTTTCGATACGCTCCTGAATGTGACAGCTCCAATTCAGTTTACTGTCCAAGATCACTCCTAAGTATTTGACGTTGTTATATATCGAAATCTGTTTGTTGAGGAAACGTGTTGCGTCAAATTGGCCCACCGTATTCGTCGTGAACGGGCATATTTCAGTCTTCTCTGTGTTAACATTGATAACCCATAGGTTTATCCCTGTCGTATGCCATCTCCATAATTTTTTCACCCCTTTTGTACAGCTGATTCGTATCCCTAACCCTTAGAAGTCAGCTTGCGTAATAGTTTATTTATGGTGGTCATCCATTGTGCCACTTTCTCCCTTATCCTTATGTCATATGGATGGTTCATCCAGGCTTCAACCACCGGGAACACTTGGTACTGGTTTAATGATTGGATCAGTGTACCGATCCGCACATTGCTTAAAGGCCACTTTCTTCTCCTTCATGATCAGGCAAATTGAAGTCTTCCCTGGATTAATATTGATACCCCTAGGTCTAGCTCAATCGTGTGCCATTTCCAAGACCTTTCGGCACTTCTACATAGCTGATTCGGATCCTTATCATTTAGAAGTATTATAAAATCGACTGCATAGCAGACAAGTTCAAATCCCAGCTCAATCAGCATCCGAATAGGTTATTTATGAGGTCTCGTTCGTTTTACTGCTGCTCTCGGGTGTTTTCTGTCACTCTCTCTACTATTACCCTTAAAAACAAATTTTAATAATTTTGGTGCCGCAAACGATCTACTAGCCTACCGACATCATCTTCTTTGTGATGAAATAACTCAATAAGTACTGATGCACAGTATTAAGTGTACCAATAAATTAAACTTTAATGAAGATAAGTACCACTCTAAATTTTTTTTTCTGAATTTTCTAAAATAACTTTAATTTTATCTTTCGGCCGACCGGGAGTTTGCAAGTCATGAATGGCATGGGAGTTTTGTGCTCTAAATGGTAGTACGGTAGCACTATTTTAACAACTACCTCAACTAAAGAATTTATTGAAAGTCCACAAAATTTCAATAATTTTGTCTATCAAGTCTCTTGTAGAGACTTACTTGCATACTTCAACAAATAATGAATTCTAAAAACTAAAATTTGTTGAGAATTTAAAATTTCACATACAAATTTGGTGGTTGGTTTTTTCTAAGAGTTATTTTTTTCTGTGTATGTACAAATAATTTGTACTTGTGGGATAAAGAGTGTGTTCCCATATAGCTAAGCACGTGTGTTTGCCCCACTCTTGCAGAATCTGTCTTAGTAAAGAAGGTCGTTGACTTTTCTTCTTAAAAAAACCTAATGGTGGGGGGAAGCTGTTGTAGGGGATGTGGTATTTTGTTGCTTTCTTTAGTTTTACTTTCCACAAGTATGACATTTTGGGATATATATGACAGTTTCTTCGAAATTGTATAGTTGACCCACCCGGATGGGTTTTGGACTATAGCGTATATAACAAGTAAAAAGGCGTTAAGTTCGACCGGTCCGAACTTTGAATACCCATCACCTCTGGTATATACGTAAACCACCTTTCGGTAAAATCCGGTAATAAATGCATACATTAAGCCCCATAGCAGCTACATCGAAATATATCCCAATTTGGACCAAATACTAATAACTACAGCTATATCTAACAATAAACCGATCTGAACCATATACGAGACGGATGTCGAAAAGCCTAACACAACTCACTGTCCCATATTTCGAAAGCTAAATCGGACAATAAGTGCGCCTTTTGTGGCCCCAAAACCTTGAGTCAAGAGATCGGTCTATATGACAGCTACATCCAAATCTGGACCAATCTGGACCAAATGGAAGAAGGATGTCGAAGGGCCCAACACAACTCACTGTCCCAAATTTCGGCAACATCGTACAATAAATGCACCTTTTATGGGCCAAAAGTCTAAAATCGAGAAATCGGTCTATATGGCAGCTATATCCAAATCTGGACCGATATGGGCCAAATGGAAGAAAGATGTCCAAGGGCCTAACGCATCTCACTGTCTCAAGTTTCAGCAATATCGGACAATAAGTGCGTCTTTTGTGGCCCCAAAACCATGAGTCAAGAGATCGGTCTATATGGCAGCTACATCCAAATCTGGACCGATTTGAGCCAATTTGAAGAAGAATGTCGAAGGGCCCAACACAACTCACTGTCCCAAATTTCGGCGACATCGGACAATAAAAGCGCCTTTTATGGGCCAAAAGCCTAAAATCGAGAGATCGGTCTATATGGCAGCCATATCCAAATCTTGACCGATCTGAGCCAAATTGAAGAGAGATGTCCAAGGGCCTAACGCATCTCACTGTCCCAAGTTACAGCAATATCGGACAATAAGTGCGTCTTTTTTGGCCCCAAAACCATGAGTCAAGAGATCGGTCTATATGGCAGCTACATCCAAATCTGGACCGATTTGAGCCAATTTGAAGAAGAATGTCGAAGGGCCCAACACAACTCACTGTCCCAAATTTCGGCGACATCGTACAATAAATGCGCCTTTTATGGGCCAAAAGCGTAAAATCGAGAGATCGGTCTATATGACAGCTATATCCAAATCTGCACCAATCTGAGCCAAATTGAAGAAAGATATCGAAGGGCCCAACACAACTCATTGTCCCAAATTTTGGAAAAATCTGACAATAAATGCGCCTTTTATGGGCGCATGGCCTTAAATCGAGAGATCGGTCTATATGGCAGCTATATCCAAATCTAGACCGATCTGGACCAAATTGAAGAAGTATGTCGAAGGACCCAAAACAACTTACTGTCCCAAGTTTCAGCAAAATCAGATAATAAATGTGGCTTTTATGGACCTACGGCCCTAAATCGGCGGATCGGTCTATATGGGGGCTATATCAAGATATAATCCGATATAGCCCACCTTCGAACTTAACCTACTTATGAGCAAAAAAAATCTGTGCAAAATTTCAGCTCAATATCTCTATTTTTAAAGACTGTAGCGTGATTTCAACAGACAGACGGACGGACATGGCTAGATCGTTTTAGATTTTTACGCTGCTCAAGAATATATATACTTTATAGGGTCGGAAAATGGTATTTCGATGTGTTGCAAACGGAATGACAAAATTAATGTACCCCCATCCTTCGGTGGTGGGTATAAAAATCTTTATGCCTGTGAAGGTTAAACTTCGAAGTTTAAGCTTACTGAGGTCTACGCTTTTCTAATAAAATATGATCAGTAGCTTGTACTGAAACTATCATGAACGAGTAGGCGAACATGGCTTTATCGAACCAAGAAGTGTTTTTGATTCGACCAGTATACTTAACTATAAATCTATAGCTTCTCCTTTTTGTCCGTTACAAACAAATTAAGCAAAGTTTAAATAACATACACCACAGTAGTGGTGCAGATATACATTTACTTAACCCTGAACTGCAGGATATTTCAAATTTATTTGATTTTAGTTGATATTAGTTTGGTTTATTGTGAGCTATTTCAGGCATGGAAAATTAAAATCCTTGCAAATGCTAAATGAACATTTGATATAAGAGTGACAAACTGAAGCCAAATTCTAATCAAAACTTTTATACACATATATTCTCCATATACATGTACTGTAAATCTTCAAATTTTGGGTCAATGACAAATTTATCACACAGCTGTCTATCTTACCTTAAGCCTGGTATACATTATGAATGTCAAATGCCAGAGCCTTCTCATTCGGCCTTAAGCAGAATGGAAGGAAAGCACAAATCCTAATGGAATTTAACCCAATGAAAAGTTGTGTGGCCAAAATGGTTGCATAGTGGACTTGGCCAAATGCAACATATAGCTTACAATCAAATTTACAATTTCGACTTTTGGCATGAGTTCACCATTCTGGCTTCTTCTTCCCCATCCATCCATCCATGCTGCCACTTGGCAAGACAAAAACAATTTGCTTAAATGTATCCAAAATTATATGCACTCCTTGCTATTCGAAATATAGGATTACACAGAAAGCATACGGCGCATGGGAAAACATTTATATATGTTTGCGGTCTAGAGTGATGGTTTAAATTAAAAAGAAAATAACCCCTAATCTATTATCCAAGCGGAAATTGATATAGTGGCTTCCTGTTTTAGTGCCACATATAACACACACACGTATAGAATGGTCTCCAGGTCTGAAGAAAATTTGTATAGAATGTGAGAACGGAGTTGCCAAAGCAAATTTTCTTCGCCGAGACCTTAGAAAGGATTGCACCATAGCACTCTAGCACTACAGACTATAATAACGTGGTGATTTTATCCCTCTGTTAAATTGCAAGTAAATTAAAGATCTCATTTTTGATTGTATTCACTTAAAATTTGGCACAGGTGACTTTTTTGGCCTTAAGGCGAAGCATATTTTAATCTGCTTTGCTTTACGAAGTCTAATCTGTGAAAATTGCACGAAAATCGGTTCAGCCGTTTTTATACCCTCCACCATAAGATGGGGGGTATACTAATTTCGTCATTCTGTTTGTAACTACTCGAAATATTCGTTTGAGACCCCATAAAGTATAAATATTCTTGATCGTCGCGACATTTTATGTCGATCTAGCCATGTCCGTCCGTCCGTCCGTCTGTCTGTCGAAAGCACGCTAACTTCCGAAGGAGTAAAGCTAGCCGCTTGAAATTTTGCACAAATACTTCTTATTAGTGTAGGTCGGTTGGTATTGTAAATGGGCCATATCGGTCCATGTTTTGATATAGCTGCCATATAAACCGATCTTGGGGCTTGACTTCTTGAGTCTCTAGAATGCGCATTTCTTATCCGATTGGGATGAAATTTTGCACGACGTGTTTTGCTATGATATCCAACAACTGTGTCAAGTATAATTCAAATCGGTCTATAACCTGATATAGCTGCCATATAAACCGATCTTGGGTTTTGACTTCTTGAGCCTCTAGCGTGCGCAATTCTTATCTGATTGGAATGGAATTTCGCACGACGTGTTTAGTTATGATGCCCAACAAGTGTGCCAAGTATGGTTCGAATCCGCCCATAACCTGATATAGCTGCCATATAAACCGATCTTGGGTCTTGACTTCTTGAGCCTCTAGAGGGCACAATTCTTATCCGATTTGAATGAAATTTTGCATGACGTATTTTTACTTTCAACAACTGTGTCAAATAAGGTTCAAATCGGTTCATAACCTGATATAGCTGCCATATAAACCGATCTGGGATCTTGACTTCTTGACCCCTAGAGGTCGCAATTATTATCCGATATGCCTGAAATTTTGTACGACGGATCCTCTCATGACCATAAACAAACGTGTTTATTATGGTCTGAATCGGTCTATAGCCCGATACAGATCCCATATAAATCGTTCTCTCTATTTTACTTCGTGAGTCCCAATGGGCGCAATTCTTATACGAATTGGCTGAAATTTTACACACGTCTCCAACATATAATTTAATTGTGGTCCGAACCGGACCATATCTTGATATCGTTTTAATAGCAGAGCAACTCTTTTCTTATATCCTTTTTTGCCTAAGAAGAGATGCCGGAAAAAGGACTCGACAAATGCGATCCATGGTGGAGGGTATATAAGATTCGGCCCGGCCGAACTTAGCACGCTTTTACTTGTTGAGTCTATACTAAACAGACAAACAAACACAAATTGGTTTTTATATATAAGTTGATACCAGTTTATTGACATATTCGGATCATACTCGGCAAGGATGTAGGAAGTCAGAACAGAAACCCTTGTGCCAAGAAGTCAAATTCGAGAATCGGTGTGCATGAGAACTAAATCAGTTTATGGACCGATTCGAATCATACTCGGCAATCATGTTGGATATCGTAACACATATTCTTGCCAAGTTTCAGCCAAATCGGACTATAACGGAAGCTTTTAGGTTCTCAAGAAATCAAATCCGTGCATCGGTCTGTGTGAAAGCTATATCAGTTCCGCTTCGGATCATACTCGGCACTGATGTTGGAAGTCAGAACGGAAGTCTTTGTGAAAACTGAAGCTTTTAAGGGCTCAAGAAGCCACATTCGAAGATCAGTTTGTATGGGGGCTATACCAGTTTATAGACCGATTCGAATCTTACTCGGCACTGATACTGTAAGTCTGAAATCAAGACCTTGCGGCAAAAAAACGACAGTTGAGGTCACTAGGTGCTCAAGAATTCAAAACTAGGGATCGATGTATAAGGGGGCTATATCCTTTTGTAATCCCCAACGACCTACATCGATAAAAAGTATCTGTGCAAAATTTCAACCGGATATCTTTTTATTCGATTGAAAGCTATCGTGATTTCGATAGACGGACTGACATGGCTAAATCGACTCAAAATGTCAAGACCATCAATTATATTTGTATTAAAGGACTGCACAAGACCAATTGAATGAACCCATGACTAGTGTGACAGCTTGCCACTGTCCTGTTAGGTTATGCCGTACACAAAAACTAACAGACGACAAACCATCACAACTGCATACTATACTCATTAATGCATGCAGCCAATCCCAAGAGCGGCATGGCGTGCAATAACGGCAACATGTAGGTGACGATCATCTCAGGTGATTTCAGGCATGATTTCGGATGTAAGAAGGTCATTTTGATTCTTTTTGAATATGAATTGAGAGAATCTGAGAGCCTACAAGTAAAAGCGAGTTAAGTTCGGCCGGACCGAATCTTATATACCCTCCCCCACCAATCGCATGTGACAAATTCTTTGAATGATTGTCATGGCTGTTAGAAGCCATAAAATTTCAGGAAAATCGTACAATAATTGCACCCTCTGAGGCTCAAGAAGTCAAACCGCGAGATTGGTTTATACGGGTACTAAATCGGATTAAAGACCGATACGACAACACGGTTGTTGAATGTCATAGTCAAGCACTACGTGCAAAATCCAGTCAAATCGGGTGGTATTTGTGCCTTCTAGAGGCTCAAGAAGTCAAATCTGAAGATCGGTTTATATGGCAGCCATATCTGCCATACCCTCTGAGGCTCAAGAAGTAAAAAAGCGAGATAAGTTTATACGGGTACTAAATCGGGTTAAAGACCGATACGTTTGTTGAATGTCATAGTCAAGCACTACGTGCAAAATCCAGTAAAATCCGGTAGTATTTGTGCCTTCTAGAGGCTCAAGAAGTCAAATCTGAAGATCGGTTTATATGGCAGCCATATCCGGTTATGATCCGATTAAGTCCATACTTCAGACAGTTGTTGGAAGTCATAGCAGAAGTTTTTGTGTCAAATTTCACCCAAATGCGGTGAAAATTGAGGCTTCTAGGAGCTCAAGAAGTCAAATCCGGGGATCGGTTTTTATGGGGGTATACCAGTTTATTCGGAGGCCACCGTATCGCAGAGGTTAGCATGTCTGCCTATGACGCTGAACGCCTGGATTCGAAAACTGGCGAGGCCATCAGAAAAAATTGTCAGCGTGGGTTTTTCTCTCCTTATGCTGGCAACATTTGTGAGGTACTATGCCATTTAAAACTTCTCTCCAAAGAGGTGTCGCACTGCGGCACGCCGTTCAAAGTCGGCTATAAAAAGAGGCCCCATATCATTGAGCTTAAACTTGAATCGAACAGCACTCGTTGATATGTGAGAAGTTTGCCCTGTTCCTTAGTGGAATGTTCATGGGCAAAATTTGCATTTTTTAAATGTAATAAATTTCAACTACACCGCGCAAAAGTTTGGGCTCCAAGCAGCCAAAAGGGGGGCATCGCTTTATAAGCTTGCTATATCTACTTATGGACCTATCTGTACTACATTTTATGGTTATTGGCACAAAGTTAATCCAACCGAAATTTCTTTTGGAAAAAAACTCCAAAGGGCAACTCAGCCATCCAGAAAGAACAGCCTTCACAACACCGTAATCCCAACACCATCCAAACCATCATCAACACGAACAAATTTAAGAGAGTTAGGGCCAACAGAATGTTGTTGCCCATGATGTTGGTCATCATGAAGATAATGATGCTGTCCCAACAGCCTGAGGCATTACTTGAAGCAAACTGTAAGCGTTTCAAAATCACCATACATTTATAAATGTCTGTTAAATTTTTTACGCTGGCCTGTTAAAAATGCTTTCATACTCATCGTTGTTTTCCTTTTCGCCCCCTCTCAAAAATCCACCAAATAGCAATGGGGTAAAGGGGCGGCCTGATGGTCGTCTTTACATTGCATGGTAAACATCAACCTCATCATGTTTATCTTTTCATTGCCATGCATGGAAAACACGAATGTAGTCGCCGCATTTTGGGGCGGATGAAAATTGCGGCAGAGTGGGTTGGCAAGGCGTAAAGGGTCAGTAAGTCACATATATTTCCGGTCGTATATAATGTAAGCCAATGCAGCAGCATTTTGAGTGTGTGTGTGAATAATATTAACAAAAAGCGCTACTCTTCTATAGCGATAGATATGCAAAGTCTGGTAAGAATTGACTCCAATGTCATCTTACATACCACATATCACATTTCTCAAATTTTATGAGCAAGTATTATCTGATTTCTCTGAAATTTAAAACGACGAGTTTTACTGAGCCCCTCAATTCCGTCGCCAAATCTGATTCAGATCGGTTTATATTTAAATATAGCTGCCGATTACCGATTAAGGATCATAAGACTATAACATGCGTATCAAGCAACAGATTTTTGAGGCTAGGCTTTTATTGGGGATCTGAAATGGGTTATATTCGTTCTGTTCCAAATTTCAGCGTAGGTGTCTTTTATGGACTCAAGCTCATTAAGGGTCGATTGTGGTAGGAATCGAGGAAAGCGTTGTGCACAATTTTGGGAAGATTGGTCAATAAATGCGCTTGCAGTAGTTCTAGAAGTGATAATCGGGAGATATACATATATGACAGCTATATCTAAATCGGAACCGATTTCTATGAAATTCGCCAGTATTTTCGAGAGTCATAAGAAAATCCCTCCCTCGGTTGACAAATGATCTCTTTATTGCAATATTTCTCAAAAATGTACGAACATATATATGGGAGCTATATCTAAAAACCCCCCATCACCCCCAAGATCAAACATGGTCGCCAACAAAGCGGACTAAAAACCCAACACGGATCCCAACGGGCAAACTACCCAACAAGGACAAGAACCCTATACGGACAAAAGCGAACAACTCTTATACGAACATATAGGACAAAAAACGAACGGACAAGAACAAACACTTCCCACTACGGACAAAAACGGACAAACATCTAGAGCCAAATCATCGGATGACCTAACCAGATGCCTATCACCGCTCACCTAACATCCTCCTATCAAAGACCGCCCTCGTAAAGGTGGCCAACCTCGCAAACGTCCCAGAGTCCAACAAGGCCCTGCTCAAATCCCGAACCCCCTCTCCAAAGGATATACCCATAGCGGCCAAGTCCCTGAGGGCCGAATAGTACGGGCACTCAGTCAGTAAGTGCACCACGTCCCCGCAGGCAGGACAATCTGCAGTGGATGCCAGGTGCACTTTATGCAAAAATGCATTGATAAAGCCATGAAAATCTATAACGAGCATAGAGAGATATTGGGGAAATCATCGTGGAAAGCGTTTTACAAAGTTTTGGAAAGATGGGTAATAAATGCGTTTGCAGTGACTCTAGGAGTAAAAAGCGGCCAAGACGATCGGATAAAAACTGCGACCTGTAGTTTGTACACAAATTAACATGGAAATACGGACAGACAGATCGACATTTTTGGAAGTTTTGGAAGATGGGTAATAAATGCGCTTGCAGTGGCTCTAAGAGTAAAAGCGGCCAAGACGATCGGATAAAAACTGCGACCTGTAGTTTGTACACAAATTAACATGGAAATACGGACAGACAGATAGACATTGACTATATCGAATCACAAAGTGATTCTAAGTTGATCCGCATACTTAGCAATGGTCCTTTCTCTCTTCCTTCTGGGTATTACCAACAAATTCGTATTTTTCGATGTGTGGCAAACGAAATGACAAAATCAATATACTCCCTATTCTGGGTGGGTTTATACATGATAAAAGGATACTTAATAGGATATGGAAGGATAATGGATAAGGAAAGGAAAATCAAACCATATTTGGCACGTATGTTGAAGGTCACAGCAGAAGTCATTTCGCAAAATTTCATCCAAATCGGATTAGTATTGCGCCCTCTAGATGCTCAAGGAGTAAATTTTGGAAATCGGTTTATATGGGAGCTATATCAACTAATGGACCAATTCAGACCATATTTAATAATTACGCTCTGTACAGGCTCAAGAAGTCAAATCGAGAGATCGGTTTACATGACAGCTATATCATGTTATGAACCGATTTAAACCATATGTAGCACAGTTGTTGAAAGTAATAAAAAAACACCTCATACAAAATTTCAGGCAAATTGGATATGAATTCCTTAATTTATCATTTAATTGGCTATGGCAGAACATTTGTTCCACTAGTCGAACGTAGAATGGCGTTCCAAGCGCCTCGATCTTCTGCGCTTATTTTATAATCTCTGAGGTGTCTCCCACCACTTGATCTTTCCATCGGGCTTTTGGTCGTCCCGGTTTGCGTGAGTCACCGTGTTTGCCTTCAAAAGACTTCTTTGCTGGAGCTTCTTCATCCATTCTGACAACAGGACCTAGCCAATCCATCCGTTGTATTTTGATACATGTAACTATGCTATCGTCGTCGTCCAGCTCATACAGCTCGTGGTTCATACAACGCCTATATTCTCCATTAACGCAAACTGATCCATATATTTTACGAATAATCTTTCTCTCAAATACTCCAAGCACTGCCTCATCTGCTTTCACAAGTACCCATGTCTCACAACCATATAACAACACGGATAGTATCAGTGTCTTGTAATCTTCGCCTGTAATCTTGTAATCTTCGCCTGTCGAGAGGTGGTCTTATTTCTAAACTGCTTACTTAATCCAAAGTAGCATCTGTTTGCCAGTATTATTCTTCGCTTTATCTCAAAACTGGTGTCGAGGTAGATAAAGTTGCAGAATATCTCAAAGTTGGAGATCCTAACTTTCTCCAATTTCTTTAACTACTCGGTTGTACAAGGCGTTTTGGGAGTTGAAACCATCCATTTCGTCTTATCTCCATTTACCGCCAGACTGATTTTCACTGATTCTCTTTCGATTCTTTCCAAGGCTGCAGTTACTACTTCCGATGACCGACCTATGATGTCGATGTCGATGTCGTTGGCATAGGCGAGTAGCATGCGTTGTCTTGTGAGAAGTATGTCATATCTATTTACATCTGCATCTTGTATAATCTTCTCCAGCAGCATATAAAAGAGATCACACAATAGGCTGTCTCCTTGTCTGAAACCTCGTTTGGTATTAAATGGTTCCTATAGATTCTTTCCTATTCTTACTGAGGAACGTGTTTCAGCAAGTTTCATCCTGCACAGTCATATTAATTACGCAGGAATACCAAACTGAGATATGGCTTGAAATACCTTTGAATGTATAGGGCTGCCGAAAGCGGCTTTGTAGTCAACAAAGAGATAGTAGGTATTGATTAGTTCTTCTCGGATCTTTTCCAGGATTTTGCGTAATGTGAATATCTATTTACTAGGTCTGAAGCCGCGTTGATAGGGTCCAATTATCTCATTGACTTTAGGTATTTATCTTTCACACAGTACGCTCGCGAGTATCTTATATGCGATGAGAGGAGACGTATTCCTCTGTAGTTGGCTGATTCCGTCTTGTCTCCTTTCTTATGTACGGGACCTATTATTCTTAGATTACATTCATCGGGTATACGTTCTGCTAGCCAGATTGCGCAGACAAGCTGATGCATACGCCTTATCAGCGGGTCTCCTCTGGCCTTAAATACCTCAGCGGGTACCCCGTCGGCTCCTGCTGCCTTGTTGTTCTTTAGTCGGGTTACTGATACTTGGACCTCATTCTGACTAGGAGGTAAACATTCTATACTATCATCAGGGATTGGTTCTGCGGTATTCTCTTCGCCGCCAACATCGGACACTAGCAGTTGGGTAAAACGTTCTTTCCATATCCTCAGCATGTTGTCTGTGTCAGTTACCAGATTTCCTTCTTTGTATCTGCAGGAGGATGTGCCTGCACCAAAGCCATCGGTTTGGTGTTTAATTCTTTGGTAGAATTTCCGGGCTTCATTCTGACTCCTGTACATCTCAATTCACGCCCACTCACGTCTTTCCATTTCTTTTTTCTTTCTGCGGAATAGACATTTCTCCTCTTTGCTTTTCTCCTGATACCTCTCCTTCATCTGGCGCGTTGCTACTGTTTGCAGGATTGCTCTATATGCCGCATTCTTGGCTTCAGTAGCATCTCGACACTCTTGGTCGTGGCATGGGTTTCTTGGGGGAGGGTTCCGGTACCCAAGTATGGATTTCGCGGCATTTTCCATGGAGAGGGCCATGGTTTGCCACTGCGCCATTATATCATCGGAACAAGAAATGCTTTCATCAAACAGTTGGGACAGTCGAGTGAAGTATGCCGTTACCATCTGCTGTGTTTGCAGCTTTTCAATGTCCGGCTTCCGTACAGTGTCAGATCGTACTTTCCTCGCCATGTGCAAACGGGTGCGAACCTTTGCTGCAACAAGGTAATGATCCGAATCTATATTCGCTCCACGGATCGATCGTACATCTAACACGCTGGATGAATGCCTTCTATCTATCACAACTGGATCAATTTGATTTGGGATAACTACCGCTGAAAATTTTTTGGAGATGTTCTTGCCGAAACTAGGCGTTCAGCTTCATAGGCGGACAAGCTAACCTCTGCGCTAAGGTGGCCTCCTGCCTACTCTTTTAAAATTCAGCGAAATCGAGTAATAAATAGACCTTTTGTGGTTTAAAATCCGTAAATCGGGAGATTGGTATATATGGCAATTATATCCAAATAAGATCCGATCAGCGTTGTTTACAACTCACCGTACTATGTTTCACAAATATCGCGTTCTAAAACCTCAAGTTATGGGTAAAATACCATAAATCGTTAGAATGATATATGGCAGCTCTACCTAAATATGGTTCGATCTGAAGCATACTCAGCACAGACGACGAGGGGTCTTAGACAGCCCACAGGTCCAAATTTCAGCGAAAGCTAACAAATGTGGCTTCTATGAGCCTTAAACTTTGAATAGTGAAATTGGTCTTCATGGGGACTACATCACAATATAGTCCGATATAGCCCATATTCGATTCGGATAACAAGGGTGCTTAGACAACTCAATGTGCTAAGGTTTAGCAAAATCGGGTAATAAATGCGGCTTTTATTGGCCTTAGACTTTGAATCGGGAGAGTAGGCCACTGTAGCGAAGAGGTTACCATGTCCGCCTATGACGCTGAACGGCTGGGTTCGAATCCTGGCGGGAACATCAGAAAATTCTTCAGCGGTGGTTATCTCCTTCTAATGCTGGTGACATTTGTGAGGTACTGTGTCATGTAAAAACTTCTACCCAAAGAGGTGTAGCTCTGCGGCACGCCGTTCGGACTCTGCTATAAGAAGGAGGTCCCTTATCATTGAGCTTAAAATTGAATCGGACAGCACTTTTTGATATGTGAGAAGTTTGCCCCTGTTCCTAAATGGAATCTTCATGGGCAAATTTGCATTTGCATGGGGCTTAGACTTTGAACTCAACTCACTGTGCCTAGTTTCAACAAATTCGGGTAGTATATGCGGCTTCTATGAGCCTTAGACTTTAAATCGGTAGATCGGTCTATATTGGAGCTATATCAAGACATTGTCTGATCTATTAGTTCATATTCAATGGGTATGTCAAGGGTCCCAGGATAACTCACTGTGCCAAATTTCAGGGAAATTGAGCAAAAATACGGCTGCTAAGGGCGTTAGACCTTAAAGCCAGAGATCAGTCTACATTTGGGCTTTATCAAGATAAAGTCTGGTATAGCTTGGCTATGGTAAAAAAAATAACTGTGCGAAGTTTCAGCTCAATATTTTAATTTTATAAAGACCGTGATTATTATAGACAGGCGGATGGACGGGCATGGGTACATCGTCTTAGAAATTTACGAAATGTACTTTGTTGGATCGGAAACGGATATTTCTATATGTTACGGAACGACAGAATGTGGAAGTGGGTATAAAAATGATAAAATAGTGATAAGTGCGTTTTTATACCCACCACCATAGGTATTTCATTCCGTTTGTAACACCTCGAAATATTCGTCTATAAAGTGCATATATATTCATGATCGTCTTGACGTTCTGAGTCGATCTAGCCATGTCCGTCTGTCGAAATCACTATAGCGTGTCTGTCGAAATCAATATAGCCGCTGGAAATTTTGCAAAGATACTTCTTATATAGCCCCCTTATATAAACGATTCACAGATTTGACTTCTTGAGCCCCTAGGAACCTCAATTATCCACCGATTCGGCTTAACTTTGGAATGAAGACTTGTGCTATGCAGATATAGCCCACATACAAACCAATCCACGGTTTTGATATCTTGAGCCCCTAGAAGCCTTAATTTTCATCCGATTTGAGTGAAATTTGAAACAAAGGTTTGCGTTATGACTTCCAACATCCATGTCAAATACGATACTAGTCGGTCTATAAACTGATATAGCCCCCATATAAACCGATTTCTAGAGCCCCTAGAAGCCTCAATTTTTATTCAATTTGGCTGAAATTTGAAACAAAGACTTATAAACATCCATGCCAAGCACTTTAAACATCCATGCCAAGCACGATCTAAGTTGATGGTCTATAAATAGATGTAGCCCCATATAAAGCGATCACGGGGTTTGACTTCTTGATCCCCTAGAAGCTTAAATTTTCCCTGATTTGGTTGAAATTTGACCATACCAAGTTTTATCCAAATCGGTCAATATGGTGATACAGGGCTCCCTAAGTACGATATCCCAATATGACTTTTTAAGACCCTTGTTGCCTCAATTGATTCTCGATTTGATTGCTGCAAAATAATTCAAATACAAACTCAGTTAAAAAGCTGAAGTTTTTAGCGAAATCCATGGGGGACCAAAGATTCGACCCGGCCTAACTTAGGACGTTTTTACTTGTTTTATAACAGCTTAAACAGTACCTCAAATTCTTTTGTGGTCATTGGTATATATCTTGGTACATCTAATTAACGTGAGTATTTCATATAAAACTTTTAAGGGAAGGTGACGCTTTATGGTATGCCATTCAGACTCGTTTAAGGAAATTTTTCCCTAATTTTCCTTTACTATTTTCTCCGGAAAATTTATGTTAATACATTTCCCAAGCTTTTTTATCCGTCCATCATAACTTGATGTCTGGCTTCACTCTTTTGCACATTACTTTATTTATTTATGGCACGATATATGCACATTAAGTTAAATTCCATTTGAGGGGTTTTTTTGGACTCTCACTCCTCCACTCAGTTCACTTATTCAAATTCTCACGCTTACTTACTTTACTCTATGGCGGATATATTATTTCGCCATTGAATGTATGCCAGAGTTTTATGTATGAAGGACAATGAGGAAATTTGACCATTACAACTTATATCCTTTGTAGACGTGATAATGCATAAAGTAAATTCCATGAATATATGTGTGTGTGTGTGTGAGTGTGTGAAAAGGATTGCGGGGCGGAAAATGGTAAAGGGTAGGAATAATATTCTCCAAGCGTCGTCATGCATGTAATTTCTGCATATCTATATGAGCTTAAGCAGCAACTCACACACATTTAAAAGGTATGAGTGCTGTTGCCCACAGATAAACAGTTGTGGTTGTTGACGATTATTTTGCAGCAGAATGGCCTATAAAAATCCTTATTTTGTTGCAGCATACCTCCCATTCAATGGCTGTTGCAGGTTGCTTCTTTGCACATTTCTGGCCACATTATTATCTTGCCCTCATCCTTTATAAATAAATGGGAACGGCGAATGTGTTTGCTCTGACCGAATTGGGTTGTATTATAATTAATTTGGGTAAACTGTGCGGTTCTAACTTGTCTATTGGAATTATTACAAGGCTTTAGTATGTGAATGTAGGTGAAAGTGAGCATATTTTCCAATGTTGTTAGTGATTAAAGGCCAACATGCTAGGCATAATCTGATCAAATTTACACACAAGATTTTCTTTAAACTTTTCATATACCTGAGTTAGGTTAGCTTGAATGGTTTGCCCAGCAAAGATGAGTGCACTCGTGAGCCAGTTTTTCCCATTGTGAACCCTAGAAAGAAAAAGGACTTAAGACCTCGGTCCAGGGGTTATACAAGGATAAAAGAAACAAGAAAAATAAAGTACCAGACCGGGCGGTAAAACGCCTATCCCTCACACAAGCACGTAGATATGTACTTTCGCCGGATCTTGTCGCACCCTCTGTCGGAACCATCTAGTCCTGTCTACAAATCTAAGGAGACCTCCTATGGGTACGTTCGCAAGATCGCTCTGATCGCAGAAGAACCGCCTACCCAGAAAGAAGAGCTTGCGTCCCTGCATACCTAGACAAGAACAGAATATGTACTCGATAGTCTCCACAACCTCATCAAGCTAATCCTGCAGAAGTCATTGTGCGGTATTTCCATGCACACCACAGTGCGTCAACATGCTCCACGACCTCTTATCAAACACCATTGACTCCTTCGTTCTCTTCCGGTCGATGATAGGTTAGAGCGCCTTAGCGGTCCGACAAACTCCCGCTGAGTCCCATCTCGCCACCTACCCCACCCTGGCCATTTTATGTGCTATGTTCAGTAGCTCGACAAATAGCACATAGGCAAAACAGTTGACAGGTTCGCCCGGCGCAGATGGCACATTCGTCCGTTCCTTTCTTCTCTGGAATCCCTTCATGTCTGGGAATACAAATCAGCGTCACATTGAGGATCTGAAGTCTACTCAGGGACTCTAAACAATCCGTCACTCATCTCAAACTCACCGTCCACGAATCCAAGGCCTCGAGCGCCGCCATACTGTCCACATAAATCCTAAGGTTTTAGGGCGATTGATCCCTAACTAGAATTTTTCTTGCAACTAGTGTAAAGGCACAGACCTCTGCCTGAAAGACCGTACCGATGTATCAAACTCATCAAACACAGCATTCGCCCTCCCTACTGGGAAAACGAATCCAAAATGTCTTAGTCCCAATCGGTATCTGTGCCAGATCGCATGCCCATCGCATCAAAAGCATCCAGAATGGAAATGTAGCAGCACCTGTTCTCCTTCAGCATGCCGAGCGCCCTCAGCCTAAGCGCGACCTTGGTAGTGCAGTTCCGAATACAGGCCTCAATGAACTCCATATCCAACATGGCTTCCAGAACTGCCTGCGGTTTGAACATCAAGGCCTTAACAGAATGAAGAGCATCGCGTTAAATAAATGAAAAAAACTCTCAAAAGTTAAACAAGTTTTAACTTTGACGACTAATAACATAGAACGAAGCTAATATTCAAAGTTGAAAATGTTTTTACTTTTCCGCGTCGCTTTTGTAGGATTTATGTGCAGAATTTTTGGAAAGCGACGCTCAACGCACTCATTGTGTTTCAGCCTTCAGTGCCCCTGTGACTTCGACGCAGTTCAGTCCCTGGACCTTCTCTAACTGTTCTCGAACTGCCTCGTACGAGTCCTCTTATCCATGGCCCTTCATCATACCAGTGTCCCATAGATCTGGTGCTGATCTCACAATGGCCATACACATCGAATAAATCATCTTGAGAGTCCCCCCCACTTCCAACTGAACTTCCTCCCACAGAAGAAAAAAACGTACAGTGCCTTAAGGATTCTTTCTTCCGTATCCCTCTTCCAGGACAGCTTCCAATCGATGACTAAACCAAGGTACTTCGCTTCCTTCGACAGCTGTAGGGTGATCCTGTCCAAATACAGGCTCAATGTCTTGTACCTGCGAGCAAATAGCGCCAGTTCCATCTTTCTTGGTTTGATTCTCAACCCATTTCTGGTAGCCCATCGCGACAATCTCCACAGTAACTCTTCGATGATCTCTCTAATCGTCGACTGAAGTCTGCATCGGCTTCTGTGTGCAGAGTTGCATTACTGCAACGCAACGCTCCAAAAAGAAAGGCCCTTGCATACAAGCAAGCCCATAGATAAAATATCGTCGAAATGTGACTCACCTCTGTTCTTGGTATCCATGCTTACCCAGACACTGTGGTGTGCATTGGCATCGTTCCCTAACACAAGTTCATACTCCTTGCTTACAACCAAGCCAAAAGATAAAATGACATCGAAATGTGACTCGCCTCTGTTCTTGGTATCCGTGCTTCCCCAGACACTGTGGTGTGCATTGGCTTCGGCCCCTAGCCCCTTGTCCTCGCACCAGGGCATGGACTATGTAGGGGGTTGTATGGTAGGTTCATGGAGGCCAGGCGAGCAATGGTCTGCGCGGCCTCTCCAAGACTACCGTTAAATCTTCATCGTGGAAACGAGAAATCAGAGTTAGGTTCAAATCCCCGCTGGCTGCGATACAGCTTGTAATCTTACCTTTTGCTGGGGGAGAGATGAGATTTAGATTACATGATCTGAGTTCACGAAGCTTGTTACCTCATAACCACGGTTCCTGAACCAGGGCCACGTCAGTGCCGTCTCTCCGCATTATTCCCAGCAGCTAGCCATAGCTGCCTCTTATTGTTGTAGGTTAATCTGCACTAGTTTCAGGCATCCCATGCCCTCTAGCTCCCTGGATGACGTTGACGTCATCGGAGGTCAGGACTATTCTTACCTGTTTTAAGCCGAATTTGATCTCTATAAGCGAGGACTTCAGGGGGAAAAGGATTCTGAACCAACCGTGATCCAGAGATCCCTACCGTTACCATTATCCGTCTCTTGTCCCCTTACGATCATCCAGTCCCCTGGTAGAATATACTTATTTGGCCCTTAAAGCAGCCTAAAAATTGTGAGGAGGAATCCACACCTGCAATGTTGTCCAGCGGGGGACCAGCTTTATCTTCATGCTATGCCAAAGAGGGCCAAAGCCGCTAATGCAGGTCGAAAGAAAATCTATTGATTTCTCATTTCGTCATCCAGTAACCTTGACATCCTTCTATAACTTAGCAACATCGAAAGCTACGAAGGAGTCATCCTCGCATTTTTCTATAGCTTTCGATAAAACTCGAAAAATCTTCTCTTCGATCATCAGTCATCTCTCTGTGGATAGCAGCCCTTTAGGAACTACAAGTAGCTACCCCCGGCACGGAATAACTATGAGCATCAGACAGGCTGGAACTTTGAACTTCAATCTGTGTGGTGTTCTTCGTATTCACGAGAAGGTTAGCTGGGAGCTACTGGGCGCGTCCACAGGTTGCGGATAGTGGAGTGGTCTATACGGAATAGCTGCAACTGCAGTAGAGGACAATCAGCGGTATCGAGTGGAGAGTCTCAGTGAGAGGCCGGATGGCACCGGCTCTTGCTTAAATATGAGAAGGCGAGTTATGGGCGCATTTAAATAGCCCTGGCCACCATCATGCTCGCGATGCGTTCTGTTGTATAGACCGGAACGAGCTTGCTCGCCTCTAAGAGCTTGACAAGAATCGCCAAGCCCACATCCAAATGTGGTTACAACAACAAAAAGTGGCTACCTTGGAACCATATAACAAATTGGCCGATTTCTTGCCCTTTTTGCCATCAGACGCCTGCACATCACCAAAACGCTGCCTCTGATTGGGCCTGTTATTTGAGTGAGATACCCTCGGCGGGAGGCCATTCCCGGTCTCGGTTTCCTCTGTAGCGTTTTTACCAGTTTTCGTCGTTGTGTTAGCATTGGTGCCTGTTCTGGTATATCGTCGGGTGTAGCAGAGGGCAGCATACGTTCCACGGCAATAGTGTTCATCATAGACCCGTACTACCTGACGTGGAACCTATATTTGAGTATCCAACTCTTGTCACGGATAGTCATATACCGTAACGAGCGTTTGTAGCCTTCTTTTCATGGAAATAATGCACTTTACAGGGCGCACCCCCGATTTTTTTTTTCATTTTTTTGACCCCAGGAATACGAATCTGAAGTCCATTTTTGGAGTAAATAATCCTGGGCACCCTAGTGATCAAAACCCCCCATTTGGGGGAAAGCGGCCCAACCAATGAAATGTGGTTAACAAATAAAAGGTTAGGTTAAAGGTTAGGTATTGTCGAGTAGATAGCTAATATGGTAAAACATGTCATAAAATTGGACCCGGGAAGGACCTAAGGGGTCTTCCGAATTTTTCACCCAGGTAGCATAGGCAATATGGGTATCAAATGAAAGGTACGAAAGAGGAGATTACAATAGATAAGTGAAAAAATAAATTAGGCTTTAAAAGAAAGTTAAAACAAAAATTGCGAGAATTTTTTTTCGACATTTTTTTATTGATTAATTCATTTCATCTACCGAGCTTTGCCCTTACAGATTACATTAATTAATAACAATATACTAGAAATGCAAATTACAACAACTTTGTTTTCTTTTAAAGCTTAATTTATTTTGTTGCCCCAAAAACGGACTTCTGATTTCTGTTCCTGTGGTCAAGCCACATCTACATACCAAATTTCAGCGAAAGCGGTGGTGCGACCTGTAAAATGTATTTTTGGCCTTTCCGTTTCTGTTCTGCTTAACCCCTTGCGAGGTACCCGCCTCTCCTCCAGGAGTTGAGGTTTCAACTGCTGTTGGGTCTGAGCTGACCATTTGGATTTCCTCTTCATCTGTTTCCTAAAGCTGGTTCGCTCCAATAAACGCGAGTCCATCGCAGGTATCCTCGCAAAGGGACAAATCAATGTTGTCATGTCGCACCAATACAAAGGTGGGCGTTAGTTTTGTGTAACATGAGGTAGGGACCTGCAAATATTTCGTCCCTGCCGAACCTCCCGGTTTGGATGGATTCCAGGTGCTGGACCGTAGGACACATGAAGAGTTTCTTTCCTCAATGTTTTCACTCATGTTTTGTGTCGCTTGGGATAACATTTCGTTCAGGTTGGACCCGAAGTCATTGAATTCACCTTGGGATCAAGGAGCAGAGAGATTTCCCGTGTGAATGGCGAACGTAGAATAGCGTCCAAAGCACTTCGATCAAAATGCAAATTTTGCCCGTGAACATTCCACTAAGGAACAGGGGCAAACATCTCACATATTAATGAGTGCAGTCCGATTCAAGATTAAGCTCAATGATAAGGGGCCTCCTCTTTATAGCCGAGTCCGAACGGCGTGCCGCAGTGCGACATCTCTTTGAAGAGACGTTTTACATGGCATAGTACCTCACAAATGTTGCCAGCATTAGGAGGGGAAACCACCGCTAAAATTTTTTTCTGATGGTCTCGCGCCGGGAGCACTTCGATCTTGTGCGCTAATTCTAAAATCTCTGACACCAAGTTTCGAGGTGTCTCCCACTACTTGATCTTTCCATCGGGCTTTTGGTCTTCCCGGTTTGCGTGTACCACCGTGTTTGCCTTCAAAAGACTTCTTTGCTGGAGCTTCTTCATCCATTCTGACAACATGACCTAGCCAACGCAGCCGTTGTATGTTGATGTGTGTAACTATGCTATCGTCTTCATTCAGCTCATACAGCTCGTGGTTCATACGTCGCCTATATTCTCCATTAACGCTAACTAGTCCATATATTTTACGAAGAATCTTTCTCTCAAATACTCTAAGCACTGCCTCATCTGCTTTCACAAGTACCCATGTTTCAGAGCCATATAACAGCACGGGTAGTATCAGTGTCTTGTGGAGTGTAATCTTCGTCTGTCGAGAGGTGGCATTGTTTCTAAACTACTTACTTAGACCAAAGTAGCATTTGTTTGCCAGTATTATTCTTGTCTCGTCTTGTCTCTTTTCTTATGTACGGAACATAGTATCCTGAGGTTCCAATCATCGAGTATGCGTTCTTCTAGCCAGATTGCGCAGACAAGCAGATGCATACTACTTATCAACGCGTCGCCTCCGGTCTTAAATAGTTCAGCGGGTAACCCGTCGGTTCCATCTGCCTTGTTGTTCTCTATTCGGGTCACTGCTCCTTGGACCTCATTCTGACTAGTAGGTAAACATTCAATACCATCATCATTGATTGGTTCTGCGGTATCCTCTTCGCCGCCAACGTCGGTCACTATCAGTTGGGTAAAATGTTCTTTCTATATCCTCATCTTGTTTTCTGTTACCAGATTTCCTTCGTTGTCTCTACAGGAGGATGTGCCTGCACCAAAGCCATTGGTTTGATGTTTAATTCTTTGATAGAATTTCCGGACTTCATTCTGACTCCTATACATCTCAATTCGATCACACTCACGTCTTTCAATTTCCTTTTTCTTTCTGCGGAATAGACGTTTGCCCTCTCTCCTTTTCTCCCTATACCTCTCCTTCATTTGGCGCCTTGCTGCTGATTGCAGGATTGCTCTATATGCCGCATTCTTGGCTTCAGTAGCATCTCGACACTCTTGGTCGTACCATGGGTTTCTTGAAGGAGGCTTCCGCAACCCAACTACGGATTTCGCGGCACTTTCCATGGAGTAGGCAATAGTATGCCACTGCGCCATTATATCATCGGAACAAGGAGTGCTTTCATCGAGCAGTTGGGTCAGGCGTGTGGAGTATGCCGCCGCCGTTTGTTGTGTTTGCAGCTTTTCAATGTCCAGCTTCCGTACAGTGTCAGATCGTACTTTGCTCGCCATATTCAAACGGATGCGAACCTTTGCTGCAACAAGGTAATTATGCGAATCTTTATTCGCTCCACGGATCGATCGTACATCTAACACTCTGGATGAATGCCTTGCATCTATCACAACGTGATCAATTTGGTTTCTCGTGTTTTGATTGGGTTACAGCCATGTGGCTTTGTAAATATTTTTATGTTGGAATCTGGTGCTACTAACTACCAAGTTTTTTGCCGCGGCGAAATCTATCAGCCTCAAGCCATTACTGGACGTTATCTCGTAAAGGCTAAGCTTTCCGACTGTTGGACCAAAATGTCTTCCTTCCCTATCTTCGCATTAAAATCTACCAGAACGATTTTAATATCATGGGCGGGGCAGCGGTCATATTCTCTCTCTGGGCGCTCGTAGAAAATATCCTTGGTCTGCTCGGGGTCATGGGCACATGGCTGATGTTGAAGAATTTGGCTTTTATGCGGATTGTGGCTAGCATCTCATCCACCGGAGTAAAGCTGGAGACAAGGTTGTTCAGTCTCCAACTAACCACAAATCCACAGCCAAGTTCATGCCTCGTGTTATGGCAGCTATAGTATAGTTCGTCACCGTTTGGTGTTGTAGTGACGCCATTCCCAGTCCATCGCACTTCCTGTGAGGCGGTAATATCTGCCTTGTACAATTAATATACATATTTTTTTTTTTTGTAAAACATTTCCCAAATTACTTTTTGAACAAAAAAGTCAAACTTTCAGATCTGCTACCTTACTTCCGCTGAGCAATGCTTCTTCGATACCTTTAGCAGGGATAACCATTGCTGAAATTGTTTTCCCAGGATTCAAACACAGATGATCACCTATGAGTCACAGTGACCCTCATTCATCTTTAGAGAAAATTTCATAAATTAATTTACTCAATTTAAAGTCAAACCCTAGAAATTCAACCCCAACCATGGTAAACAGCAACCCCTTTACTGGAATCATTGGCTTTCATCAAATGTGCTATTAACTCAATCATCCTAAATAAACAATAACATTAATTTTCCATAGCTTTTCTGCTGTACTACAAAGACAACGACAACGATTTATTCCAAATTCACTTTAAAATTCTAAGTAAATGTGGTTTGATGGCTGTAAGTCCCAAACACATCTAACGAATGGACAAGACGCAAAACAAGACTTTTTAATCCCAGCCAATGATAAGGAATTCCTAGCACAAATGTTATGGCCAAACTCCATCCTCTTGTTTGGTAGTAGCAGTAGTAACAACAACAACCACTACTGCAGCAGTAGCAATAAACAAGAAAAATATGCACATTTCTGTGAACAAAATCGGCAACAGCAACAACAACAAAAATTAAACAAAAGAAATACAAGAGTCAGAAAAACAGGACGCAAAAAAAAAACAGAAAATTTGCTAACTTCATCCATGGCCAGCTGGTAGGTCTCTCTTTTAGAGGTAGGACAACAAACAGAAACCCGGAAAGTGATGACAAGAGGAGGATTTTCGCAACTCAATGACAAAACAAACAATCTTGCCCTTCAAAAGGAGTTTGAGTAATAAAATTATTATTGGTGGGCTTGTTGTACGCCCTATAGCAAACACACACACACACACATACACATATACACACACACTAAATCTCTATCTCCCTCACCATCACGGCGCACCAATACTAAAACTAAATGATTTTCTTTCCCTTTTTACCATAAAAAAGTAAAATTTTTAATATAAATTATTCATAGAGAAAAACATCTCAAGACAGGCATGCGTTTGTTTATGCTTTGTATGTAGCTAAGTTTGAGTTCTGTCTTAGAATTTGCAAGACATTTTGTAAAAGTGTGGACATCTTGAGGGATTTTCTCGTTTTGAGGATACATGGATACAAGGTAGAAAAGAAGGAATGCTAAACGGATATGTTTCATTTGTGGAAAGGACAACATGTTAATTTGTTAAGGAAATGTTAGGTTTTATTTACTAAATTGCAACAAGGATATGTTGGTCTTTGTATTTTTGTACCCTCCACCATAAGATGGGGGGTATACTAATTTTGTCATTCTGTTTGTAACTACCCGAAATATTCTTCTGAGACCCCATAAAGTATATATATTCTTGATCGTCGTGACATTTTATGTCGATCTAGCCATGTCCGTCTGTCCGTCCGTCCATCCGTCCGTCCGTCTGTCTGTCGAAAGCACGCTAACTTCCGAAGGAGTAAAGCTAGCCGCTTGAAATTTTGCACAAATACTTCTCATTAGTGTAGGTCGGTTGGTATTGTAAATGGGCCATATCGGTCCATGTTTTGATATAGCTGCCATATAAACCGATCTTGGGTCTTGACTTCTTGAAATTTCTATCCAATCTTATCCGATTGGAATGAAATTTTGCATGACGTGTTTTGCTATGATATCCAACAACTGTGCCAAGTATGGTTCAAATCGGTCCATAATCTGATATAGCTGCCATATAAACCGATCTTGGGTCTTGACTTATTGAGCCTCTAACGTGCGCAATTCTTATCCGATCAGAATGACGTGCACGACGTGTTTTGTTATGATATCCAACAACTGTGCCAAGTATGGTTTAAATCGGTTCATAACCTGATATAGCTGCCATATAAACCGATCTTGGGTCTTGACTTCTTGAGCCTCTAGAGTGCGCAATTCTTATCCGATTGAAATGAAATTTTGCACGACGTGTTTTCTCATTATATCCAACAACAGTGCAAAGTATGGTTCAAATCGGTCCATAACCTGATATAGCTACCATATAAACCGATCTTGGGTCTTGACTTCTTGACCCTCTAGAGGGCGCAATTCTTATCCGATTGGAATGGAATTTCGCACGACGTGTTTTGTTATGATACCCAACAACTGTGCCAAGTATGGTTCAAATCGGTCCATAATCTGATATAGCTACCATATAAACCGATCTTGGGTCTTGACTTCTTGACCCTCTAGAGGGCACAATTCTCATCCGATTTGAATGAATTTTTGCACGAAGTATTTCGTTATGATATCCAACAACTGCGCCAAGTATGGTTGAAATCGTTCCATAACCTGATATAGCTGTCATATAAACAGATTTGGGGATTTGACTTCTTGAGCTTCTAGAAGCCGCAATTCCTATCCGATTGGCTGAAATTTTGCATGACGTATTTTATTTTTACTTTCAACAACTGTGTCAAATAAGGTTCAAATCGGTTCATAACCTGATATAGCTGCCATATAAACCGATCTGGGATCTTAACTTCTTGACCCCTAGAGGTCGCAATTATTATCCGATATGCCTGAAATTTTGTACGACGGATCCTCTCATGACCATCAACAAACGTGTTTATTATGTTCTGAATCGGCCTATGGCCCGATACAGATCCCATATAAATCGTTCTCTCTATTTTACTTCGTGAGCCCCAACGGGCGCAATTCTTATACGAATTGGCTGAAATTTTACACAGGTCTCCAACATATAATTTAATTGTGGTCGAACCGGACCATATCTTGATATCGTTTTAATAGCAGAGCAACTCTTTTCTTATATCCTCTTTAGCCTAAGAAGAGATGCCGGGAAAAGAACTCGACAAATGCGATCCATGGTGGAGGGTATATAAGATTCGGCCCGGCCGAACTTAGCACGCTTTTACTTGTTTTTCACTTGATCATTGAGAACAGTGGGAAGTTTTAGCCAAATCGAATTAAAATTGCGGCTTCCATTGGCTCAAGGTGTCAAATTAGGAGAGCGGTTTATATGGGAGCTATATCGAAATCTGAAACGATAGGGCCCATTTGCAATCCCCAAAGACCTACCTCAATAAGAAGTAAATGCAAATTTGCCCATGGACATTCCATTAAAGAACAGAAGCAAACTTCTCACATATCAATGAGTGCTGTCCGATTCCTTTTTATAGCCGAGTCCGAAGAGCGTGCCGCAGTGCAACCTCTCTTTGGGGAGAAGTTTTCATATGGCATAGTACCTCACAAATGTTGCCAGCGTTAAGAGGGGATAGCCACCGCTGAAACTGTTTTCTAATGTTCTTGCCAGGATTCGAACCCGGACGTTAAGCGTCATTGGCGGACATGCTAACCTCTACGCTACGTTGGCCTCCAACATCAATAAAAAGTATCTGTGCAAAAATTCAAGCGGATATCTTTATTCGTTCGAGCGCTAACGTGATTTCGACAGACGGACGGACGGACATGGTTAGACCGACTCAGAATGTCCAGATGACCAAGAATATATATTTACTTTATGGGTTCTAAGATCAATATTTCAAGGTGTTACAAACAGAATGATATGAATAATGTGTGTTGTGTATAAAAAGAAAATCTAAGTCAGGAAAATCTCTAATTGTTTTCCATATCACGCCCCTAAGGTCGTTCATGTCTGTTATTGTATTCCCCGCCTATTGTATACATATAACGCCCCTAAGGTCGTACATGTCTGTTATTATATCCCCACCTAAGTGCAGGTGTCTGTTAGCCGCGAAAGCCTAGCCGTGACATAGGAAATGCTCGAACGTATCATCATCTTCCTCGAGTGCCCTACAAACGTCATTACTTGCCGCACCGCCTTTGCACAAGTGAGATCGTAGTGCCATGTGTCCCATCGTGATACCAAAAGCCATACTGACCTCCATCGTACTTCCTTTCAGTAATAGCCCCGTCTTTTCACAATCCGGATCTCCCCATAGGGTTTTTGTATTCGTCACCCACGCCCTTAAGTGGCCCTGCACCCAATCTTATGGCAGCCGGTTATTCGCACCGGATTGACCCGATGGAACCCTTCGTCGGCAAGGTCTGCCGCCTCAATGTACATGTTCGTCTTCTTTTCGTCATGGGAGAGGCACATCCCGGAGTGCCTTTTCCGCACGCTTGTGATCCGTACCGAGATTGAAAAGAACCACGGTTTGCCAGAACCGCCTTCATCATCGGTCGGTGTCGGTGAGGTGTAACAGGTGCATGGAGTTGGTACATTTTCGATCTTGCTCTGGCCTCACTTCACTACGGGAGAATAGTCATACTGGATATGTTGCAAGTTGCTATGCGAACATAGCCAGCAATGGGTCACAAGCGTCGTCGTCTCCTTCCACGTATATACGCAACAACAGCATCCCGGCCCCAATATCGCCGGGCCAGTGCCGGGAAGTGTATCATTTTTGCAACTAAACTGCAACGGTATCCGTGGCAAGATCGATGAGATTGTGGATTTCGTTCGAAAGAACATCATTGGCCTTCGTGATACACCATTCCGTGCAGTATTGACCCATCTCGCCAGCGCCTGGCGCCAGTGACCCTTACATGGAGAGCATGGGGATAGCAGTCAGGTCCGGTACTGCCGAGATAGAGCTATACAACGTGTAGATACCACCGGTTGGTTGCTGTGTCCCAATTAATGGCCAAGCTTATAAAGGGGACTTTAAAGCGCACCATATTTCATGGCATTCTCCCCTAGGTAACGACCAGCGTGGCATGACTTTGGTAGAGCAGGTTGAAAGCTCCACGTTTTGCACGGTGAATGAGGATGCCCCCACTAGGATCACGAGGAGGTGCAGCAGCTCGCCAGACATTTCCATTACATCTCCTCATCTCCTGAGTCACGTATCCTGGCAAGCCGCCATATCTTTGGGGTCAGACTTCCTCCCGACCGACCACCCGACTTCATAACCTCTGAGCGCCGGACGTTTGTTAATCAGAAGAAGGCCGATTGGGCTGGCTTCAGAGAGTATACCAATCGGATGTGCTCGTTGCCGAGAGGAAATTCCGAGACATCATTAACGCAGCAGCCGCTCGCTTTATACCAGCCAGTCGAATACCCCAAGTGCGGCCCAATTTTCCGGCGCAGGCAGTGGTACTCACAGACGAGCGTGATGGGATTCGTTGCATGGACCCCACTCCATGCAACGAGGTTCAGCGAGGTTAATTTGGAAATAAACAGTGTAGTCAACGAACATAGGCTGAATTCGTGGCTGGAACTCTTGGAGCAATGTAACTTAGGCACCAGTTTGGGTAGGTTGTGGTCTACCGTTAAGTCACTCTCGAACCCCGGTAGACGAGATGACAGGACCTCAGTCACTTTTGGCGAAGTAACCGTGACGGATCCGAAGAGATGCGCCAGGTTGTTCAAGCGTCAATTTATTGTGCATCCCGAGAGTGACAGGGCAAGGAGAAGAGCCATTCGTGTATGTGTGTGGTCGCCATTCCATTATATGTGTGGTCGCCAGTCATTTTTGGAATTTAGGGATAAGAATTCGAGACACCGTAGACTGAAACAGGGAGTTCGCCAAGGCGGTGTGATATCAACGGCACAGTTTAACCTCTACCTATTCTCCATTCCGCACTATGGACGTTCTTGGAATCTACTGGGGGCTGTAGCGACTGCTGGCGCGGCGCATTTTGCGCTAGGGGATTCCACAGGAGGGACTGCATACCGTCTTTTCGAAAAATGTTTCCTGGGGTGGGGGTAACCCGCTTTTCCCATGACTTTTGAAAACACGGATGGGTCTAAGTTGGGTGAGAGCGGCGAGGCAGGAGTCTTCACAGACTTCTAAAAGTGTGTAGCGTCTTTCAAGCAAAAGTATTTGTGATGCATACGTGGACAGTCAAGTTGTGCTGAAGGTTCTGTCGACGGGCCATGTGAGGATGAGGAAAACTATGAGACTCGCGGACCCTCTCCCTTACCCTAATTTTCAAAAACGCCTGATCTCGGAGATGGGTGGTGCGATTTAAGCGAAAAATTTGGTATATAAATTTGGGATGGAGTACCTAGGGGGCTGCCCTAAATCGGACATATTTACCGACCATGGAAATATGGGACTCAAATGAAAGATATTTGCGAGTTGAATACGAATCTGATATCCAAATCTGGGACCAAGATTCTGGGGGTCCTCCCCTTACCCAAAACACCCCCTAAAATAGGACTTATTTAATGACCATGGAATATGGGTCTCAAATAAAGGGTATTTGAGTGTTGAATACGAATCTGATATCCAAATGTGAAACCAAGTGTTTGGAAGGCACCCCTCTCCCAAAATAAACCCCAAAACTGGACAAATTTACGACCACAGCAATATGGGTCTCAAATGAAAGATCTTTGGGAGTAAAGCACGAATCTGGTATCAATATTCAGAAAAAAATTTATATGGGGCCACCCCACCCCCATAACACAACCTAAATAGGATGTATTCCCTGACAATTGCAAAATGGGGCTCAATTAAGAGGTATTTTAGAGTAGAACTCAAATCCGATAGAGCCAAGTCACAGAATGGCCGACCCATCCCCCAAAACACCCCCAAACCGAACTTGTCTACCATCTATGGAAATATGGGGCTCAAATGAAAGGTATTTAGGGAAGACCACGAATCTGAAGCCAACATTCGAGGCCAACTGTCTAGAGACGTCCCACGCCCAAATTAACCCCCAAATAGGACGTGTTTGCTTGCCATGACAACTTGCGTCTTAAAGAGAGTGGAGCTCAGTATTTATGGTTTTTAGGGCCAATACCCCAAACTGGAAATATTTGCTGACTTTTGCAATAAGGAGTTTAAATGAAAGGCATTTGATGCCAATGGCAATATGGGACTCCAATAAATGACTTTTAAGAGTATAGTTCGATGCTGATTTATTTTCAGGGCTAAGTGTTTGGAGCACTACCCCACCCCCCAAAACACACCTAAATCGGACATATTTACCAACCAGGTCAGTGTGGGGATCAAATGATAGGTATTGGCGAGTAGAGCATGAAATTGATACCCACTTTCGGGACCAATTGTCTGGGGGTCTACCCCTTTCCCAAAACAAACTGCTATTATTTCCAGACTATCGAAATATGGTCCCCAAAATGTCACACAAAGAGTACAAATTTACGAATACGTATTTTGGAGGCGACCGTAGCGCAGAGGTTAGCATTTCCGCCTATGACGCTGAACGCCTGGGATGAAATCCTGTCGAGACCATCAGAAACAAAAAATAAAAAATTTTCAGCGTTGGTTTGCCCCTCCTAATGCTGGCAACATTTGCGAGGTACTATGCCATGTAAAACTTCTCTCCAAAGAGGTGTCGCACTGCGGCACGCCGTTCGGACTCGGCTATAAAAAGGAGGCCCCTATCATTGAGCTTAAACTTGAATCGGACAGCACTCATTGATATGTGAGAAGTTTGCCCCTGTTCCTTAGTGGAATATTCATGGGCAAGATTTGCAATTTGCAAGCGTCTGGGGGACCACCTCACATCCGAAAAACCCGCTAAATGAGACATACGTATTTACCGATCATGGCAATATGGAACTCAAACGAAAGTAATTTTGGAGTAGAGCACGAAATTCTTACCCACTTTCAAGACCACGTTTCTGGTCCTGAAATGCTTGACATTATGGGGCTCAAACAAAAACGTGTTCTAGCACGATGCTGATATTATTTCATTGTCCGCCCCCTAAACTCCCTTCAAACCGGCCATGTTTGCTACTATGACAATAAATAGTAGGTATTTGATAGTAGAAAACGCATTTGATATCAAATTTTGAGGTGAAGTGTTTAGAGGTCGTCTCACCTCATAAACTCCCCTAAACCAATGGCAATTGGGGCTCAAGTCTGATATATGTTTTATGGCCAATGTTTCAGCGACGTCTCACCTCATAAACTCCCCCTAAACCACACATATATACCGACTATAGCAATATGTAGCTCAAATGTAAATATGAAACAAGAAAAGCACAAATCTGATATGTGGGCGTCCACCTCACCCTCAAAAATACTCCCATATCTGATATATTTACCGACCACAGCAATATAAGGCTTAAATGAAAGGTGTTTGGGAATGGAGCACGAAAATGATATCCACATTTGGACAAAATATCTGAAAGGCCGTACCAGCACCTCAAAACAGGACTTATTTCCCGACCGTGCCAGCATAGGGCTCAGATAAAATAAGAGAGAGAAACAAGTAAAAGCGTACTAAGTTCGGGCGGGCCGAATCTTATATACCCTCCACCATGGATCGCATTTGTCGAGATCTTTGCGCGGTATCTCTTTGAAGGCTAACAAAGAATAATGAATAAGAACTGTTATGTTAGTGGAGCTATATCAAGTTTTAGTCTGATTCGGACCATAATGAATTGAATGCCGAACATTGCAGAAGTCAGTGTGTAATATTTCAGTCCATTCGGTAAGAATTGCGCCTTGTAGGGGCTTAAGAAGCAAAATCGGGTGATCAGTTTATATGGGAGCTGTATCAAGCTATGGATCGATTCAGATCATATTAGACACGTATTTTGAAGGTCACGAGAGAAGCCGTTGTACAAAATTTGTGCCAAATCGGATGAAAATAGCGCCCTCTAGAGGCTCAAGAAATCAATATCCCAGATCGCTTTAAATGGCAGCTATACCAGGTTATTTACCGATTTGCGCCATACTAAGCGCAGTTGTTGGGAATCATAATAAAACACCGCGTGCAAATTTCAACCAAATCGGACGAGAATTGCGCTCTCCAGAGTCTCAAGAAGTCAAGATCCAAGATCGGTTTATATGGGAGCTATACCAGGTTATGTACCGATTTGCGCCATACTAAGCACAGTTGTTGAAATTCATAACAAACCGCCACGTGCAAAATTACAGCCAAATCGGATAAGAATTGCACCCTCTAAAATTTGAAGAAGTCAAGACCCCAGATCGGGTTATATGGCAGCTATATGAGGTTATGAATCGATTTGAACCATATTTGGTAAAGTTTTTGGAAGTGATACCAAAACACCACGTGCAAAATTTCAGTTGAGACTCAAGAAGTCAAGACCCAAGAAGTCAAGACCCAAGACCCTATATCAAAACGTGGACCGATTTGGCCCATTTACAATCCCAACCGACCTGCACTAAAAAAAAGTATTTGTGCCAAAATTTTTAGTGCCTAGCTTTAATCCTTCGAAAGTTAGCGTGCTTTCGACATACAGACGGACGGACGGACAGACGGACGGACAGACGGACGGACATGGCTAGATCGACTTAGAATGTCATGACGATCAAGAATATATATACTTTATGGGGTCTTAGACGCATATTTCGAGGTGTTACAAACAGAATGACGAAATTAATATGCACCCATCCTATGGTGGAGGTTATAAAAAGACGCAGCTGAGCGGGTTCTGTCCAGCTGGTTTCATATAAATCTAGTTTTTTGAACAATATTTTGCATCTACAGAAAATTTTAATGACATTTTGCCTTCAGAAAATATTTCATTGAAATTTCTTCTTAAGAAAAATTTCATTAGTATTTTTTCAAAGCACTGTGCTTGATGCACATGATGATGAATGAATTAAAAATATATTAAAAGTTTATGCCAAATAATCTGATATATCATATATGTTTAAAGGACTTAGAGAAGACTTAAGAATACATAAATAGACATGCATACATTGATCTATTAGTTCATACCGACTAAGACCATTAAGTCTAATACGTAGAACAAACACATATCAATGCATTATCCAATACAAGACCTTTACTGCAAATACTTCGATACAAAAATTTATGCAAATAAAATGCTGAATAAATGTGGTTAGAATACAATTAGAATGTCTACAAAAGAATTTATTTATTTTAATTTAAATGCCATCATCAAATAGAGTTGACACACGAGTATCGTTTATCTGTAAGACCATTAGAATTTGCAATATGACATAATAGCAAGACAATGATTGACAAATATTTGTGAACATAAGATGAATGATACTCGTATTTATTGTTAGTCATAAGATGTTATAGCAGATAAAGCATTTAGAAAAATTTATTTGTAGAGTCAAGACTTGCCTTTTGCCAACAATTTGTTCCAACTTCTAAAATTCATAGTGGTAGAAGGAATTTTTGAATCGAAACGTACACTGCAAAAACAATGCATGCTTCAATCATTAATGCCTTATAAATGTGAACGATATTAACGAATTTTATGCGGAACCTTATGTCCTCAATTAGATTCCTTAGCTTAGTTTTGAGTGGCAGTCTGTCATCAGACTCACTTAGACGTCCATTGTGATACCACAGGAACACGAATGTCGTTTTTTAAGGCAGATGCCTGCCATCACGGCACAAACCTGCGAGGCCCAAGGGTGAATACAATGCGTCTACCAACGCCCCCACAAGTGGTAACCCACACATGAGTACCAATTTGATCCCACGTATTTGGACGTGTTCACCTCCTTGGTTAGGAGCGAAGCACTACCTAAAAACTCCTTCCGATCTATGGGTCACGGCTCACGGTTGAAAAGCAACTCCACGCCAAGCTTATACTCTACCCGCGATTTGGGTACAAACCACAGCCCTACTGGGGCCTCACCATTGTCAGGCTGGAACCGAAGTTCCAGGGCCTCCTGACACCCGTGGTACC
Source organism: Stomoxys calcitrans (assembly GCF_963082655.1). Classification (NCBI taxonomy): domain Eukaryota; kingdom Metazoa; phylum Arthropoda; class Insecta; order Diptera; family Muscidae; genus Stomoxys; species Stomoxys calcitrans. The sequence goes on from NC_081556.1 coordinate 26,903,990, forward strand.
AGATAAAAGTCTCCGGTCAAACTTCGTAGCCTTAAAAGACTACTATCAGTTGAACCCCAAACAGTTCTGGACTGGTCACCCGGATGAAAAGAACCGCCCTAAGCCGACCTCAAGCCAGGCATCAAACATACAACAGGACGATATACACAAACACAAACAGGACACGGCAGCACTCACGGGCTACGCCACACATATCTGCATCAACATGGGACTCACAATCACCCTCACGAATGACTGAATACAAACACAACAGCTACGGGAACCAACAATGGGCAAACGTCGCTGCATCAACATGGGCAAAGCAGTTGCCAGGCCATGTCATGCGCTGCACCAAATCACTCGGTCGCGCCAGGACAGCGACACCTCGTTATGGATAACTAGCGTGTATTCATCCCTCCACTAAGTCTTGTCCGCCTCCTAAGAAATACTTCCCGGGAAAAGGTGGCCAGCCTTGCAACAGTCGTCTCGTCTTCAAGGGCCCTACTGAAATCCCACACCGCCTCGCTAATCCCCATGGCGTACATGCCTCCAGTCCTCAGGTCTCCAACAGTCGCGGACAAATTCCTCTGATGCAAAAATGCATTAAAGGAACCATGTCCCTTCAGTATGAAGGCTAGACTTAGGCCGAAGCCAAAGTCCGGGCGGTCTCGTGCGAATGTCGCGTCACGAATAAATTCGTAAGTTACCCGACCATTGACACTGTTCGTCCATCTAGTTCTCCACCTATCATCAAGACGCTCCAAAAGGAGTGCCTTGAGCCGCCTAACATCCCCATCTGCAAGCTCCGAAGCGGTGAGCCAATCCTCACGCACTAATGGAATTTCCTTTTTCACACTATACAGAACGGCCATGTAACTCACGAGTAAATCAAGCGGGAGGCCGCCAAGCAATACCTGTAGTGCATCTGTCGAAACAGTCCTACACACAGGCAAGCAAGCCAGCATTGCCACCCTCTGGCAAGGGAGGATCTTCTTTCTTTCGTCGCAGCAATTCCGTGCCATACAGGTGCTCCATAAGTTGCGCAAGCAACAAATAGAACACCATATATGGACCGAACAGCTGTGAGGACATCTTCTTTGATGTCCTCACAGCAAAAGTCGTTGCTGGCAACCTTCAGTCTGTCAGCATGTTTTCCGATTAGACAGTGCCCGGTCATGACGGACACAATGACAGAGACATCTGTTCTAGCCAATGACAGTAAAGCGGTAAACCTCTTCCTCATAGTGACCATCTATCATTCGTTGTCCTTCGGGCCTAGTCCTAAAAACTTCGCTTACATGTCTCTAGAGGCATACCCACAGATTCCAGTTTCCCTGGAATGTGTGGCGTAGTTCTTTGTCTCGCAAGCTCGTCCGCTTTACCCTGGGATATCTCTGTGGCCCGGCACCCAAAACAGGTGAATTTTGAACTGTTCAGCCATCTCGTAGAGAGATCTGCGACAGTCAAGGGTGGTTTTTGTGCTCGGAAATACGTTCTCCAGGGATTTGATGGCTGCCTGGCTGTCTGAGAAGATATTTATGCCAATCTTCGAAATGGCATTCTATCTTAGCCATTCCACCACTTCCTTAATAATTCCACCACTTCCTCAGTGCGACTGTGATGCACAAACAAGTCATCCTTTGGATCCGGTTAAGTATTGAGCAGTAGGTGGACTTTTGAAGCGCCGTCCACCACACCACAACACTATATAGCATTATAGATCTGACAACTGCAGTATATACCCAATGCATGACACTCGGTCTAAACCCCTAACTTTAGTCAATGGCTCTTTTGCAGGTGTATAGGGCAAGAGTTGCCTTTTTGCCCTTTCCAAAATGTTGGATTTGAAGTTTAATTTCCTGTTCAGTAAAACACCCAGGTATTTTTCGCTTTCTGTAAATGCAACATTCTCTCCTCCCAAGAAGACAGGTGCCACTGTAGGGAACTTGTATCTCCTGCTGAAAAAAACTACTTCGGTCTTGCACGGATTTATACTTAGACCACTTTCGGTAGCCCAATTCGCTGTTACACGTAGAGCTTCCTGAAGTGCTGGGAAACTTTCCCCTAACAGCAATAGCCACGTCATCCGCATACGTGATCAATTTTACGCATTTTTCTTCCAGTGATAATAATATATTGTTAATGGCTATTTTCTAAAGTAGAGGAGATTGTACACCTCTTTGAGGTGTTCCTCTGCTGACCCATCTTTTTAGATCCACAGATCCCAAGCCAGCCGTAATGCATATTTTAGTAAGTAAGTTATTAATTCACTTTCTTACGGAAGAGTTGATGCCTAGAAACTCCAAGTCCTTAATGATAGACGTCGGTCAATGTCAAGAAAAGCTAGCATTGTATATTTCTTGACAGTCAGAGAACCCTTTATGTAGTCGACTTGGTTGGGAAGGGCCGTTTCAGTGGATTTGTTTTTATTACATGCATGCTGCCGCCGCGACAGGCGATCTCCAAGGATCGTTACCCTAAGATATGTTTCCATCAACCTCTCAAGAGTCTTCAGCATAAAGGATGACAGACTAATAGGACGAAAATCTTGCTCCTTCGTGTGGTAAGGTTTTTCTGCTTCCGGAAAGAAAATGACCTTCGTGTCCCTCCATCTCACAGGTATATATGACATGCTGATACAAGCAGAGTATATCACCCTAAGCCAGGGAACCAGTCATATCAGACACAGCTTGAAATTCAACCGGTGATACATCATCAGGGCTTGGCATCTTAAAGCAGTCGAAACTTCTTATCGCCCACAGGATTTTCGGCTCAGACACAATTTCCCTAATAACCTCCGACAAATGCATACCAGTGATAATCTCTTCTGGCGCCACGTTGTACGTTGGAGAATATCCCGGGAAATGTATATCAACGAGTAGTTCTAGTATTTCCTCACTAGACATTGTCTGCACATTCTCTGAATTCTGAATAAACCCCACCGTAATAGGTCTCGAGGACAGAATCTTTCTTAGCTTCTAATGTATCACACCTGGACTAAGATAATTTAAACAAAACCGCTAAGTTTTGTTTAAATTACTTTTTTTACTTTTATATGTCTCTCGATTATTTTAGGGCCATCTCTATCCAAAGTGCATACCAAACTTTTTGTTTCCATTAAAATGTGTAAGTGTAACCATTTCCAAAACAGTGAACATTGCAACTATCATAGGATTCTTTGTCATTGTCATCTTTATTTCACCACCCGCATTATCGTTTCTTTCCGCAAAATAGCATCAGCATTTTGTGTTATTCGTTATTTTTCCAGAGATTCAATTAAAATCAGTGGAGAATATAAAACTTTTTCAATTAAACTTGCATTTTTTGTTGTTAAAAGGCTGTTTTTTTTTTTTTTTTTTTGTTTCTGTTTCTACATTTCCTTTTCTGGCCACAAAAGTTTGGCAATTGTTATAACAAATGAATGCCACAATGGGGACAAGTGATGGCCCAAACTTTTGCCTCTTCCACTAAAATGAAGACAATTGTTTCGAATATTTCCAAATTGGACAATAATTAAGATAACAGAAATACTTATGCATTTGCATTCTAAGGAATTGCGGGCATTCATTTGGCTGAAACTCTTTTTTTATAGCAACCACCATAGAATGTGGTATATTTGTGTTTGCATTCCGTTTAAACCATAACATAATATTGATTTCCGAGCCTCTTATGGCTGCTAGTTTGGGACACGCAAACATTACAGTTTATGCAATATTCTCATCCTCAAAGTCAAATCTGAAGTAAGTCAAAATGTTTTTCAAACAAAAATGACCAGCCATAACGTTCACTATGAATGAGACTTATATTCTAGGCTACGACAGCAAAGCGTTTAGATTCGGCCTAAAATTGTTTAACCATTTGTCATCCGTTGCCTCCTGGGCCTTATTTCAGAATTATATTCATGTCTTCAGTGATATTACCCTATAATTTCAGTTCGCCTGGAATGGATAAAATAGTTTCTAGCTATTCTGCTCTCATGGTTACACAGATCGATCTGAATATTGGGTTAACCTTCATTATATTTGATTCAGGTATTGAAAAGCATTATAATAGTTAGGGATTCAACTCTCAAAGGTGTCTGTTAATGTGTATGAGTATAAAACCATAGATCGGCGGATCGGACAATACGGGAGCTATATCCAAATAAGGTCTGATGGAACTACGATATCCCTGGTAACAGAAGTTACATAGATTTCTATACGGATGGCTCCAAACTAAACGACCAGGTGGGCTTTAGGGTGTACTCTAATGATCTAGAAGTGGTCATATCGAAGAGGTTACCCGACCACTGCAGTGTGTATCAAGCAGAGATCCTTGCAATTAAGGAAGTGGTGGAATGGCTAAGATAAAAAGTCATTACGACGATTGGCATAAATATCTTATCAGACAGCCAGGCAGCCATTAAATCCCTGAAGAACGTATTTCTGAACACAAAAACCACCCTCGATTCATTTCATTTGTCTTGGGTGCCGGGCCAGAGAGATATCGCAGGGAATTCTAAAGCAGACGAGCTTGCGAGACAAGGAGCTACCTTACACACTCCAGGGACCCTGGAATCTGTGGGTGTGCCTCTGGCGACATGTAAGCAAAGTTTTCAAGGCCAGGCCCGAAGGACAACGAATAATATTGGGTTGCCCAAAAAGTAATTGCGGATTTTTTAAAAGAAAGTAAATGCATTTTTAATAAAACTTAGAATGAACTTTAATCAAATATACTTTTTTTACACTTTTTTTCTAAAGCAAGCTAAAAGTAACAGCTGATAACTGGCAGAAGAAAGAATGCAATTACAGAGTCACAAGCTGTGAAAAAATTTGTCAACGCCGACTATATGAAAAATCCGCAATTACTTTTTGGGCAACCCAATATATCCCTGGTAACAGAAGTTACATAGACTTCTTTACGGATGGCTCCAAACTATACGACTAGGTGGGCTTTAGGGTTTACTCTAATGATCTAGAACTGGTCATATCGAAAAGATTACTCGACCACTGCAGTGTGTATCAAGCGGAGATCCTTGCAATTCGGGAAGTGGTGGAATGGCTAAGATATAATGTCATTACGACGATTGGCATAAATATCTTCTCAGACAGCCAGGCAGCCATTAAATCCCTGGAGAACGTATTTCTGAACACAAAAACCACCCTCGACTGTCGCAGATCTCTCAACGAGATGGCTGAACAGTTCAAAATTCATTTGTCTTGGGTGCCGGGCCAGAGAGATATCCCAGGGAATTCTAAAGCAGACGAGCTTGCGAGACAAGGAGCTACTCTACACACTCCAGGGACCCTGAAATCTGTGGGTATGCCTCTGGCGACATGTAAGCAAAGTTTTCAAGGCCAGGCCCGAAGGACAACGAATAATATTGGGTTGTCCAAAAAGTAATTGCGGATTTTTTAAAAGAAAGTTAATGCATTTTTAATAAAGCTTAGAATGAACTTTAATCAAATATACTTTTTTACACTTTTTTTCTAAAGCAAGCTAAAAGTAACAGCTGATAACTGACAGAAGAAAGAATGCAATTACAGAGTCACAAGCTGTGAAAAAATTTGTCAATGCCGACTATATGAAAAATCCGCAATTACTTTTTGGGCAACCCAATATATCCCTGGTAACAGAAGTTACATAGACTACTATACGGATGGCTCCAAACTAAACGACCAGGTGGGCTTTAGGGTGTACTCTAATGATCTAGAAGTGGTCATATCGAAAAGGTTACCCACCACTGCAGTGTGTATCAAGCGGAGATCCTTGCAATTAAGGAAGTGGTGGAATGGCTCAGTCGTGTCATTACCACGATTGACATAAATATCTTCTCAGACAGCCAGGCAGCCATTAAATCCCTGAAGAACGTATTTCTGAACACAAACTCCACCCTCGACTGTCGCAGATCTCTCAACAAGATGGCTGAACAGTTCAAAATTCATTTGTCTTGGGTGCCGGGCCAGAGAGATATCCCAGGGAATTCTAAAGCAGACGAGCTTGCTAGACAAGGAGCTACTCTACACACTCCAGGGACCCTGGAATCTGTGGGTATGCCTCTGGCGACATGTAAGCAAAGTTTTCAAGGCCAGGCCCGAAGGACAACGAATAATATTGGGTTGTCCAAAAAGTAATTGCGGATTTTTTAAAAGAAAGTTAATGCATTTTTAATAAAGCTTAGAATGAACTTTAATCAAATATACTTTTTTACACTTTTTTTCTAAAGCAAGCTAAAAGTAACATAATTACTGACAGAAGAAAGAATGTAATTACAGAGTCACAAGCTGTGAAAAAATTTGTCAACGCCTACTATTGTATATGAAAAATCCGCAATTACTTTTTGGGCAACCCAATATATCCCTGGTAACAGAAGTTACATAGTCTACTATACGGATGGCTCCAAACTAAACAACCAGGTGGGCTTTGGTGTGTACTCTAATGATCTAGAACTGGTCATATCGAAAAGGTTATCCACCACTGCAGTGTGTATCAAGCGGAGATCCTTGCAATTAAGGAAGTGGTGGAATGGCTCAGATATAATGTCATTACCACGATTGACATAAATATCTTCTCTGCTTGGCTGTCAGCCATTAAATCCCTGGAGAACGTATTTCTGAACACAAAAACCACCCTCGACTGTCGCAGATCTCTCAACGAGATGGCTGAACAGTTAAAAATTCACCTGTTCTGGGTGCCGGGCCACAGAGATATTTCAGGGAATTGTAAAGCGGACGAGCTGCGAGACTAGGAACTACCTTAAACATTCCAGGGAAACTGGAAACTGTGGGTATGCCTCTCGAGACATGTAAGCGAAGTTTTCAGGACCAGGGCCGAAGGACAACGAATGATAGATGGTCACTAAGAGGACCTGTGAGCATTCTAAAACCATGTGGCCTAATCTAGACATGAAGAGGTCTACCGCTTTGCTGTCATTGGCTAGATCAGAAGTCTCAGTCACTATGTCCGTCACGACAGTTCACAGTCTAATCGGAAAACATGCTGACAGACTGAAGGTTGCCAGCAACGACAATTGCAGAAGCTTTGAGGACATCGAAGAAGAAGAGACTATAGAACATCTTCTGTGTGTGTGTCCCGCACTAGCAGTCAGATGGAGTTCCACTTTAGGTTCTCATTTCTTTGAAAACCTGTCTGAATTAGCGGATGTAAACATTCGCAAATTATTGGGCTTTTTAAAGCGATCTGGATTGTTCAACGGTAGGAACTAGAAGGCATTATCCTTCTTTTGTTCCTGTTCAAAATAGACGAAAACGTCTAAGTGAATCTAATGACAGACTGCCACTTAAACCTAACCTATCCTTTATAATTGCTGTCTCTATTAATAAAGTTTGGATGAGAGTATATTTTCCAAAAAATTAAACCAAAATTAATTTCATTAAATTCTCTTTAGATTATTGTCTGTCTATCAACAACAATGACAACAAAGCTACAATCTATTAATTAAAAACATTTGAATAATTCATCCCTTCTACCACCATATCACGAAAGTAAGTTGGGCAAGACAGCTGTAGCAACAAAAGCTTCTTCAATGGCCACAAAGGCTCAAGAATGCAGCCTGATACAAGAATACAAGAATACATGAATGTGTGAATTGCTGTTGAGGCATCATCGCAAGAGCAACAGCAACAGTTGCAATAATATTTTCTTACATTTGCATGCAGCACGAGTGGTAAAAAAAAAGAAACAAAAGTAAATTGCTAGGCAACAACAAAAGGATGGAAATTCAACTCAAAGTAAGAAAACCATGCTAAAAAGCCAAATAATACTTGCCACAACTGGCAACAAGAAGACAGCCACAGCAATAGCAACAATTCAACCATGTTGCACAGCAGCAATCCAAGGTTTTTCTGCAACTTCTTTTGTGTGCCTTGCAGCAAGCGAGAGTTGAACAGAATGTAAACATCATTTAAATACCATAAACACCATGTCCTTTTGGCATGCATTGCGAATAAGTGTTGGCAATATGTGAATGAGTCTGTGTAAGTGTATGCATGTGCATGTGTGTGTAGTATATGTTAACACAGGAAGATGATGAGTGCAATAACAATTCTTAAGTAATGGATTAACAAACAAATGCGGAAGCACAAAACTACACACTTGGCTTTAGTTGGTGTTGTTTCCTGCCAAGCTTAACACAATACAGACCTACGAGCATCTTGTTGCTTGTGTGCAAGAATAAGCATTTGCGTTGCATTTAAGGACATATACGTACTTTTGCAAGTGAGAATAATCCTAAGATGCAGTCAGATGTGTAACAGGTGCTTGTTGTTAAGCTCTTTAAGGGGATTTCTAGGAATTTTCAATGGTTTAACGTGACAAACCTAGTATGGGATCATTATCTTAGAATCCTTAAATCAGTCCATATAAGCATTAAATGTCAGAGATAAAATGGTAAATTTTTAGGTGAACGGTGCTCCAAAAATTCACCTACTTTAGAATATTCAGCCATATGGTATGTTTGTGCACCATAGCCGCATTAAGGACGACACCATCTGATGCTCTTAATTTGATGCTACACTTAATACCTCTAAACCATGTGACTAGACAAATTGTTGCGACCACTGTCGTTAGTATAAAGAAGCTTTTAAACAGAGGCAACATGCGTCCATCACCATGGTCACCTTTAACACTAGAATGACCAAGCCAGTTAAAAGGACTGGTTTTAGATATTTCAAAATTCAAATTTGCTTAAATACTCCCAAGGTGGTGCCTCCGCTAAACAGAAGGACTTCCCACACATTCTGCAGCACAGTGCCTTGCAGACCTGAGAAGGAAGTATAAACTACTAGCCGAACCAGGCCCGCTCCGCTGCGCCTTCTATAACTCTCTAATATCTTTTTGGGGTGGGGACACTTCGTCCTGAATGCGGATATCGAATTCGTGCCATTGTGGCCTATGACGTTTAACGCGTTCGAATCCTGGCGAGAACTTCGAACAACGCGGTGTTTATCCCCTCTTAATGTTGGCGACATTTGCGAGGTACAATGCCATGCATGGTCATTTAAAAAATTGTCCCCAAAGAGGTGTCGCACTACGGGACGCCGTTCGGACTCGGCTATAAAAGAAAGTACCTTATCATTGAGTTTGAACTCGAATCGGAGAGCACTCATTGATGTGCGAGAATTTACCCCTTCTCGGTTTCTGGTGGTAATGTTCATCCATAGGGTAATGTTCTCATTAGGGGAGGGATGGCACCTCAGTCATTTCGACTCAAATGTGGATATCAAATTCGTGTTACACTTCCAAATCTCTTAAATTTGAGCCGGTAAATATGAACCGTTTGGATGGTGTTTTGGGGCTGGGGCGGCCACCGGCACTTTTTACTGAAAATAGTTAAAGAGCCCCGCTGAGTTCTTGAACCCAAATTTTAATACCCTATTTGTGTTCTGGTCTCCAATTCCTTTCATTTGATACCTTTATTGTACCCATCGGAACACTTTCGGATATGAGAGGCATTTTTTGGGGTAAAGGGGAGGGTCCGCCTCCATCCGATATCTAAAAATAGTATAGCCTATGTTTCCCTCCAGACAAACGTACACAATCTATGAAAATTTTAAGAAAATCGGTTCAGCCAAGTATCATATAGTCGTAATGGGTCTAATGGCGTTTTTGAAGGGTGGCATGACCCCCTATACTTCGATCTGATTTTGAATGCAAGATTCGAAATCTACTCCCATTCATTTGAGTCCCATATGAAATGAACATCCAATATGTCTGTTTGGGGCAGTTTTGGTGTTGAGGCGGCCCGATGGGTACTTAGACTCAAATTTATTCTACTCTCCAGTACCTTTCATACCTATATACCTATATTGTCCCGATCGGTCCACTTTTGATTTTGGGTTGTGTTTTCGCATAAGGGGGAGGGTCCGTCCCCCTTCCGATACCGAAAAATTTTATAGCCTATGTATCCTTAAAGACCATCCTACACAATATGCCAAAATTTCGATAAAATCGGTTCTGCCGCTTTTCAGTCGAACGGATCAAACAAACCGAGTCCCATATATCCCTGATTGGCTAATGTGCCCATTTTGGTCGTTTTTGTGGAGGTGGGGTAACCCCCTATACTTCGACACATACTTCGAACTACTCCCGCATACCTTTCATTTGATACCCATATTGTCCTTATCGGTCCACTTTTGATTTTGTGTGGTGTTTTTTGGGGTAACGGTGAAGGGTCCGCCCTCTTCCGATATCAAGAAATTATAAAGCCTATTCATACTTCCTTACCATATTTACAATCTACTCCCGAATAACTTTCATTTGAGTCCTTCCAGACCAACCTACACAATCTGTAAAAATTTCAAGGTAATCGGTTCAGCCGTTTTTGTGTCTATACGGAACAAACAAACACAAATTGAATTTTATATATAAGAAGATGGGCTCATTGATATGATGGTCAAGCGGATCACAAATGCCCTATACGACTTGCTTATGTCAGTCCAAGGGGACAAGCAACGACCGCCATGTTGGTCGACGGAAGAGTTAGAGAATACTCTTCCAAAAGACGAAAGCCACAATGGAGTCAGAAGACTAGGATATCTGTGGTTATGAGTTAAGAAGATACAAGGACTGGCCGAAAACTGCTCAGAATAAATCCTAGGTTGTCACTTATATTTGTTGATCAGGGATTGTTGAGCAAATTGTATCTGAGTCAAGATTTCTTTGAATTATCATTATGAGGACCTGACAATATATCTTCGGTCGAAATTCAAGCTCTATCAAGTAGATTGACACCTTAGCCTAGGGATAAATACTCTGCTTGCATCAGCATATCATGTGGTATGCAGGGACACAAAGGTAATTTTCACTCTAAAAGCAGGTAAACCGAAAGCACATGAAAGCAAATGAATTACAAGAGGCCTATTCGCAATAGATGGGTGGTTTAAATATAGAGTCATGCATTGGCTGTGCACAGCATTTATCAAACCTATAATACTATATGGTGTTGCGGTCTGAAGGACGGCGTTTCAAAAGTCCAACTACTGTTCTCTTTGGTCAATCAGCTTGAATCAATGCCATATAACCCAGGCATTGTTAACTATAAATTGTCCGAGCCGCCATTTAATTAAAGGTACTGTACCAAAATACCTTAAACAGTCGATGTGCGTTATACGTGTCCTAATCCCTGGTAAAAATAAGGTAGGCTGGCATTTCCACGGTTGTTTCAAGACTCGACGATCATTCGGGCATGGTTGCCTCTGAGAGGCTTTAACTGGGCATATGTTACACGGTCAAGCAGAGAAAGTTGCAATTAAAATTTGATTTGACTAAATATTTGGATGGGGACACTCTCTACGGCAAAGTTTAAGCCTTTCAAATACCGAATCTGAATGAAAATCGAATCACAAATACTCTCGTAAATCTTAAATTACGTAAATCTTAAAATACGCAAAACTATTGTAGTAGCCGTTGAGTGAAGCGGGCGTGTTTTTATTTCACTCCTCAAGGAAAAAATATCTGTATCTCGGAATAGGTACTACCTATTACGAAAAATGTTAAGCCTTTTTGGAGTAGTCTGGAAATGGACTCCAAAAACCCAACAGCTGCGGTGGCGGCGTCAGACCGTAGCATGTTGTCCGCTCTCCTAGAGATATGGGTGCCTTGGCAATTGTAGTCGAGAGTAATGCTTCAAGCGCACAACCAGTCGTCAGACTAACAAATGGGGAAGAGATTGATTTACCAGAGGGATACACAGTTCGTCCCCTACCTTTAAGTAAAGATGGTGTTTCCGATTCAAATTCAGACAGCGATAGTGTCAACGAAACAGTCATCGCATCCGAATCGAGAGATGAGGATAGCGGAATGACAGCAGAAGTGAGCGAGGGCTTTGCTAAGCTCACAAGCAGACCGAGAAAGCGATGAACGTCGGGGCACGACGAAGGAAACAGAGGAGTATGTACCGGCAGCGCGATCGGGCGAAAGTGCAGGATGCTATTCCAAGCACTTCTACGGAAGCTGGAAAAAGAATCAGATCTCCAGAAGAGCATAACACTGCTAAAATACTGAAGAAGAAAAAGAGCTCACCGCTTTCAAGTACACTGGGAAAACTAAGCCAGGCATCCCGCCGTGGAGACTTCGGAGAGTGTCTTGCGGAGGTAGACAAAGTCGGAACAGGAACAAAGGAAACACGCACGGCCCTGAGTCTTCATGGAGGACTTTGACTTCCAAAAGAAGGCCACAACCATCACGGAAGGGGAAGATGGTCGCTGAGAATGGTAAGGAGCCTCCCTCTTACGCCAGAATGGCAAGGAAGCACAACAGAGATTAGCTGATTTACGCAGTCATCAATATAGGCAGGGCATCCGGTAGGCTTCTACCAGATCATCGGTCCCAAGTGGAGGATCTGGTTAACCAGCGGATTTTTGAACATGTGTGGAACTCTGTAGAGGGTCCACCCATACAAATAATGAGCTGCAAGAATAGAGGCGACATCTATACACTGCGCATTGCGTCAGCAGAATGTGTTGATACCGTTAAAAAGCTTGTCAGAAGTATCCACGCTCCCTGGGAGAGCACAAAGTTTGACCAGGTGAGAACGATGGACATCCGCCAGCTCACAAAGGCGGCGATCTTCATCAAGGGATGGGTCAACGAATTCGCGACGCAACGAACGCATGTTGGTAGTCTTAGGCAAGCAAAACCAAGTTTTGCCCACGGAGAAAAAGAAGGTCATCCACAAGGAGGACAAGAAGGAAGGAACTCTTCTTGTAGTGGGAAAGTCTCCGTGACAAGTTTGGCTAAGACTAAAGACATGGCGTTCTACTGGGCTGTCTACAAGGCTGTCTTTTTCAAGATTGTGAAAACTAACATAGGCAAGTATCCTCATATTGAGACATAAGATCGTGCAGTGGCAGATGACTCAGTATCGCGTAACGGACAGGGGGCCAACGAAGAGACCATCACCGAATCTCTTAATATTAGGAAGACTAGGGTAAGCCAATATCATAATATTAAAACTTCAGGCAGTGCAAGGACAGGAAACTCAATACAGCTTTATGAAAAGAACCCGACGATGGAACCATAATCGTCTCTCTCAAGATTCAGAAGACTAGGATATACAAAGATCCTAATATTGAAACATCAGGCAGTGCAGTGACGGAGAACTGAATTTCAGCCTAAAGAACAGGAAGCAGGCGACGAGCCCATCACCCACTCCCAAGAAGCCCATTTACTTAAGATGTGGAAGACTAGGATCGGCAAAGATCCTAATATAAATCATCGGGCAATGCAGGGATGGGAAAATCAGTTCAGGCCTAGCCCCTAGATGCATTTATTTTCACCCTAATTGGCTGAAATTTGTCTCAAAGACTTCTGTTTCGACTTTCAGCATATATGTCAAGTATGATTCAGATTGGACTATATACTGATATAGCCCCATATTAACCGATCCCCACATTTGACTTCTTTTGTCATTAGAAGACTTAATTTTCACCTGATTGGGCTGAAATTTGACACCAAGGTTTCTGCTTTGACTTCCAAGTATGATCTGCCAAGTATGATCTGAATCGGTCTATATACTTATACAGCCCGCATATAAACCGATCCCTGGATATGACTTCTTGAACCCTTGCAAATGCAATTTTGCCCATGAACATTCCATTAAAGAACTGGGGCAAACTTCTCACAAATCAATGAGTGCTGTCCGATTCAATTTTAAGCTCAATGATAAGGGACCTCTTTTTTATAGCTGAGTCCGAACGGCGTGCCGCAGAGCTTCACCTCTTTGGGGAGAAGTTTTTACATGGCAAAGTACCTCATAAATGTCACCAGCATTAGGAGGGGATAACCACCGCTGAAACCAGTCGTTCAGCGTCATAGGGCCAGGGACATGCAAACCTCTACGGTGGCCTCCGTTCTCTTTGGCCCTTGGAAGCCTTAATTGGCTAAAATTCTGCACAAAAACTTCTGTTTTGACATCCAACATCAGTGCCAAGTATGATCCGATTCGATCTATGTACTGACATAACCCCCATATAAACCGATCCTCGATCCTCCAACATCAGTGCCAAGTATGATCCGAGTCGATCTATGTACTGACATAACCCCCATATAAACCGATCCTCGAACTTGACTTCTTGAGCATTTAGAAGCCTCAATTTTCATCTGATTGGTCTGAAATTTGACACAATGGCTTCTGCTTTGACTTCCAAAACCTATGCCAAGTATGATCTGAATCGGTCTATATACTGGTATAGCGCCCATATAAATCGATCCCCGGATTTAATTTCTTCAGCTCCTGGAAGCTTAAATTTGTACCTTATTGGGCAAAAATTTGGCGCAAAAACTTCTGTTACGACTTTCAGCATTTGTGTCATATATGATTGAAATCGGTCCATATACTGACATAGCCCCCATATAAACCGATCCCCGGTTATGACTTCCAGCATCTGTGAAAGTATGATCCGAATCAGTCATTATACTGATATTGACCCCCTAAAATCCCAATATCCCGATATGAGTTCTTGAAACAATAGAAGCCTCAATCAGCTACCGATTTGTATTGTTGCCAAATAATTCAAACGCGAACTAAGTTAAACAAGTAAAAAGGCGTTAAGTTCGGCCGGGCCGAACTTTGGATACCCACCACCTCGGGTATACATGTGAACCAACTTTCGTCAAAATCCAGTTAAAAATGCATACCTTATGCCCCATAGCAGCTATATAGACATATCATCCGATTTAGACCAAATGCTTATAAGTACAAGTCATTGTTCAACCGAGAGATCGGTCTATATGGCAGCTATATCCAAAACTGAACCGATCAGGGCCAAATAGAGGAAAGATTTCAAAGGGCCCAAGGCAACTCACTGTCCCAAATTTCAGCAAAATCGGATAATAAATGTGGCTTTTATGGGCCCAAGACCCTAAATCGGAGGATCGGTCTATATGGCAGCTATATCCAAATCTGGACCGATCTCGGCCAAATTGACGAAGGATGTCGAAGGGCTCAACGCAACTCACTGTCCCAAATTTCAGCAAAATCGGATAATAAATGTGGGTTTTATAGGCCTAAGACCATAAATCGGAGGACCGGTCTATATGGCAGCTATATCCAAATCTGAACCGATCTGGGCCATATTAACGAAGAATGTCGAAGGGCCTAACATAACTCACTGTCTCAAATTTCAGCAAAATCGGATAATAAATGTGGCTTTTATGGGCCCAAGACCCTAAATCGGAGGATCGGTCTATATGGCAGCTATCTGCCATATAAACGAAGAATGTCGAAGGGCCTAACATAACTCACTGTCTCAAATTTCAGCAAAATCGGATAATAAATGTGACTTTTATGGGCCCATGACCCTATATCGGAGGATCGGTCTAAATGGCGGCTATATCCAAATCTGGACCGATCCGAGCTAAGTTGACGGAGGATTTTGGGGGGCCTAACACAACTCACTGTCTCAAATTTCATCAAAATCGGATAATAAATGTGGCTTTTATTGGCCTAAGACGGATCGGTCTATATGGGGGCTATATCAAGATATAGTCCGATATAGCCCATCTTCGAACTTAACCTGCTTATGGACAAAAAAAGAATCTGTGCAAAATTTCAGCTCAATATCTCTATTTTTAAAGACTGTAACGTGATTTCAACAGACAGACGGACAGACGGACGGACATGTCTAGATCGTCTTAGATTTTTACGCTGATCAAGAATATATATACTTTATAGGGTCGGAAATGGATATTTCGATGTGTTGCAAACGGAATGACAAAATGAATATACCCCCATCCTTCGGTGGTGGGTATAAAAATGTAAATATTAGGCGGAATGCATGGTAGTGGGTACCCAAAAAACTGCCAATTAGCAAACCATTTTTGCCCGAAATACGTTTTGGGGTATTTTTGTGAAAAATCGGACATTATTTTTTTTTGTTTGTTTTCTAATGACACTTTTATCTGTAAAATATACTTACTTATCTGTAAAGATACTTCAATTCATTTTTTAATTATTTTAATTTGAATTTTCGTTTTCAGAAAATTACAAAGAAAATTGAAATGCCGAACTGGACGAACTTTAAGGCCCTGTCAAGAGGCGCCCGGACCAATAAGGTAAGTGCGATATGAGGGGGTTTATCCGTTAGAAGGTCGGAGGTTGGTCCGAATATAATATACTGTAATATCATTGTGAGGCCAGTGCCGACATATGGGACATTAGAATGGTAGAAGGCTGAAGAAACGTGCAATGACCACAGTTCTACTCGGGTGACCACAATGACCACAGTGGGTGGGCTTAGAACGATCTCAGACTACCTGACGCCGAGACCAACTCGAAAAATGATCTTGGACATTAAACTGAATTGGAAGTATCACATTCATGTTGACTACCATGTAGAAAGGCCTTAGACTCGAAATGGGGCCTGAATCCGAGGATAGTCCACTGGCTCTGCAGGAGCATGATTAGACTTTTACTTACTTACGCCTCAGTAGTTTGGTAGACTGCGATGAAGAAAAAGTGCAACGCAAGGATTATACAACAGGTTCAGAGAACATGTTGTCTTGGCATACGCGGAGCGATGAGGACCATGTCCACTAGGGCACTAAGACTATTCTAGATACCCGATCCATAGACATACAGTTTAAGTGTGAGGCAGCCTCTGCGGCTATGAGACTTAAGGCGATGGGAGAATGGATAGATAATAGGAGCAGGTCATACCATAGCGGTATAATCGAGGCGACGATAGGAAACCTGGAAGGAATGGACGAGGTTTCCGATTGGGTACTTGAGACTACACTTGAGGTTGGGAGGCATTGTTGCCTGCGGCCCAGTCGTGGATTGACGGAACTCTAGTAGTGCCATCATGATCCTGCTATACAGATGGATCAAAGCTAAAGGACAGAGTGGGCCCGGGGGTCTACATTGAGTGACCGAGATCTATTTTCGACTACCTGACCATAATACGGTTCTGCAGGCGGAGATCCGGGCGATCACGGAATGCATGAGGTGGTGTGGTGTTAACGCGAGGACGTCGTGTGTGAAGATCTTGTCGGACATTAACGTAAAGCTCTTTACCCGCGACGTCCTCGCGTTAACATCACACTACCTCACGCATTCCGTGATCGCCCGGATCTCCACCTGCATAACCGCATTATGATAAGGTACTCGAAAACAGATATGGGTTACTCAATGTAGACCCCCAGTATATTACCCAAGTTATCAGGACAATAACAATCAGGACGGTAAGTTCACGAGCAGTCTTGGAGTATAAGAAGGAAATTAACGTCTTCCCTGAGGACGGCAAAATCCACATCGTTTGGGTGCAGGGTCATAGCGTAGAAAGGGTAAATGAAAGAGCAGACGATTTGGCAATGAAGCCATTCGGGTCGACGCATTACGAGTTAAGGGCGTGGGTAGGGACAGCGAAACTGTCTGTAAAACGACGAAAATCCTATGGGGAGAACCGGATAGTGAAAAGACGAGCCCCTACTGAAATGAAGTAAGAAATAGATCAGTATAGCTTTCGGTATAATAACGGGACACTTACTACCTCACATATGCAAAATCCGTGAGGCAAGTGATATGACATTGCCCGGCTTTCTCGGCTAACAGACACCGGTACTTCGGTGGACAATCTATACCAGGCTTAGGAGCGTGGTATAAAAAACAGCTAAAGATTTTGCAAATCTTCTTCGTGGCTTAGATTTTCTTTTTCAAGGCAACTTTTTATACCTTCTACTCTAGGATTCGTCATTCCGTATGCGAAATATTGGTCTAAAACCCCAGTTTTAGTTTATATATATTCTTGAATGTCAACATATTCTAATTCAATTTAGTTACGTCCCTCCGTCTGCCCGTTTGTAGAAGGCACTCTAACTTTTGCAGGAACAAAAGCTAGGCGCTTTAAGTTTTGCCATATCAGTCCATGTTTTAGTATAGCCGCCATATAAACCGATCTTGGATTTTGACTTCTTGAGCCTTTAAACGACACGATTCTTATCGGATTTAACTGAAATTTTGTATGAATTGTTTTTTTTATGACTTCGCACAAGTGTGCTTAGTATGACCAAAATCGGTTCATAACTTGATATAGCTGCCATATAAACTGATCTCGGATTTTGTCTTCTTGAGCCTCTGGAGTGATCATTTATTATCCGAATCGACTGCAATTTTGCATGAAGTGCTCTGTTTTGATTTCTAACAGCTACGCCAGGTATGCTCCAAATCGGTTCATAACCTGATATAGCACCCATATAAACACATCTTGGATAATGACTTCTTGAGCTTACAGAGGACGCAATTCTTACCCGATTTGGCTGAAATTTGTACAACGACTTATCCTATGACCTTAAATATACGTGCTAAGTATGGTCTGAATCGGTCTTTGACCTGATATAGCTCCCATATAAACCGAACTCCAGATACTACTTCTTAAGCTGCTATAGGACGCAATTCTTATCCGATTTGGCAGACATTTTGCACAATTATTTATACTATGATCTACAACCTCCAAACTAAGTATGGTCCGAATCGGTCAATAACATTATAAGTCTCCAATGGCATGACAATTTGTATTCATTATCCTTTGTTAGTCTATAAAGAGATAACGGGCAAAGAACTTGCCAATTGCAATCTATGAAGGAGGTGGATATTTAAGATTCGGCCCGAACTTACCACGCTTTTACTTGTTATTATTAAGAGCGCACAACAAGCCGATTGCTGGCTTAAGTGTATGTCCATAGTGGCATGGGGGCCGATTAATATACACACCCTCTTTCAACCTAGACCACCAACGCATATGGTTTGCCAGAAAACAGCATAGCAACAACTCGAGCTGGCTCTATTGTTTCCAAATCACTTTGGACACATTCCTACCCTGATTCAAGAATATACCATTTCAATGTTCATAGTGCTCATAATAGCAACTTTCAAATGCAAACATTCCTTTTGCACATTTGCATTTTTAAAAAGTGTTAAAAAATGATTATATGCATTTGAAAAGTTTTTTAATTAAAAATAAATGCATTTAAATTTGGTGAGTTGGTTACTACTTTTGTTGGTGAAATTCAATTAAACTTTGTTTGTGCCATCGGTGAGAAAATGAGAATCACATCACCATACATCTATCGGCAATTCATTCCCCACAGCAGGCTAAAGGTAAAACAAAAGAAAACACAAAAAACAAAATTAAAATAGGAAAATACGTATGCAGGAATTTGCCAAAAAATCCCATATAAACACACTCACATAGACGTACACATTTATTTTAATTTATAACTATACATACATATATGTATGTGTGTGCATGTAAGCCCCCCAAACAATGCATGCAGCAGCTCACGTTTTTAAATTCAACAACCAACATTCTTAGGTAAATATGAATTGTGGTTGCATTGCACTCAGCTCACCCTTCCTCCCCCCCACTCTTACATTTACACTAAACAATTTTGCACTACACCTAAACGCATACGCATACAATTACAAATGACATAATGCATTACCTTAATTGAGTTTACCATTCATAAAAGTATGAACCACAAACAACAGCACAACAAGCAAAACAAACGACTCAGTTGAGGCAATGGCACCCCTCAGGGGGTGCTTGGGAGTGGTGAGGTAAAGCATATTAAAATGAAATCACAGCATGCACAATTATACATCCGGTTTTCTAATTTTTAAATATGACTACTCTCGCCCACAGAAGAATGTGTGTGTGTGTGTCACAAAAAACACCCTTCGACATTACTGTGAGTTGACAAACACTCCCGGTAAGTTCGCCTACACATGATCACTCACACACACACATACAAACACCTTTCAAAGGCAACACAGACTTCATACAGCACATATAAATTTGTAACTTTAATGTTAAATTCTGGTTAAGTGTATTTTAAACGTAAGAGATGCACAATATGGGCAGTGTAACATTATGAGTAGATTTATGACACCTCAGGAAGTGGTAAAAATGTAAGGAAATTTTTATATATGAAGCCATTTGAAAAAAAATCCGCATTTGACATTCAGAATGGATAAACCTTAGGGAAAATTTACACATTCTGAAACCGATGGATGAGTATGGCCCCCATTTTGTCATTCCGTTTGCATCGAAATATCCTTTCCCATCCTATGGAGTATATCTACCACTTTGACAGAAATTTCGAATAGTGAATATGGTTTGTTAGCATGTCCGCCTATGACGCTGAATGCATGGGCTCGAATCACTCGTAATACTGGCGACATTTGTGAGGTGCTTCTCCCCAAATAGGTGTCACACTGCGGCACGTCGTTCGGACTCGGCTATAAAAAGGATGCCCCTTATCATTGAGCTTAAAACCGGACAGCACTCAGTGATGTGTGAGAAGTTTGTCCCAGTTCCTTAGTGGAATGTTCATGGAAAAATTTGCATTTTGAATATGGTTTGGATCGGACGTTATATAGACCAATCTCCCAATGGGTCTTAAGCCCATAAGAGGCACTCTTATTAACCGATTTCGTAGTAATGGCAATACTTCTGCTCTCCAGTTCAGTACAGGTACACAAGAGATGTTATATTGTTTCCTCTTATTCGAAGTGATTACAGCTTTGCGAGCAGTTGATATTTGCAATCTTTAGTCTATCGGCATGTTGAACTGTTAACTCGTTGAGAATACTTGGACTGTCTAGAGCGTTTTTATATCACCCTGCCTAGGATTGAGGGTATACAAATCTAGTCATTCCGTTTGTAAGCGTCTGTCCGTCGAAATTATTGTAGAGGTCTAAGGAATAAAGATATCCACTTGAAATTTCATACAAATACTTGCTATTGCAATAGGGCAGATCGGTTTAGATTCAGATATAGCTCCACTGTAAACCGATCCGACGATTTGAGATCTTGAGCCACTGTAAGTTTAAACTTTTATAGTACTAGTTGGCTGAAATTCGATATGACCAGTTCCATATCTGTAGAGTATACCCCAAAGCCCCCCTGGTCGTCTAGTTTGGAACCATCCATATAGAAGTCTTTGTAACTTCTATTACAAGGATAGAAGTTACATAGACTATCGTAGTTCCAACCGGTTCTATCAGGAAAAGTGGTACAGTACTTTTTTTCAAAAAGCGACTCAGTAGGATGTAATCCACACTGCCTGGAACAAGGATAACACAGTGTCTGTAGCCGCCACATGACTTAAGAGAAAGCTCCCTTGGCCTCACGGCAGTGGTCGCAGCAATTTATTTAATCACAATGTTCAAAGGCATTAGATGTAGCATTAAATTCAGTGCATCAGATGATGTCGTCCTCAGAGCGGCTGTGATGCATAAACAAACCATCTTTGGATCCGGTTAAGTATTGAGCAGTTGGTGTACTTTTGAAGCGCCGTCTACTAGACCACAACACCATATAGCATTATAGGTCTGATAACTGCAGTACACGCGGTCTAAACCCCCACCTTTTGCCAATGGCTCTCATACAGGTATATAGGGTAAGAGTTCCCTTTCTTGCCCTTTCCAAAATGTTAAATTTTAAGTTCAATTTCCTGTCAATCCAAACAACCAGGTATTTTGCGCTTTCTTTAAATGAAACATTCTCTCCTCCCAAGGAGACAGGTTCCACTGTAGAAAGAACTACTTCTGCCTTGCACGGATTTATACCACTTTCCGTGCCCCACTTTGCTGTTGCACTTAAAGCTTCCTAAAGTATATCTCTTAGAGTGCTGGGAAACTTACCCTAACCGCAATTGCCATGTTATGCATACACGACCACTTTTACGCCTTTTTCTTCCAGAGACAATTATATATTATAAATAGCTATATTCCAAAGTAAAGGAGACAGTACTCCTCCTAGAGGTGTTCCTCAGCTGACCCATATTTTTAGATCCACTGATCCGAAGCCTGCCGTATTGCATCTTTTAGTAAGTAAGTTATTTATTTCTTTCTAAAGACTTCATGTCTAGAAAATCCGATTCCTTCATGATTGTCGCAAGACAACCCTCTATGTGGTCGACTAGGTCGTGAGGGGCTGTTTCAGCATGCATGCTGCTGCGGCGGCAGGCAATCTCCAGCTATCTTTATCCTAAGAAATGTTTCTATCAACCTCTTATGAGTCTTCAGCATAAAGGATGACAGACTTATAGGACGAAAATCTTTGGCCTTTGTGTGGTAAAGTTGTCCTGCTTTCGCTCAGCCTCATAGATGTTCCAATCGTGTCGTGCTTTTGTGGCTTTTGCTCTGTTGAAGAGTTTTCTGCAGTCCTTCCTTAGACCAACCAGCTCTGGGGTCCACCATGGCGGTCGCTGTCATTCAGGGTCTTCGTGATCCGCTTGACCATTATGTTTATATTCTCTTACATTTCTGGTCTAGAAGGGATAGACGTGCAGAATTTGTGCCGAAATTTATCCCAATCCTCATTTCTTCTGTTCAGCCGAGGAACCACTTCTGCAGTATTTTCCCAAGGCTGAAACTAATATAACGATGCTGCGAACCATTCCTCCACACACCCATGGTTCTTGGATAAGAACCACATCAAATCACCCTGCCATTAGGAGGACCTTTAGTGCCCCCTTAGAATGGTGGAGATTTACTACCGTTGTGTTAACCTCGTCTTCTAATTCCTCCAGGAGTTCATACTCACAAGATTCGTTAGATCTGGTCATGATGAACTTCCGTATGCATCCAGCCGCATGTGAGAATGCTGTGGAACCACTCTTCCTCAGGCCACTGGACACTTGCGGTGTGGACGATTCCTCTTTAGATGCTTCACTACCTGCTGTCGAAGTATTTTGTGAGTTCCGTGCTTCCCCGCTGGCACCCAACTTGAGCCCAGTCTAACCGGATGACCCTTCCCCTCCTGTCTCGATTGTGGCAGGGGGATTTTCAATGTCCTGCAATCCACCAGACTTTTGCGATGTGGTCGATAGTGTCTCAGGCAAGTGTTCAGCAACAACTGCTGAATCGTCTCCTGATTCCCCAACCTCACCGTTTAGGCCCATAGAAGCCGCATTTGTTACCCGATTTCGCTGATTTTGTCATTCATGCGCTGTATGATTCAGATCGGACCATATTTCCATATTGCTACCACTTATACCCATCTCGCGATTTACGGTCTTTCTCCTAGAAATGGCGTATTTATTATCTGATTTTCCTGAATTTTGAAAAGTGTGCTGCATGTGACCCTCGACGCGCAGTGGTATAGAATCGAAAAAAAAACTAGTAAATTTCTTTCTAAAATTCTTCGGGCTACCAAAATTTCCAAAAAAAAAAAATTTCCGACCATCCATTCAAAAAATTATGCTCGAGTTATACAATATCTCCACTGGTTTTGGGGATATGTGTCCTTAAATTTATATTTTTGTGAATTTTTGGCTGAGATCGGTTTCGTATTTTACGATTTACGATAGCATTCGTAGTTCAAATTCCATATTGATGCATGATTTACGTTGTTAATAAAATTTATAATGACTTTGCTGCAGTTTGCTTCAACATACGATAATTCAGTTAAAATTTATACAGTTTAAAAGTCAGAAAATGTGAACAAAGTGAATTTTTTTCAAGCCTATTACTGGCTTAGGTGTATGTCCATAGTGGCATGGGGCGGATTAATATCCGCACCCTCTTTTCAACATAACCTAATCTAGAAGCACGAAAATCTTTCGCTTTTGTGAGGTACGGTTTCCCTGTTTTTTTAAATGAAAATTACCTTCATCCCACATGTAAAGGGTGATTTTTTTGAGGTTAGGATTTTCATGCATTAGTATTTGACAGATCACGTGGGATTTCAGACATGGTGTCAAAGAGAAAGATGCTCAGTATGCTTTGACATTTCATCATGAATAGACTTACTAACGAGCAACGCTTGCAAATCATTGAATTTTATTACCAAAATCAGTGTTCGGTTCGAAACCGAACAAAAATATAAATTCGGTTCGAAACCGAACACTGATTTTGGTAATAAAATTCAATGATTTGCAAGCGTTGCTCGTTAGTAAGTCTATTCATGATGAAATGTCAAAGCATACTGAGCATCTTTCTCTTTGACACCATGTCTGAAATCCCACGTGATCTGTCAAATACTAATGCATGAAAATCCTAACCTCAAAAAAATCACCCTTTATATACGACATGCTGATGCAAGATGAGTATATACATTAGACTGTCTGCCACGCTATAAAGGACATTTTTTTAACAAATTAGGAAAACTCATACCCTTTTTTCCTGAAAATCTCAATAAACGAAATTCGAAATATAATGGCGATAGGCAACCTTTAACCCGTGCCGACAAGACGTCCACATTAGATGTAATGCTTTCTAAGGAATCCTGTTGAGGATTTTAGGTCCTAGCATGAAATTGGTAAACAAAGTACCCATTTAGGTGGGTTTTTTGACGTCAACATGAACTGTGCCACGCGCTTCTACTGTGGCTGTGATAAAATGTACGCTTCAACTCAAAAATTCTTCCTGATTTGGTTATGTCATGTCCATCTGTCCGCGTATCCTTGCTGTACCGTTTGTCCGTCTGATGCACCCATTATCAAGGCCTTGTTATTTACCGAAGCCGAAATTTTTGATCGTCAAAAGGATTCCTGTCTTGAACACAATTTGCCAAACAGTACCCTACGAATGCATATCAGTGAAAATCTCTGCGGGTGCAACTTTTTCCCTTGAGAGTTTCCCGGGAAATGTTTATTCAGGAGTTGTTGTGTTTTCTCGCTAGAAATTTGTCATATATTCTCAGACCTCTGAAAGAACCCTACCGCAATAGGATTAGAGGCTAGAATCTTCTGTAGCCTAGAGTCCTAGCATATATCTAATGTGCATTAGCATCACTACCCACAATGACATTCTTTCCCCTTCAGAAGCTATCAACCCAACTCCCCTGTACCCTACATCATAGCATGCAATTTCAATGCATTTCCCCTATATTTTTCCTTCATTTTTAATTTACCTCCTCAAATGTTAATGGTATGTCCTTTTTCAGTTCTTCTCGAAAAATTATGTCAATGTAGCTGAATGTTATTGTAGTCTCTGATGGGTTTCCCCTTAAAATGCATTTGTGGTCTAGATGGTCGTTATTAAGTAATTTTTTATGTCCATTTTTTTTTTAGTTTAATTACAAAACAACATTTTAGCTGGGTTGCATGTGAATTCTGTATGCATTCAGTTTTGCTTCTCTAAATTCCCCCTTTGGGAAGAGTCCAGATATGTGTGCGTGTGGAGAAAGGACTAAGTTTTGACAAACTAGAGCATGAAATCGGAAGCTGTGAAAATCTTTTTTTTTTATTTTTCGCTTTAACGGACAAAGGGGATGTGGTTCTTTACAAATGACTATGGAGAAAAAGTCATTAGGAAATGAAGTACTCTCAGGAAGATGACTTATAATATGAAAATAAAGTATGCTTGCCACAACTACATGGGGAAATGTCCAATGCAATTTGATTGTGAGGCACTTTTAAAATTTGATGCACATATTTACAAATGAAAAAAAAAACTAAAGAAATCAGAATTTGTCTTTGGAATGAAAAAGTAAATTCTTGTTTGAAAAGCGGCTGCGCCAGGCTCCACTAACCGACAAACAATAGGTCTTCTGAGTCTTTCGACAAAGACACTTGGTTCAAGTTTTGAAGACAAGGCTGAACCTATTTTATGGTCGCTTGCCTATAATTTGCCTAGTCCATCGGCCTTCTATGGCTAACCAACACGCTCTTGAAGAAGTTGGAATAGTCAAAGGCTCATCGCTCTTAGGTTTGTTGAAAGGCTTGCTGCTAATGATCCTAAAACCTCACAAAACGGAGAGAGTCTCCCTTAATTGGGCACGAAGATTTGACACACCGGCTACACCAAAAGCTGATGATTCTTGTTTGAAGTGTTGAGTGGAGCAGACGTATTGTTATTTCACTCCGCAAGAATTTTCCTCATACTCGTAATAGGTCATTATTTTCGGAAGAAAAATTTAAGTCACTCAGGGATAGTTGCGATAGAGGCGATTGATGATCAGCGTCTGTTTCCAGTGGAGCCGCAGATCTGGAGCCCGGGGGTAGGCTTAGAATGGACTCCAAAGACCCAACAGCTGCGGTGGTGGTATGAGACCGTAGCATGTTGTCTGCTACTGAAGCCCCGACTGATGGAGCGGCGGTTCCAGGCTCCACTAGCCGACAGACGACTGGTCGGCAGGGGCTTTTGACGAAGACACCTGGTTCGAGTCTAAGGGACAAGGCCGAACCTATTTCTTCTTCGCATGCCTAAAATTTGTCTAGACCAACGGCCTTCCCCGACAAACCAACCAACATACCTAAGAATAACTGGAGTGGGATAGTCAATGGACTGTCATCAGTATACTCCGATGTCGTTGCGGAATTTCCTGGGTCTCCTCCAATTTGTGACGATGCAGCCTGGTATCGGGACCGATACAAACTTATTGCTTTCGGGGTTCAATGTATCGTTGCGCCCTTAAAAAGATTGGTGAGATCTGGCCAGGTGCAGCACTGAATTTATTCAGGTAGCAAGATATTCCTTCTAGACCAATGGCAACGCATAGATACCAAGGATTCCCTCAGATTCTGAATCCATTCTTAGGAGACTAAGGGACTGTGATCGTTTGGTTGCCGTTCCATAACGGAGTAAGAAGGAATGAAAGGGCAGACGATTTGGCAGTGAAAGACAGAGGACTGCCGTCAATAAACTTGGTTAACCCGAAGCCTTTCGGGTCAACGCAGTCCAAGTTAAGGGAGTGGGTGACGAAAGTACATGTAACACTGTGGAACAGCGAAACAGTCGGTCGGTCGGCGAAAATTCTGTGGGCTGATCCTGATCGTGAGAGGACGAGGCTATTACTGAAAGGAAGTAAGAAGGAGGTCAGTATAGCTTTTGTTATCATAACGGGACACATAGGACTACGAGCTCACTTATGCAAAATCGGTGCGGCAAGTGATAGCATGTGTAGGGCATGTGGGAAAGATGATGAGACGTTGGATCATTTCCTATGTCATTGCCCGGTTTTCGCGCCTAACAGACACCGGTAACTAGGTGGGGACACTATAACAGAGATGAACCAACTTAGGGGAATGGTATGGAAAACAATAAAGGATATTGTAAGTAGCACGGAATTCCTTTTTTTGCGAGGTTACTTTTTAGTTTTTAGAGTGCACAACAAGCCGATTACAGTTTTAGGTGTATGTCCATAGTGGTACGGGGCGGATTAATATTCACACTTTTTGTCCTGGAAGTTTTGTACTTTGGGTGAGGCTGATAGCAATCGGATACATGCGGTATTCGTACTAAACTCCGGTTCTCTCGCAGATCTCAACAAGTCTGAAGGATTGTATCCTACGGATTCAACACACTAAAACTGAAGGTCTGTATAGGCGGTGGGGTTGGGGAATCAGGAGACGACTCGGCAGTTGTTGGTGAGCACTTGTCTGAGGAACTATCAACCACATCTCTAAAGTATGGGGGATTGTAGAAGACTGCAAATCCCCCTGCCACAATCAAAGCAGGAAGGGAAGGTGTTGAAACGGGACCCGACAAACCCAGTGTGTGTGGGTAATCCGATTGGATTGGACGGAACTCAAAAGATACTTCAATAGCAGCAGCTAGTGAAGCATCTAAGAAAAGAAGAGTAATTCCATTGCTTTCTCAATTACCCTTGGATGCGTAGGGAAACTCATAATGACAAGATTCAACGTATCTTATCTATCCATGTATTCTTGTGATGCATAACACACATTTCTTTTCCAGTTGTATGAAACACATTTTTTTTTTTTTGACCCAAGGACGAATGCTTCTGTTTTTAGAAGAAATCAATTCAGATTTAGTTATAGCTCCCATGTATGTACTTCTAAAGAGAAATCGTCCACACCGCAAGTGCCCAGTGTCTTGAGGAAGAGTAGTTCCACAGCTTTCTCACCTGCCCCTGGATGCGTACGGAAGCTCATCATGACAAGTTCTAACGAATCTTGTGAGGATGAAACTCCTGGTGGAATCAGAAGATGAGGCTAACACAACAGCGGTGGAAGTGTTGAATCCTGACTATGGTCCGGTTTCTACAGATAAATCTCCACCATTGTAAGGCCGCTTCGGCGGCACTAAGGGTCCTCCTGATGGCTGGGGGATTTGACGTGGTTTTTATCCAGGAACCATGGGTGTGTGGAGGAATAGTAAGTGGACTAAGAATGGAAGACACAGAGCCTGTATTCTTGCAAAGGGTAGTCTAAATATTTTTTTTCTTCCGTCGCTAAGCATTGAAGATTCGGTAGTAGCCAGCCTTGAAATAAACAAGTCTCATTACTGGCTGGCTTACCCATATAAGGCACACAATTCTGAGATCCCGCCTTCAAACCTTAAGTCGCTGATTGAAGCTGCTTCTGTAGGGAAGAGAAGCCTCATTGTAGGAAGTGATGCTAATGCACATCACCAGATATGGGGAAGTTCGGATGTCAACGAGAGGGGTGAGTAATAAGTAGCAATCTGGCGATTTCTAATAAAGGGGATAAACCGAACCTTATTGCCAGGAACAGGCAAGAGGTACTAGATATTACCTTTCTATCGAAAGATATAAGTGGAAGAATATGGGACTGGGAAGTGTTGGTTGATCATCGTTATACAAGTTTTAGCCTTGGAGAAAATACCGGGGAAGTGGTCCCTCGGCTAAACAGAAGAAATGCGGATTGGGATAAATTTTGGCACAAATTCTACACCACCATCCCTTCTAGGCTAGAAAAGGAAGTGGAAACTACGGACGATATAGACATAGTGCTCAAGCGGATCACGAAGGCCCTGAATGACTCGCTTGTGTCAGCATGCCCTAATGCCCAAGCCAAGGGGCAAACAGCGACCGCCATAGTGGACCCCAGAGGAAGGACTGCCGAAAACTCTTCAACAGAGCAAAAGCCACAAGAGAACCACACGATTGGGACATCTATAAGGCTGAGCTAAGAAAATATAAGGGCGAACTTAGAAAGGCTCAGAATAAATCCTGGGTAGAATTTTGCAGCTACGTGGAGGATACATGTGAAGCCTCTAGGCTAAGGAAGATTCTGTCCTCGAGACCTATTACGGTGGGGTATATCCAGAAGTCAGAGAATGTATGAACAATGTCTAGTGAGGAAACACTAGAACTACTCGTTGATATACATTGACCGGGAAATTCTCCAACGGACAACGTGGCGCCAGAAGAGGTTGTTACTGATATGCATTCGTCGGAGGCCATTTGGGATATTATGTCTGTGTCGAAAATCCTTTGGGCGATAAGAAGTTTCGACTCCTTTAAGTCGCCAGGCCCTGATGATATATCGTCGGTTGAATTTCAAGATGTGTCTGATATGACTGGTTCCTTGGCTTAGGGTGATATACTCAGCTTGTATCAGAAACTCATATATGTGGGATGAAGCGACACAAAGGTCATTAAACCCTACCACACTAAGGCGAAAGATTCTCGTCCTATAAGTCTGTCATCCTTTATGCTGAAGACTCTTGAGAGGTTGATAGAAACAAAGATCCCTGGAGATCGCCTGTCGCGGCAGCAGCATGCATATAGTAAAGGCAAATCCACCGAAACAGCAATTCACGACCTAGTCGGCTACATAGAGGGTTCTCTCGCTGTCAAGGGATATACAATGGTAGCATTTCTTGATATTGAAGGTGCTTTCAATAATGTAAAACTGACGTCAATCATGAAGGAGTTGAAGTTTCTAGGCATCAACTCTGCCGTGAGAAAGTTTATTAATAACTTATTTACTAAAAGATGCATTACGGCAGGCTTGGGATCTGTGGATCTAAAATGATTGGTCAAAAGAGGAACACCTCAATTAGGTGTACTGTCTCCCCTACTTTGGAATATAGCCATTAACAATATATTATTGTCTCTAGAAGAAAAAGGCGTAAAAGTGGTCGTGTATGCTGATGATGTGGCTATTGCGGTTAGTGGAAAGTTTCTCAGCACTCTAAGAGATATACTTCCGGAAGCTCTACGTGCAACAGCAAAGTGGGCTACCGAAAGTGGTCTGGGTATAAATCCGTGCAAGGCTGAAGTAGTTCTTTTCAGAAGGAGATACAAGTTGCCTACAGTGGAATCTGTCTCCTTGGGAGGAAATAATGTTCCATTTACAGAAAGCGCAAAATACTTGGGTGTTTTGCTGGACAGGAAACTGAACTTCAAATCCAACGTTTTGGAAAGGGCAAAAAAGGCCACTCATGCGTGTATAGGGCCACTCATGCAAGAAAGCCATTGGCAAAAGATGGGAATTTAGACCGCGTGTCATGCATTGGGTATATACTGCAGTTGTCAGACCTTTAGTACTATATGGTGTTGTGGTCTGGTGGACGGGGGCTTCAAAAATCCACCTACTGCTCAATACTTAACCGGATCCAAAGGATGACTTGTTTGTGCATCACAGCCGCACTGAGGACGACACCATCTGATGCACTAAATTTAATGCTACCTCTAATGTTTCTGGACATTGTGGCTGCCCAAGTTGTAGCGACCATTGCCGTGAGGTTAAGGGAGCTCTTTCTCATTGGTCATGTGGCGGCCACGGACACTGTGTTATACTTGATTTAATATCCGATGTTCCAGGCAGTGTTGATTACACCCTACCTGAGCCGCTTTTTGATAAAAATTTACTGTACCACTATTCCTAATAGAACCGATTGTAACTACGATATCCCTGGCAACAGAAGTTACATAGACTTCTATACGGATGGCTCCAAACTAAACGACCAGGTGGACTTTGGGGTGTACTCTAAAGATCTAGAACTGTTCATATCGAAGAGGTTACCCGACCATAGCAGTGTGCATCAAGCAGAGATCCTTGCAATTAAGGAAGTGCTGGAATGGCTAAGATATAATGGCATTACGACGATTGGCATAAATATCTTCTCAGCCAGCCAGGCAGCCATTAAATCCCAGTAGAACGTATTTTGGAACACAAAAACCGCGCTCGACTATCGCAGATCTCTCAACGAGATGACTGAACAGTTCAAAATTCATCTGTTTTGGGTGTCGGGCCACAGAGATATCCCAGAGAATTCTAAAGCAGACGAGCTTGCGAGACAAGGAGCTACCTTACACACTCCAGGACAGTGGAATCTGTGGGTATGACTCTGGCGACATGTGAGCTAAGTTTTCAGGACCAAGCCCGAACGACACCGAATGATAAATGGTCACAAAGATGGGGTTGTGAGCATTCCAAAACTGTGTGGCCTAATCTAGACTTGAGAAGGTCTATCGCTTTGCTGTCACTGGCTAGAACAGACGTCTCGGTCATTGTGTCCGTCATGACAGCTCACTGTCTTATTGGAAAACATGCTGACAGACTAAAGGTTGCCAGCAACGACCTTTTGCAGAAGCTGTGAGGAAGAAGAAGAAGAGACTATAGAACACCTTCTGTGTGTGTGTCCCGCACAAGCAGTTAGAAGGAGTTCCACTATATGTTCTCATTTCTTTGAGAACCTGTCTGATTGAGCGCATGTGAACATTCGCAAGTTACTGGGCTTTTTAAAGCGATCTGGATGGATCAACGGTAGGAACTAGAAGGCATCTTCCTTCTTCTGTTCCTGTGGTATCACAATGGACGAAAACGTCTAAGTGAGTCTGATGGCAGACTGCCACTTAAACCTAACCTATGTACGGTTGCCCAAAAAGTAATTGCGGATTTTTCATATAGTCGGCGTTGACAAATTTTTTCACAGCTTGTGACTCGGTAATTGCATTCTTTCTTCTGTCAGTTATCAGATGTTACTTTTAGCTTGCTTTAGAAAAAAAGTGTAAAAAAAGTATTGTATATTTGATTAAAGTTCATTCAAAGTTTTATTAAAAATGCATTTACTTTCTTTTAAAAAATCCGCAATTACTTTTTGGGCAACCCAATACATACGATATGCCCCTTGGTGGTTGTAAAAATCTGGCAAAATGCTTAAGTACTTATTTCATTATTTAATTAAATGCATCTAATTAAAAATAATAATTTTTACTTTAGATTCAATTGGAACTAAACGATTTCATTTCATCTGCAATTTGCTCTAATATCATTTAATTGGCTAACAACATTGGTTTTACTAGTAACAAAAGTAAAAAAAAAAACAATCACAACTTTTTCAATTGGCCACAAGAAAATTTAATTTTTATTATTATTGAAAATCTAAAAACAAAATCTATTGACAACCAAAACTCTCCAACATTTCTAAATAGCCATAGGCAGCCATTTAATTTGCTCTGCCTTTAATAGTAGTTTAAAATGTTATGCAAACTCGCTTCCTACCTTTTCATTAAACCTTCATGCTAAATTTTAGTTGCCATTACCACTGAAGCAAAAAACTAATTTATTTTAAATTTACTTCGAACAGCGTCCAAGTGTGAATGTGTTCAATGGCTTATTTTTACATCGCGTACATTTACCCATACATACATATGTTTATGTATGTATTTGTTATGTTGTATATAATCACCGTAAACATAATTAAAAATTTATAATTAATTGTGTATTTATGAGTCAAATAGCCATAAATCGAAAATCCTGTAGGAGGGCAGGAGTTGTTGTTTTGCATGTGAGCTCGAACGCGATACCCTTTTTATACCCACCACCGAAGGATGGGGGTATATTCATTTTGTCATTCCGTTTGCAACACATCGAAATATCCATTTCCGACCCTATAAAGTATATATATTCTTGATCAGCGTAAAAATCTAAGACGATCTAGCCATGTCCGTCCGTCTGTCCGTCTGTCCGTCTGTCTGTTGAAATCACGCTACAGTCTTTAAAAATAGAGATATTGAGCTGAAATTTTGCACAGATTCTTTTTTTGTCCATAAGCAGGTTAAGTTCGAAGATGGGCTATATCCGACTATATCTTGATATAGCCCCCATATAGACCGATCCTCCGATTTAGGGTCTAAGGCCCATAAAAGCCACATTTATTGTCCGATTTCGCTGAAATTTGGGACAGTGAGTTATGTTAGGCCCTTCGACATCCTTTGTCAATTTGGCTCAGATCGGTCCAGATTTGGATATAGCTGCCATATAGACCGATCCTCCGATTTAGGGTCTAAGGCTCATAAAAGCCACTTTTATGGTCCGATTTCGCTGAAATTTGGGACAGTGAGTTGTGTTAGGCCCTTCGACATCCTTTGTCAATTTGGCTCAGATCGGTCCAGATTTGGATATAGCTGCCATATAGACCGATCCTCCGATTTATGGTGTAAGGCCCATAATAGCCACATTCATTATCCGATTTTGCTGAAATTTGGGACAGTGAGATGTGTTAGGCCCTTTGACATATTCCTTCAATTTGGTCCAGATCGGTTCAAATTTGGATATAGCTGCCATATAGACCGATTTCTTGATTTATGGTTTTGGGCCCATAAAATGCTCATTTATTGCCAGATGTCCCCGAAATTTTGAACAGTGAGTTAAGTTAAGCCCCTTGCCGTACTTCTGCAATATCGCACAGATCGGTCCAGATTTGGATATAGCTGCCATATAGACCGATATCTAGATTTTAGGTTTTGGGGCCATAAAAGACGCATTTATTGTCCGATGTCGCTGAAATTTGGGATAGTGAGTTTGGTTAGGCTCTTCGACGTCCTATATTCAGATCAGTCCAGATTTGAATATAGCTGCCATATAGACCGATCTCTGGGTTTAAGGTTTAGGGCCCATAAAAGAGGCATTTATTGTCCGATTTCGCCGAAATTTGGGACAGTGCTTAATGTTAGGCTCTTCGACATGTTAATGCAACTTGGCCCAAATCGGTACAGATTTGGATATAGCTGCCATGTAGACCGATATCTCGATTTAAAGTCTTGGCCCCATAAAAGGCGCATTTATAATCCGATTTCACTGAAATTTGACACAGTGACTTATGTTCGACTTTTCGACATCCGTGTCGTATATAGTTCAGATCGGTATGAGGTATATGGGTATAAGGTATGAAATTTTCACTAAATTTTTATGAAAGGTGGTTTACATATATACCCGAGGTGGTGGGTATCCAAAGTTCGGCCCGGCCGAACTTAACGCCTTTTTACTTGTTACCAATATATTGGTCAGAGTGGCAAAGGCAAATGAATAAAATTGTTTTATTTAGAAACACATATAAATAATTACAAATTCCGATTGATGATTGTGGTTTTACGCTGAAGCGTAAATTGTAAAAAGCACAAAAAAGTTGATATATGTAAACACCTACTTTTTTATTTCATAAAATATCATCGCTTTATTTAAACATAATCATTTCTTTTTTATTTAAACAAAAATATTATACAAAAATAATTTATCATTTTAATTGGATCAAATATGTTTTTTTTTTATGTAAATAATAACAAGTAAAAACGAGCTAAGTACGGCCAGACCGAATCTTATATACCCTCCACCATGGATTGCATTTGTCAAGTTCTTTGGACGATATCTCATTATAGGCTAGCAAAGGCTAATGGATAAGAATTGCTATGCTATTTCAGCTATACCAAGTTATGAACCGATTGGGGCCATAATAAGTGGAAGTCATTGTGCGAAATATCAGCAAAATCTGATAAGAATTGCGCCCTATATATTGGGTTGCCCAAAAAGTAATTGCTGATTTTTTAAAAGAAAGTAAATGCATTTTTAATAAAACTTTGAATGAATTTTAATCAAATATACTTTTTTACACTTTTTTCTAAAGCAAGCTAAAAGTAACAGCTGATAACTGACAGAAGATAGAATGCAATTACAGAGTCCAAGCTTTGAAAAAATTTGTCAACGCCGACTATATGAAAAATCCGCAATTACTTTTTGGGCAACCCAATAAACTCAAACAAGTAAAAGCGTGCAAAGTTTGGCAGGGACGAATCTTATACACCCTCCACCATGGATCGCATTTGTAGAGTTCTTTTCGCGGTGTCTCTTTTTAGGCAAACAAAGGAAAGGATAAAAGAAAAGAATTGCTATGCTATTGGAGCTATATCAAGTTATGGTCCAATTTGGACTATAATGGAATGAATTTTGGAGACCACAGTAGAAGTCATTGTGTAAAATATTAGTCAAATCGAAAAGGATTTCGCCCTTTAGGGGTCAAAAAATAAAAAAAGAGACATCGTTTTATAGGGGAGCTGTATTAGGTTATTGACCGATTCAGACCATATTTGACACGTATACTGAAGGTCATGGGAAAAGCCGTTGTATAAAATTTCACCCAAATCAGATGATACTTGCGCCCTCTAGAGGTTCAAGAAGTCAAGATCCCAGATCGGTTTATATGGCAGCTATATCAGGTTATGGACCGATTTAAACCATACTAAACACAGTTATTGGAAATTATAAGCAAACACCTCATGCGAAATTTCAGCCCAATGGGATAGGAATTACGCCCTCTAGAGGCTCAAGAAGTCAAGATTAAAGATCGGTTTATACGGCAGCTATATCAGGTTATGGACCGATTTTAAACATACTTGGCACAGTTGTTGAAAGTCATGACGAAACACGTTGTGCAAAATTTCAGCCAAATCGAAAAGGAATTACGCCCTCTAGAGGCTCAAGAAGTCAAGACCCCAGATCAGTTTATATGACAGCTATATCAGGTTATGGCCCGATTTAAACCATACTTTGCACAGTTGTTGAAAGTCATAACGAAACACGTTGTGCAAAATTTCAGCCAAATCGGATAGGATTTGTGCCCTCTAAAGACTCAAGAAGTCAACACCCCAGATCAGTTTATATGACAGCTATATCAGGTTATGGCCCGATTTCAGCCATACTTAATACAGTTATTGGAAATTATAAAAGAACACCTCATGGGAAATTTTGAGTCAAATCGGATGAAAATTGCGCTCTGTAGTGGCTCAAGAAGTCAAGATCCAAGATCGGTTTATATGGCAGCTATATCAAAACATGGACCGATATGGTCCATTTACAATCCCAACCGACCTACACTAACAAGAAGTATTTGTGCAAAATTTCAAGCGGCAAGCTTTACTCCTTCGAAAGTTAGAGTGCTTTCGACAGACGGACGGACAGATGGACGGACAGTCGGACGGACATGGCTAGATCGACATAAAATGTCATGACGATCAAGAATATATACTCTTTATGGGGTCTGAGACGAATATTTCCAAGAGTTACTAAGCGGCTCAAGAAATCAAGATCCGAGATCGCTTTGTATGGGAGCTATATCATATGGACCGATTTGAGCCATATTTGGCATAGTTGTTTCAGATGAGAGTTTCAGATGAGAGATGAGATCAGATGAGAATTGCGCCCTCTATTGGCCCAAGACGTCAAGATCCAAGTGGGTGGGTATCCAAGTTCGCGCATGCCGAACTTTCGATACCCACCACCTTGGGTATATATGTAAATCACATATATACCCAAGGTGGTGAAAAATGTTGAAGTTCCTAGGACAACTCACTGTCTCAAATTTCGGCGTAATCGGACAATAAATATGTATTTTATCGGCCCAAGACCTTTAATCAAAAAATTGGTTTATATGTCAGCTATACTCAAATCTTGACCGATCTGCGACAAACAGAAGAACGATGTCAAAGGCCCTGAGTCAACTCACTGTCGGTGCCATCGGACAATAACTGTGCCTTTTATGAGCCCAAGGCCTTAAATGGAGAAATCGGTCTATATGGCAGCTATATTTAAATCTGGACTGATCTGGGCTAAAAAGAAGAACGATGTCGTAGGCCCTGAAGCAACTCACTGTCCCAAATTTCATCGACATCGGACAATAAATGCGCCTTTTATGGCTCCAAAACCTTAAATCGAGAGATCGGTCCATATGTCAGCTATATCCAAATCTGGACCGATCTGGGCCATACTGAAGAAGGATGTCGAAGGGCCTAAAACTACTCATTATCTCAAATTTTAACAAAATCATATAATAAATGTGGCTTTTATGGGCCTAAGACCTTAAATCGGCGGGACGGTCTATATGGGGGATATATCGAATTATAGTCCGATATAGCCCATCTTCGAACTGCCTACGGACAAAAAAATAATCTGTGCAAAGTTTTAGCTCAATATCTCTATTTTTTAAGACTGTAGCATAATGCGGTGAATACCCAGCTAATAAAATTTTTCAATTTCGATCCAACAATCGGATGATTCATCCGATATCGGATCCCATGTCTTCCCGACATCGTAACTTAAAACGAGGGAAGTGATTGTCATGTTGTCTGAACGACATGTCTGAGGGAAATCTGATATATTTACCGTGGTATCGTACCGATATCGGATCTCTGTCGGAGCAAAATTCCAGGGAAATTCGGGTGGGAAATTTTACGTCGTACCGAATTGGGACCGAATTTGTAGACGATTTCCGACCGATTTCTTGACGAATGTTTTAGGAAATGTGGACGACTTTGACGACGAATCGGTCCGATTGTCCGGTCCGAATGTCTTACAACTGATCAAACAAACAGTTAACGGCACCAAACGCAATTTCAAAAAACAAAACCAAACTATCCCCCCTTCACCACTTGTGCACATTCCATTGTGGTAATCAAATGTTGCCATGCAAAAATAAAAATGAACCAAACAAAACATTCCTCCGACGCGCCGTTTATAAATCGTTACGGTTTCCTTCTTAAATGTCGGAAAAAAATTAAATACATTCCCTCCAAATTACCAAATCCTTCCGGATTTGGTAAGAATTGCCGTATGTATCGTCCAACATATCGGACGTCTGACCAAAGTCGAATCATATTGTTAGCTGAGTAGCTACCGGGTGAATGTTGTCTTTGGAGATTGACCTCCACCCATTGCACCTGAATAAATCCGACTATGTGCAGACATATACATACAAAGCCGGATCATATTGTTAGCTGGGTAGCTACCAGGTGAATGTTGCCCTTGGAGTCCAACCGCCACCCATTGCACCTGAATAAATTGAGCTCTTTCAGCAAGCCAGAGTTGTTCTGGCTCAATTACTATACGGCAGATGCAGCCGCCTCAACTCCTATAGGGCAAAGATTGTTACCACCGTGCAGAATGTGTATCCCGATTGTGACTTGGGACCACTCGACATCTGTTTAACTGCCCCGTCAAACCAAGATCCCTCTGGACATACCCGCCTTAGTCGCAGAGTTCCTGAATCTGAATATTCAACAGAACCATGTTGAAGAGAGATAGAACACAAAACACTGATACAATAACAAAAACAACATCGGGATCAGGAATATTTCGACAACTAGGTTCAGCAAAGAGGATTATGCCGTTGCTTTAGCAGCTTTTCGGGTCCCTCAATGAGTAGGACTAACTCCCAACTCATAGTGGAATGTCACTGTTATATGAATTACGAGCTTAATGAGCACAATCAGTGAATTGCATAAAATGCTCCGAAAAGGTCAAAACTTCGATAGAAATTTCTAATGAAGGAAGACATCACGAGATTTGATGTTCGATGTGCATAAAAACAAAGGGCTTCTATACATTTTGTATTATTTTGAAATTTCCCCCATTTTTGTCTTCAAATACAACCTGGCAAAGTGTTATACAAAAGTTATGCATTCCCCGATGTGCATTACGCTGTCATGGTCACTTCTAAAAAGAACAAAACTTCTGCAAATAGTAAAACGTATTTATGACGACACCATAGTCCCCTTCAAAAGGCAAAAACATTAAAAATGCTCTTTGTACTTAAGGACTTACAAAGGACAATGGACAATGAAAAAAAAAAACTTGCAATGCAAACTAAACCGAAGTTAGGTATCCAGTGTGGGACACAAGAAGAATGGAGCGCCAAATTGCAATCCACATTTGTTTGTAAACTGTCGCAAAACTTAAGAAACTCCATTATTTGACCAAATCCTTTGGTGTGAAACAAAAACCGAAAAAAGACAAAGAGCAGCAACAGAATAAGAACTTGTCCAGCAGTTTATCATCGGAAACAAACTTAGGGAGAGCAAAGAGAAATACAACAAAATCCATAGAGGAAAAAGCATAAGAAAGTCTAATGGAAAACTAAATGGAAATGGAGGTGAAGGCTAACAATGAAACATCACCACTTTCCCCAAGAAAACAAAAATGCTATGGCCAATCTACTAACTTGCAAGTGTCACAACTGGTAAAGGAACCCGAATAAAAGTTGCAATTAAAATAATTCGCACAATGTGAAAATCTCAAAAAAAGATTAGCATAACAGAAAATGGAACTAAGTACCTTTTATCTCTCCCACAAATAAACATTTGGCTTTTGTAGAAAATCTCAACAAAGTTTAAAGACAATAAAAGCCAAATACTTGCGCTAGGACGAATGGGTTAAGGGCGAAACCGTGGAAGATGGATCTGCAGCAATTCACTGGAAGATCTCTGGAAGGAATTTCTCTGATTTGTCAATGGAAATGAAATGCCAGGATAAGGAAAACGAACCTAAGGCACTGTGTCCACTCCAGTACTAGAGAAGGATGTTCAGATAGAAGTGCGAAGTTACCCCATCGTAAGACCAGTGTCGACAGACATTAAAGCATGGTTAAAGGCTGAGAATATCGTTCCAAAAAAGTTCGGTAATGTCCAAAGAATGGCATGTGTCGGTATCACGGGTTCGCTGAGATCCACAATGCAGGAAGATTTGAAGTATATGCTTTAAAAGCAGCCTATTGAGGACTATATTGGGATCGGTGCTGACAAGTTTGCATTTTGGTTAGATTATAGAAGAATTCTACAGTCAGTCTCACTTTGGTTCCTGGGAACAAATATATTCAGAGAAATGATATTGGTCTTTGCGGTAGCTATATCCGAATATAGACCAATCTGAACCTTATACGACACGGATATCGAAAAGCCTATCATAAGTCACTGTGTCAAATTTCCGCGTAATCGGATTATAAATATGCCTTTATTGGGGCCAATCCAAATCTGGAAAAGGATGTCTAATCTCTGTCTAGTCTCTGTCCCAAATTGCGGCGAAATCGGACAATAAATGCGCCTTTTATGGGCCCAAAACCTTGAATCGAGGGATAGGTCAATATGGCAGCTTTACTCAAATATGGGCACAAAATCTTGAATCGAGGGATAGGTCTATATGGCAGCTTTATTCAAATCTGGACCGATCTGGGCCAAATTGCAGAAGGATGTCGAAGGCCCTAACACAAATCACCGTCCCAAATTTCGGCGAAATCGGACAATAAATGCGTCTCTTATGGACCTAAAACCTTAAATCGAGATATCGGTCTATATGGCATCTATATCCATATCTGGACCGATCTGGGCCAAATCGCAACAGGATGTTTAAGAGCCTAACAGAACTTACTTTCCCAATTTCCGCCGAAATCGGACAATAAATATGCCTTTTGTGGTCCCAAGATTTTAAATTGAGAGATCGGTCTATATGGCAGCTATATCCAAATCTAAACTGATCTGAGCCAAATTGAAGGACAATGTCGAGGGGCCTAACACAACTCACTGTCCCAAATTTCGGCGAAATCGGACAATAAATGCGCCTTTTTTGGGTCCAAAACCTTAAACCGAGTGATGGGTCTATAAAGCAGCTATATCCAAATCTGAACCGATGTGGGTAAAATTGAAGAAGGATGTCGAAGGGCCTATAGCAGCTAACTGTTCCAAATTTTGGCAAAATCTTATAATAAATGCGCCCATATGGGCCCAAGACCTGAAATCGAGAGATCGGAGACAATTTGAACAAGTAAAAGCGTGCTAAGTTCGGCCGGGCCGAATCTTATATACCCTCCACCATGGATCGCATTTGTCGAGCTCTTTTCTCGGCATCTCTTCTTAGGCAAAAACTAAGTTCGGCCGGGCCGAATCTTTTATACCCTCCACCATGGATCGCATTTGTCGAGTTCTTTTCCCGGCATCTCTTCTTAGGCAAAAAAGGATATAAGAAAAGATTTTCTCTGCTATTAGAGCGACCTAGGCTTAAATCGGCGGATCGGTCTATATGGGGACTATATCAAAATATAGTCCGATATAGCCCATCTTCTAACTTAACCTGATTATAGACATGAAAAAAATATGTGCAAAGTTTCAGCTCAATATCTCAATTTTTAAAGACTGTAGCATGATTTCAACATACAGACGGACTGACATGGTTAGATCGTCTTAGATTTTTACGACGATCAAGAATATATATACTTTAGAGGGTCGGAAGTGGATATTTTGATGTGTTGCAGATGGAATGACAAAATAAATATACCCCTATCCCTCGGCGATGGGTATCAAAGTTGAAAACAATTTTGTATTTTTTTGCCAAAGTTGATATCGAGGTTTTCACGATTGGTAGGGAACATTTTTGTCTTTGACGCCATCTTTCTAAAATGAAGTATTATATGCGAGTCTGGCACCAACGTAGTAGAAGCTACATATAGTCCCTCAAATGTGCTTTACATTTTTAATGACTTCTGGCTTTCAGATTATGTTTGGATTTTGGAATTTTCGAAAGCCTATAGCAGAATTTCATAGCGAACGTTTTTATCAGCCACAAAATCATTTTAAATGCTATTTTTACGCTTTTTTAACAAAGGGACCAAAAAGACCGCTTTAGTAAGTTGGTTGAGGGTTAAAATGTTCAACAATAATAATGCTCTTAGACTTGTCAGTAATATTGCCAAATACACTATACACCTAAAATGAATGAATGAGAGATTACAAGTTATCGTACGCCGAATATTTAGAAAAATGTCCAGAAGGGGAAAGCTTCCCCCTCGTGTTTGGTTACTTTTCGATGTAAACTTTCGAAACGCCCATACACGTGTTTTGGCCTTTTGCCTCTTCTTTCATATTCTACAGTTTTTTCTTTTCTTTTTTGAAAAAAGTTGAATTTTGTTCCACAGTGTTATTAATGTTTGTTTTGAAATGAAAAATAAAAAAAAATATGCTGAAATTTTGCAAAAACTCAATTTGCGTGTTGGAAAAAGTTCCCATACCGGGAATCGAACCCGGGCCTTCTGGGTGAAAGCCAGATATCCTAGCCACTAGACCATATGGGATATACCTCTACATTGTCTCACGCTTCTAAATAAACAAAAAGTTAAAATGACACCTAGCGGCTTCAATTGACACTATGAGATTATTATAGCCATACACCAAAATTTTGTATAGTAATTATATACTTCACTAGAGGGCGCTCCACCTCTTAACAGTAGTGTTGCCATCTTTAAATTGTATAAAAATAATGGTTGTATTATCATAGAGCTTAAGATGCCTTATACGACATGTGCTTTGCTGTATGTGACGTCACTTTATATATCCCCAATACTTTTCTTAAGCTGCCATTACACGTTCAGAAATTTTCAATTTCGGTGCCTTTACCGAAAAATTCGTAATCAAGTTAATACAAAAAAGCTCGTGCATAACATAGTTAACGCCGAGAAGAGCAGAGACCAAAGGCATTGAGCGTAAAGTCGTCTTTTTTTATGTTTTAAAAATAGAAAAAATGCATATTGATCAATTAATAAGTGAAATTTTTTCCGGCATTATAAAGGATGATTTTTTAAGAGCTATAGGAAATTTTTCAAAAAAAAAAAAAAAACACAAAATTCCAAAAAAAGCATGAAACCTTTATTTGAATCGATGGTACGATCCATATAATTTAATGTTTGAAGATTATTTGAAAAGCAAATGTTGACCGTGACTGTGCCTCAAATGGTCCATCTGCTTAGTCCAATTGTGGCATACTTTTTCCAACATTCCGACCGGTAAATTGCTTCAATGTTGCCTTCCAATTCGTCAATTGAAGCGGCCTTGTCTGTATAGACATGAGCTTTAACATAGCCCCACAAAAAAATAGTCTAAAGGTGTTAAATCTCACGATCCAGGCTGCCAATTAACCGGTCCCGAACGTGAACTTAAGTGTTCATCGAACTCGCCTCTCAATAAGTCCATTGTTACGCGTGCTGCGTGACATGTGTCACCGTCTTGATGAAACCACATGTCATGCAAGTAAAGGTCTTGCATTTTGGATATCAACTGACGTTAGCGCTCACCATTCACAGTTACATTACGATTCTCATCATCTTTGAACATATACGGTCCAATGATGTCACCAACCCATAAACCGCAACAAATTGTGTCTTTTCCCGATGCGTTGGTATCTTTTGCAATGCTTCTACGTGGTCTTCACTACAAAATCGACAATTCAGCCTATTTACGTACCCATTG
Organism: Stomoxys calcitrans; assembly: GCF_963082655.1. Lineage (NCBI taxonomy): Eukaryota > Metazoa > Arthropoda > Insecta > Diptera > Muscidae > Stomoxys > Stomoxys calcitrans. The sequence goes on from NC_081556.1 coordinate 26,946,970, forward strand.
AGCCAAAAATGAGCTCTGATCATAATATGGAAGAAGCGCGCGATGAACTTTCTTAACGGAGTACGCATTTCATAGGCTTAAAATGTTTAATCTAGAAATCGATCTATATGGTGGCTATATCAAAATATGGATTGAGAAGTGTAAATTATAACAAATGTTTCCAAACTTCAGCAGCATCGAATATTAAATACGCCTTTAAAGATCTGAAGATTTCAGATATGGTACCTAGTCTTTATGGGGGCAATGAAAATATATAGTCCTATACAGCGCATCCACGAACATAAACTCTTAATGGCTAAAAAATACATTTGTGCCAAAACTTGCCTCCCTTAAACATAAAACTATTAAGCTGCATCTTACACTTAAACCACCTGAATACCGCTGCCGAAGTTCATCAAATCGATTCAACCATGAAATGATATTACCAAATTGTGCCTTCCGTTTAAAGAATTATTCCATTTAAAAATAAATTTATGGCAACAAGAATAAACCAAAAGCAATGAATCGTAGCACTTGAAAATAAAGTATTCAAATACATCTCAGAAAAACTAGAAACATAACTATCGGCAAGATAAACAAAGCAAAAGTTGTATCTCTGTTCAGCTATCTTTTCGACTTTCAAAATCGATTATTCGACTTGTTAGTCATTGAAAGACGACTACGACTTTTGTTACAAAAAAAAGTCGATTAATCGAAAGTCGACTTTGGGGTCCCTATAATCGACATCATTAAAATCAGCTGTTTTCGCAAGCGAAAAGAAAATCGTCAACTAAATAACGGACAATTATTTGGTGTTTACTTTATGGATTTTAGTTTTTATGATGATAATTTTACCCTAACAACAGCCAGCCCCATGTAAACAGATTCCCCAATAAGACTTCGTGACCATCGAAGCCTAAAATGTTTACCGGAATCGCAGAAATATGGTACGTCAGGTACACTTAGGCAATTTATTTTAACCAAAGTTTTTTTTTTAGAAAAAAACTTCCCATACCGGGAATCGAACCCGGGCCTTCTGGGTGAAAGCCAGATATCCTAGCCACTAGACCATATGGGATATAATACGATCCATTTAAAATCTCACAGCTCTTACTAGTTCTCAAATCGCATAGGGGGAGAGTAAAACCAATTTCATTGTAAAGTGAATTTATTTTTCGGAAAAATATATATATATTTTCATAGTTACTTGGAAATAGCTATTAAAATTTAATGTTGATTTAAAAAAATATCTTCCCATACCGGGAATCGAACCCGGGCCTTCTGGGTGAAAGCCAGATATCCTAGCCACTAGACCATATGGGATATAAAGAAGAAATAACAATATGCGTAATTTTCTTGTTTATTCTTCAAAATTGTTTGAAACGACTGCTAAGAATCCAAGACATAAAATTTTCCAAAATCTACAATATTTGAGCAGTTTAAAACAAAGGATAAGAAGAGGTTAAATATGTACTTCTTACAGTTTTCAAACTCTGTTTACATTAGGTCATATGTTGTCTGTTTAGGAAATTAACTGTCATAATCATTAATCTGTTATCCTTCGATTTATTCGCCAATGCATTGATATTAGCCGTTTTTGTTCCAAAAAAAAATCAGCTGACAATTCCACGAACAAATCGAGGGCAAAAATGTCGGTGTTTATGGCAGTAAAAGTGTTCTTGAAAGCTGTTTCAATAATAGACGCAAAAGGATCTTTTAATTTTTATATTAAAAAAGTTGGTCCATACATAGAATTAGCATATTTTATATTGTCCTTCTCTGCTCAATACCCTCATCAAATATATAAAAAATCTTCCCATACCGGGAATCGAACCCGGGCCTTCTGGGTGAAAGCCAGATATCCTAGCCACTAGACCATATGGGATATAATATCAAGTAATCAACACTGTTCGGCAAAGCATTTTTTTTTTGTTTTTTTGTTTTCTTTGAACTACAAGCACTTATTAGTCTTCAGTTATTATTATACTATGGGTACATATTATATCCATTTTTTCTTGTATTCATATGTATTAATATATTTACTCGATAACTCTTAAAGTAACATTTGCCTCCCATTTCCTCTAGTATGAGTTTAATTTGACCATACTCTTCCGCTATCATCTGTCGATATGTAAAAACCTAATTTGCTTATCAAAAAACTGATTCAAAAGTCATTTCACGATGCAGCACCGTTAATGCATCGACAAATTCCAACCCTTTATTATGCATATGAATAAGAAATAAGCACCAAAGCGTTTTAAACTAATAATTTTCCATCAATTTCATATGATTGACGTTGGTTTCATTGTTATTGTTGATTTTCAAGTCTATCGAGTTGTGTTGTTGCGCTCCCCTCCCCTAATTCTCATACATAGTTTGTCTACCTTATTGATACTTGCAAAACGTATACCTACCACAGACATATGTATGTATGTATGTTACATGAGAATATGAAACTGTTCAGTCTTTCAAGAGCACTTGGCAAAGTAGGTTGTGCTGTTTTTCGCTTCAATTCTTTTTAGTTTTTTGCGCATTGCAAATGTGAAGATCAAAAACCCTCACACTCACCACGTGAATATTCTGTCGTTTCATTTTGGGCCACACACACACACAATAGCAACTATACCTAATTTATCAACTCAATGCAAATCATATTATAACAAAAAACTTCCCATACCGGGAATCGAACCCGGGCCTTCTGGGTGAAAGCCAGATATCCTAGCCACTAGACCATATGGGATATGTGTAAATTTACACCTCATAACATAGTGGTTCCACAACAAAGTGACACTGAAAAATTTATATTTTTATGGTTAAATATACCCATCGAGAACAAACGAAAACACTCAACAACAACACTACATACATTTGGAATGAGTTATTTATTCTTGACAACACATACGGTGGTGGATGATGTCATGGGCAAATGACACCACACCACGCTGCTTTGTGTATACATAGCTTCATGGTTGAATGGTGCAAAGCGTATGTGTGCATTTTGTTGTTCGTTGTGCACAAGTCAGGATGGCCGAGCGGTCTAAGGCGCCAGACTCAAGAGTAATCTTACCTCAGTCGCTGGGGTTGTGAGCGTTCTGGTCCTCTCTGAGGGCGTGGGTTCAAATCCCACTTCTGACAAACTCTTTTTATTAAAAATCTTTTTTTTTCAAAATTTTTTTCTATTGAATATTTTTTAACCAAAGTTATAGAATGAAAAAGGGAAATTTTTTTTTGTTTGCATATAAAATATTAAAAGTAATTAGATGAAAGCTGTGCGTAATGATCTTTGTTAATTAATTAGTTAAAGTTCGGTGAGTTCTCTGCAAGATGTTTTAAAGGAAGAAATCAATTAGTATATGATTTTTTGGATGTTGGAAGTGATTGCAAATGGGTGCCTATCACTTTGTAGATCTATACAGTTCACACTTGCCATGAGTTCTAGAAGTCGTGTTAAAACTCAACAAGCAATACACATTCGAATCTCGTACGAATTGCGAACATTAGTTGCTGAAGAAGATAAATTATAAGGTCGTTTTGTATGGGAGCATATAGCAGTTTAAAACGCGATTCGGACCACACTTGGCATTAAAAGAAATAGGTCTCAAAATGAATCTCAGTCGAAGTGGATCACGCACCTCAAACGAAATTTTCAGGACATACTTCCCGCGGTTTATGGATTAATTGTCTAAAAATTTAGCACTTTCACTTCTTTCGCTAATGGGTTATCGGTACTTGGATGGTGAAAGTCACAGCAAAGCACCATGTCTAAAGTTTCAAACAAATCGGATTATTATAGCGTCGACATGGAGTTAAAGAAGTCAGATTAGGGATATCGGTTAATATGGGATCTATTTAAAATTGTGGGTTATTTGAAATCCAAACCGATTTACACTAATAGTAGGCATTCGTGCAAAATGTCAAGTGCCTAGCTTTACCTCCTAAAGTTAATACGCTTTCGCTAAACAGACAGGCATCTCCAAATTCACTTGATATACCATTACAATTAAGAACATATATACTTTACAGGTCTAAGACCAATATTTGGATGATCAAATTTAAGACAGAACCATAAGCATGGAAAGGGGTGGGCTAAGCACCACCCAGATAGGTCGCCTCACTCCCCCAAAAATTTTAGAAATTAAATTGTTTTCGACAAAAGGGGTTTAGCCGTTTGTAACACCTTGAAATATTCGTCTAAGACCCCATAGAGTATATATATTTTTGATCGTCGTTCTAGCCATGCCCGTCCGTCTGTTGAAATCACGATAGAGGTCAAACGCGTAAATCTAGCCGCTTGAAATTTTGCACAGTTACTTAATATCGATGCAGGTCGTTGAGGATTGCAAATACGCCATATCGGTTCAGATTTAGATATAGCTCCCATTTAAAACGACCTTCCGATTTGACTTCTTGAGCCCCTGGTAGCCGCAACCTGTGGCCGATTTGGCTGACATTTTGCACGTAGTGTTCCGTTATGACTTTCAATAACTGTGTTAAGTACGGTCCCAATCGGCCAATAATCTGATATAAGCTCTCATATAAACCGATTTGATTTCATGAACCCTTGGAAGCTGCAATTTTTGTCCGATTTGGAAATTTTGCATGTAGTGTTCTGTTCTAACTTCCAACAACAGTGCCAACTACGGTCCGAATCGGTCCATAACCTGATATAACTCCCATATAATCCGATCTCCCGATTTGAATTCTTGAGTCCTTACAAGTCCCAATTTTTGTCCGATGTGGCTGATATTTTGCATGCCATGTTCTGTTATGACTTTAAACAACTGTGCCAAGTACGGTCCAAATCAGTCAATAACATATAGCTCCCATATAAACCGTTCGGTTCCTAGAAGCTTTAGTTTTTGCTGGTTTGACAGAAGTTTAGTATGTAGAATTAAATTTTGCCCTTCAACTAAACTTATTTTGTATAGTTTTAGCAGAATCCATGTTGGTGGGTTCTCAAGATTTGGCCCGGCCGAACTTAGCACGCTTTTTAAAATTTGTTGTTAAAATTCAGCTACTAAGAAATTTGTAACAAATAACGTAGCTCAATACAAAAATGAAAATTTTTGTAACGAATTTGGCCGTTGGCAACGCAACTGAAGTTGGGTTGACATCCATAATCGACCCATTAATATATGTCAATGTTATTTTTTGGGAACGAAATTTTCGCCAGAGGTGCATTATGCCCATGAGTGAGAAATATGCCTCACGTATGTGAGTTATATCTAAACATGGACCGATCTGGTCTATATCTATAAGAAAATGGAAATTAACGTATCTAATAATTCGGAATGATAATGTCAAAGATATATAACATAAGCTAATACCAGCATGGAAAATTTGATAAAGTTACTTTATTTTCAATATCCAATAATTTTCAAATCAAATTAATTCTTTAGTTATAAAAAAATATCAACAACAAAATATCAAAGGCAATTATTTTTTATTCTCATTGAAATAACTGACCACATTTTTGTTCGTTAAAGTCAAAGCGTTGTGTGTGAATTATTACACACGATCATTACATGTCAGGATGGCCGAGCGGTCTAAGGCGCCAGACTCAAGAGTAATCTTACCTCAGTCGCTGGGGTTGTGTGAGCGTTCTGGTCCTCTCTGAGGGCGTGGGTTCAAATCCCACTTCTGACAAAATTATTTTTTTTTATTAGTATTACATTAATTTTGTCAAAATTAAATTTCTATAGGATTTTTTTTTATAAATTTAATTTCTATTAAGGAAATTTTTGCAAAATTGCAATACTAACGAAAATTTTTTCAAAATTTCATTTCTATAGGAAACTTCACTTCTATAGTAAATTTTGTCAGAATTCGACATTTTGCATATGTCAGGATGGCCGAGCGGTCTAAGGCGCCAGACTCAAGAGTAATCTTACCTCAGTCGCTGGGGTCATGAGCGTTCTGGTCCTCTCTGAGGGCGTGGGTTCAAATCCCACTTCTGACAAAATCTGTTTTTTAAATATTGTTATATTAATTTTGCAAAACTTTATTTTTATAGGAATTTTTTTGTAAATTTCATTTCTATTAAGAAATTTTTGCAAAATTTCAATTCTAACGAAATTATTTTCAAAATTTCATTTCTATAATAACATTTTGTCAAAATATGATTTCCATAGGAAATTTTGGCAAAATTTCGCAAAGAAATGTAATTTTGACATTTGTATAGGAAATTTTTTTAAAATTTTATAAATTGGGAAATTTTTTCAAAATTTCATATCTGTAGAAAATTTTTTCAAAATTTCATATGTATACGAAATTTTTTCAAAATTTCATATCTACGGAAAATAATATCAAAATTCCATTACCTTAGGAAATTTTGTCAAATTTTCAATTCTATAGGAAAATTAGTTAAAATTTCGTTGCTATAGGAAATTTTGTAAAAATTTCATTTTATAGGAAATTTTGTCAAAATTTAAATTTATAGGTAATTTTGTCAATCTTTGATATTTTGCACATGTCAGGATGGCCGAGCGGTCTAAGGCGCCAGACTCAAGAGTAATCTTACCTCAATCGCTGGGGTTATGAGCGTTCTGGTCCTCTCTGAGGGCGTGGGTTCAAATCCCACTTCTGACAAACTTTTTCATTTCCGCCACCGTCGGATAGGGGTATACTAATTACGTCATTCCGTTTGTAACACCTCGAAATGTTAATCTAAGACCCCTTTAAGTATATATAATCTTGTTCGTCATGACAATTTAGGTCGATCTAGCAATATCCGTTCTTCTTTTTTTCGTTAGCGCGTAATTTTGAAGGAGTAAAGCTAGGCCCTTGAAATTTTGCACAAATACTTCTTATAAGTGTGGGTCGGTTAGGACTGTAAATGAACTAAATCGGTCCCGATTAAACTTCTTGAGCTTCTAGAGGGCGCAATTCTTATCCGATTTGGCTGAAATTTTCCACTTGTCATTTTGGTATGACTTTCAACAACTGAAAAAGTATAGTCCAAATCAGCCTTAACCTGATATAGCTACCTTATAAACTGATCTCCGGATTTGACTTCTTGAGCTTCTAGAGAGGGCAAACTTCGATTTTTATAGGAAAATTGGTCAAAACTACATTTCTATAGGAAATTTTGTAAAAATTTTATTTTGATAGGAAAGTTTGTCGAAATTTCATTTCTGTGGGAAATTTTGCTAAAATTTCATTTCTGTGGGAAATTTTGCCAAAATTTCATTTCTGTAGGAAATTTTGACAAAATTTCATTTCTTTAGAAAATTTTGACAAAATTTCATTTCTTTAGAAAATTTTGTAAAAAATTCATCTTTACAGAACATTTTGTCAAAATTTCATTTCTATATGTAATTTTGACAAAATTTCATTTATATAGGTAATTTTGTCAAAATTTCATTTATATAGAAAATTTTGTCAAAATTTCATTTCTATAGGAAAGTTTTTAAAAATTTGATTTCAGTAGGAAAGTTTGTCAACATATCATTTCTGTAGAAAATTTTGTCAAAATATCATTTCTATAGGAAATTTTGTAAAAATTTAATTTCTATAAGAATTTTACCACAATTCCACTTTAGTGCATATGTCAGGATGGCCGAGCGGTCTAAGGCGCCAGACTCAAGAGTAAATCTTACCTCAGTTGCTGGGGTTGTGAGCGTTCTGGTCCTCTCTGAGGGCGTGGGTTCAAATCCCACTTCTGACAAACTTTTTTATTTCCGCCACCGTAGGATAGGGGTATACTAATTTCGTCATTCCGTTTGCAACACTCCGAAATGTTAGTCCCAAATTTTGTCAAAATTTCATTTCTATAGGAAAATTTGTCAAAATTTAATGTTTATAGGAAATTTCGTCAAAATTTCATTTCTGTAGGAAATTTTGTCAAAATTTCATTTCTATAGATTTTTTTTTTTAATTTCATTTCTATAGAAAAATTTTGTCAAGAATTTAATCAACATTCCACTTTAATGCATATGTCAGGATGGCCGAGCGGTCTAAGGCGCCAGACTCAAGAGTAATCTTACCTCAGTTGCTGGGGTTATGAGCGTTCTGGTCCTCTCTGAGGGCGTGGGTTCAAATCCCACTTCTGACAAACTTTTTTATTTCCGACACCGTAGTATAGGGGTTTACTAATTTCGTCATTCCGTTTGGAACACTCCGAAATGTTAGTCCCAAATTTTGTCAAAACTTCATTTCTATAGGAAAATTTGTCAAAATTTTATGTTTATAGAAAATTTTGTCAAAATTTCATATCTATAGAAAAATTCTGTCAAAATTTCATTTCTATAGGAAATTTTGTCAAAATTTCATTTCTATAGGAAATTTTGTCAAAATTTCATTTCTATATGTAATTTTGACAAAATTTCATTTCTATAGGAAATTTTGTCAAAATTTCATTTCTATAGGAAATTTTGTCAAAATTTCATTTCTATAGGAAATTTTGTCAAAATTTCATTTCTATAGGAAATTTTGTCAAGAATTTTATCAACATTCTACTTTAACGCATATGTCAGGATGGCCGAGCGGTCTAAGGCGCCAGACTCAAGAGTAATCTTACCTCAGTTGCTGGGGTTGTGAGCGTTCTGGTCCTCTCTGAGGGCGTGGGTTCAAATCCCACTTCTGACAAACTTTTTTATTTCCGACACCGTAGTATAGGGGTTTACTAATTTCGTCATTCCGTTTGGAACACTCCGAAATGTTAGTCCCAAATTTTGTCAAAACTTCAATTCTATAGGAAAATTTGTCAAAATTTAATGTTTATAGAAAATTTTGTCAAAATTTCATATCTATAGAAAAATTCTGTCAAAATTTCATTTCTATAGGAAATTTTGTCAAAATTTCATTTCTATAGGAAATTTTGTCAAAATTTCATTTCTATAGGAAATTTTGTCAAAATTTCATTTCTATAGGAAATTTTGTCAAAATTTCATTTCTATAGGAAATTTTGTCAAGAATTTTATCAACATTCTACTTTAACGCATATGTCAGGATGGCCGAGCGGTCTAAGGCGCCAGACTCAAGAGTAATCTTACCTCAGTTGCTGGGGTTGTGAGCGTTCTGGTCCTCTCTGAGGGCGTGGGTTCAAATCCCACTTCTGACAAAGCATTTTTTATATTTTATATGAAAAATATTTTTTTTTTCTCACGACTATTTTTTTAATCACAATCATAGAATGAAAGTACGAAACATTTATGTTTTGTTTGTTTTTTAATAATTCTAATTTAATAAGCAGAAATATACATTTTTTTAAGAATTCTCTATAGGAAACTTCTAGAAAATGTGGTCGAAATTTATAAAAATTTCATTCTATAGGAAATTTTGTAAAATTTTAATTTCAGTAAGAATTTTTGTCAATATTCCACTTCTAAGGGTCTAAATCGGATTTCTACAGGAAATTTTGTAAAAATTTAATTTCTAGAAGGCAAAAGTCGGGCGGAACCGACTATATAATACCCTACACAAACCCTACAATTATAAATTCGGGCAATATATAAATATATATGTATATGAGAGAATAAATATTTATGGGTGCTACATGCTAATTTGAACCGATTCTAATGAAACTTCGCAAACAGTAACAAAGCTGCCCGTGCCAAATTTTGTGCAGATAGGTTGAAAATTGTTGCTACTACGGCCATTTAAGTGCAAATCGGGCGATACATATATATGGGAGCTATATCTAAATCTGAACCGATTGTAATGAATTTTTGCAGATTAGCAACAAAACAGCCCATGCCGAATTTTGTGCAGATCGGATAAAAGTTGTTGCTACTACGGTCATTTAAGTGCAAATGGGGCGATACATATATATGGGAGCTATATCTAAATCTGAACCGATTTTAACCAAAATCAATAGCGTTCGTCCAAAAAAATATGTGCAAAATTTCGTAATGATTGAACAATAAATAAGACTTGCACTTTGATTACAAGAATACATGGACTCACAGACGGACGGACAGACGGACATGACTAAATCGAATCAGATGATTTTGAGTCGATCGGTATACTTATCAATGGGTCTAGCTCTTCTCCTTCTTTGCGTTGCAAACAAATGCACAAACTTATAATACCCTGTACCACAGTGGTGGTGAAGGGTATAAAAACGAATCTGTGCTAAGTTTCAGTTCAATATCTCTACCTGTAGCGTGATTTCAACAGACAGACGGATGGACAGATGGACGGACATGGATAGATCGTCTTAGATTTTTACTATGATCAAAAATATGTATACTATATAGGTTGGGATATGGATATTTCGATTTGTTGCAAACGGAATGACAAAATGAATATACCCTCATCCTTCGGTGGATGGTATAAAAATTACTACTGTATGTCACTGATATACCAATGTGCATCACATTAGCTGCTGAAATTATTCCATCATTTTTTTTTTTTAATTTACCTTTACACACAATGGTTGTAACGAAATCGCTACATTGTCAACATTGTTTAACTCATGTGAAGCAATATACCTCGAGTGTTTGTTCAAAATTAATTCAAGTTAAACCCACGCTTTTATAAAAGCTTGAGAATTAAGCATGCTATCATTGAAAAGTAAAATTTTCTGATACAAAAGCGCCATGTACAAAACTGCATTTAAGCAGCAGAACTAACGTATCCCATATGGTCTAGTGGCTAGGATATCTGGCTTTCACCCAGAAGGCCCGGGTTCGATTCCCGGTATGGGAAATAGTTTTTTTATATTTATTTTATTTGTCATTAACGACCATTTGGGTTTTCGTTCACCTTTCCCAAATTACAAGTAGGTATATAGCAAGTACAATCGATCAAAATCAGTTTCCACGGAAATTGAAAAACACGTTTTTTGCACCTTTTTGCTGCGAAAAATGGTTTTCCATTCATTATGATAAATAGGATTGGGATTCATTTGTCAATGTCATATGGCAAATCAGTCAACCACCAAAGTATTTGAATTTTCGAAATACCTACAACGTTGTATTCCACCTTCAGGAAAAAACCATAATGCCAAGTTTAAAATGGCAAAATGGTAGCTTGTGGCTTTCACCCAACACATATTGTTATGCTTTTCGCAATAAAAATCTTAATTCCGTTTAATTATCTTTTTCGACGTATAAAATTTTTGATTGCTAACTATGACCTATTTATATTTTGCCAATTATCGAAATGCCGCACCTGTAAAACAACTTCAAGAAGCTATAAAAAATATCCCAATAATCCCAAAGATTGCTATCGCCAACGAAGCCGCTGACTGTGTCGATTTCTTTGTAAAGACTGGAAAATTATTTTCTTTGAGGCAATTTCAAAGTTAATGTTGTTTACTTTGGAAAAATTACTATGCACATGCAGTTAAGTTAAGTTTTGTTATTAATCAACGTCACTCAGACTCTAAGTCACTGGCCGAAAAATGCGTTAATCACAATGAATGCGTGGAGGTCGTCTCCGAAAGGAAATGACCAAACATTGCACAGTGAGTGAACGACTAAAGAGGTATAAATAGAATGGTATGTAGGGGCTGCCTATGGTGGCAGCACCTATGCAGTTGTGTGATGAACAGATTCGAAATGGCATGTTATGGGTATTTCCATGTTGTTGTGGCAAAGTGTAAAATTTGTTAAGACAACACACAGTTTTACTTATGTAAAATTAAATGTTGCTTACATATGTATATCCCATATGGTCTAGTGGCTAGGATATCTGGCTTTCACCCAGAAGGCCCGGGTTCGATTCCCGGTATGGGAAATAAATTTTTAATAAATCGAGACCGAGAACTTTTAAAACATACAAATTGTGGAAGATATTGAAATATCTATATATCAGACAAGTAACTCGGCGGTCCGCTTCACTACCCCTTTTTAGTGTAGGACTTACAATCAGTGTTGCCACTCAAGAAAATTATGTCCTACCAAAATTTAAGAAAAATCCTACCAAACCCGACCGAAACCTACCCAATGTTCTACGAGCAAAAATGCGGTTTATGCTTTTATGTCTATTACCGAAGTGTTGGCCATTTGACCATTCCATTTGCAGCCCATAAAATTATATTTTTTAACCCTACAAAGTGTACATACTACAATAGATCGTTATATTCATAAACGATATAGATATGTCCGACCGTCTGTTTGTTGAAATCACAGCCTAAAGTTCAAATTTGACCTATATCTTGATATAGCAATCTTTATACCGATCTCCCCATAAGAAATACTGAGTTCATACATTTCCTATACATCGATTTGAGCTCATTTGCATGCATTTACTAACCATTTTCGTTGTTACAGTGCACTCTTAACATCGAAGTATGAATTGTATCTGACCTTATTTGTATGCACCTAGCCTATATCACTGTATTAAAGACATACAAAAGCCATACCAAGAATTTATGAAATTTGGAATAGATCCCTTAACAGATGTACCAGGTACAGTCAATATCATAACTAAGCCCTTTTTTCCTGAAATTTGAAGCAGTGGGATCCCTTGTTACAGTATTTAGCCCCCCGACATTAATGGTTTTATTCTCCACAAATACAAAGAATCAACAGGAAATTAAATAATTATGAGTTATCCTTTCATTTTTTCAGCACACAAAATTGGGTTGAAAAAACCTCTCAAAAATTTAAGTCAGCCTATCAACCTACCAAGAGAATAAAAACCTACCAATTTTGGCAGGAACCTGGGTAGTCAATTAGGGGAACAGGGTGGCCATTGGTTATTTCAAGGCACCAATAACTCGCCTTATTATATGGAGCATCATAGGCACTCAGTATTTGTGCAAGAGCCGGTGCCGCCCGGCCTCTCACTGAGACTCTCCGCTCGATACCGCTGATTGTCCGCGACTGTCGTTGCAGCTACTCCGTAACAGCACTTAACACCACACAGATCGAACCTAATTATTCCAGCCTGTGTGGGGCTCACAGCTATTCCGTGCCACGGTACGAATTATACAAAGATCATACTCATTCATCATATTCAGTCTAGTTGTACCGGCATGCCAAAATTTCAGACCTCTAGATTCATCTGTAAAAAAAGTACTAAATGGTACCAATATTAGTACCAAAATGATAATAATTTAGTCACCTATCATATATTTCATAGTTGTACCTCCGTACCAAATTTTGAACCTCTAGATTCATCTGTAAAGAATGTACCAAATGGAACCAAATGCGGTACTAAACGTACGCTTCCTCCCATTGCCGGTATTATTTTTCCATTTTTTCTTTTCACCCTAATCCATTTGCACCAGATGGCCTTTTGGCCAAATTTCAAAATTCTACTTCTACCAATCCGCCCTGTACAAAGTTCACCCATTACGTACCTTTTTGGTGCTTCTTTTAATGCCAAAATGTACAAATTTCCAAAAACTTTACTTGTCACCTAATTAAGGTTGTGTAGAGTGTACGTAAGTTCCAAAATTTAAAGCTCTAGTTCAATTTACAAGGAAAGTGCAATTGCGATACTAAACGTACTATTTGTTCCTCTTCCGGTACAATTTTCCAAAATTTTTTACCAAACATTATTTTTTCGAGATGTTCTTTAATTTGAGCTCATGATCGTAATTCTAGACCTTTCCGTTCGCACTGGGCAAATATTTGGTAATTTTTAGTACCTAAACGTTTGGTAATTTTTAGTACCTAAACGTACGAATATCACCAAAATCAGACTTATCCCGTGTCTACGACTCAAGACAAACATCAGTCAGTCACGCAACTCCTTTACATATGTATAGATAAGGTCCTATCTCCCTATTTGTCTTCTTTGAGCCTGCATTATTATGAGTCTGTATATGATCGACGTAAAGTATGATACATACATCCATTCTTAGATTTTATCACATTTTCAAGCAACTGCAGAAAATGTGCACTTTTTCAAATATCTTCTTATGCTCTTTTAGTTTCTTCTTATACAAATGAATCGTACAAAACCCTTAAACAAATTCAATCCAAGGTAAAGGTTTCGGCCCAGCCTAATTTTAGACGGTTTTACTAGTTTTTGCTTACTAAGATATTATTTTCACTACATCGATATCCGATCCGTATCCGATATCGTATATATATCCCATATGGTCTAGTGGCTAGGATATCTGGCTTTCACCCAGAAGGCCCGGGTTCGATTCCCGGTATGGGAATACATTTTTTTCTCAAATAATACTTATATCATCCAATCGGGAACGGAAAGAAACAATTTTTCTGGGAAGAAGAATTTCATATCCACCACCATGTTCTAGCCACGAAAGCCAGGCAATGACATAAGAAATACTCCAACATCTTCCCCACATGTCCTACACATGCTACCAATTGCCGGGCTGATTTTGTAAAAGTGAGATTGTAGTCCCGATATGACACCGAAAGCTATACTGACCTCCTTCTTATTTCATTTCAGTAATAGCCTCGTCTCCTCACGAGCCGGATCTCCCCATAGGATTTTTGTCGTCCTTACGGCCGTTTCGTTTTTCATTAGTCCACGCTCTTAACTCGGAATGCGTCGTTTCAAAAGGCTTCAAGTTATCTAAGTTTATTTACGGCAGTCTTCAAGCCTTCACTGACAAATCGTCTGCTTATTCATTACCCCTTACTCGTCTATTGCCGGCAACCAAACAATGCGAATCGTGTCATCCTCAGCGAAGGCATTAATCTCCTTCTTACAATCCAAGACTGTACGTTACCTTATCGTCCTGGTGGTAATTGCCCATATTGTCAGTTTACTGTCCGTTAAAGAAGTTCAGATCCTCGACATCCTCGTGTTAACCTCTTCCGTGATCGCCCGGATATCTGCTTGCATAACCGTATTATGGTCAGGCAGTCGAAAACAGATCTCTGTCATATTTTCAATGTAGACTCCCAGGCCCACTCTGTCCCTTAGCACTGATACATCTGTGTAGCATAGCCTTCCAGATGGCCGCACCAGAGTTCGTCAATCCAAGACTGTGCTGCTTGCAGTTGTGACTCGCACTCAACCTCAAGTGTCGTCTCAGGTGTACGATCGAAAATCTCTTCCATTCCCCCAAGGTTTCCTGAAGTCGCCTCGATTATACCGCGATGTTGTGACCTGCTTCTCTCGCCATAATTCTTTTGTATTGATCTTTTTAAATATCGAAAGTCTTCTCATTGAGACGCCTAGGTCTAGCCCAGTCGTATGCCATCTCCAAGACTCTTTCGGCACTTCTACATAGCTGTTTCGAATCCATATTCCTTAGAAGTATAATAACGTCGTCTGCATAGCAAACGCTTTCACATCCCTCCACAGTTAGCATCCGTAATAGGTTATTTATAGTGGTCATCCATAGGAGTGGTAATAAAGTGCCCCTGAGGCATGCACTATGCCACTTTCTCCCTTATATATATGTCATAGGACCCACAATTTAACCACCTGTTTCTTAGCATATGCTTTATCCAGTCTCTAAGGACCCGGTCCATCCAGTACTGGTGTAAGGATTGGATCAATGTATCGGTCTGCACATTGTTAAAGACCCCATCGATATCAATGCATACCGGCAATGTGTACATCTTAGCATAAAAGGATTCTTCTATTTTATACACAACCTCGTCAAAGGCAGTCTCCACCGATAGTCCCTTGACATAGCCATGATGTTTGTATTTCATCAGTTCGCTACTCTTTATCGGGGCATCCACCATACGTTTCATGGTTTTGAGCGGAAAGGTCGTAAGGCTTATAAGGCTCTGTAGGCCTTTGGTGTCGCATAACTTGTCTTGCCGGGCTTGGATACAAATACCAACCTCGCCTCTTGCCAGGCTTTCGAAGTATATGCAAGTTCAAGGCAGGCTGTGAAAGTAGTGGCCGGATGGGGCGCCAGATAGTCGGCCACCTTTTGTAGTAACGACGGAAATATTCCATTAGATGCGAGAGGCTTAAATTATTGGAAGCTCATCACGGCTTCCTCTACCAAAAATTTTGTAATGATAAGCTTACGATCAACCTCATTATTTCATGATTCCGGTGTCTACGTTAGATCTGTGAAAAATGAGTTTTAATCAAAAGCCTCTACATGTCCTACAAATAAATTCTCCAATAAATTGTATACCCTTATTAATTGTTAGGCCATCTGGACATATAAAAAAATATTTTCCCATACCGGGAATCGAACCCGGGCCTTCTGGGTGAAAGCCAGATATCCTAGCCACTAGACCATATGGGATATACTCGAAGGTACGAAGCTACGCTACGATTGCGGAGAAAAAAGATGAACAGAAACACAAGCCATCCCGGCACGGTTTGGAACTCTAAGCTTCGATTTGTGTGTAGATCAACGTCATCACGAGAAGCGCAGCTGAGAGTTACCGGTCGCATCCACAGGTTGGTGGGATGCCCTATATACGAAGTAGCTGCAACAACGGACAATAGGCGGCGTCGAGTGTGGAGTCTCAGTGAGAGGTTGGCCGGGGTCGGTCCTATGGAACAGAACGAGCTTGCCCACCTATGGAGCTTGACGAGAATCGCTACCTCCACATCGATACAACAACAACATTAATTTCTTAGGTGTTTTGACGATTGAAAAAAGCGATGACACTATATCTAAAAGGGATTTTATAATATCTAGAGGTGATGCATTATATCTAGAGATGATTTCTTTCAATGGGATATGAACATAATGAATATGAACATAAGTTAATTAAAACTAGATTACAAACAAAATTTGCGATACTTTTTTTAATAAAATTTTTAAAAATAAAATTAACATAGAAAACCTTACTTATGTTATGGTCTATTAAGGATCCGTATATCCCTTTTGCGTTTTTATACCCTCCGCCATGTTCGTATGTCTGTCAAAAGACAGGCCGCCTGTTCGAAGGAGTAAAGCTAGGTCCCTGAAACTTTGCACAAATGCCTCTTATTATGGTTTTGATAAAGCTGTCATATCCAATTTAGCTAACGATATGGACTTCTTCTATGAACTTAAACATACATGCGAAATATGGTCTGAATCAGTCTATAGCCAGTTATAGCTTCCATATAAACTTATCTCCCGATTTTATTTCTTGAGTCCTATAGGGGCGCAATTCTTATCCGAATTGGCTAAAATTTCATACAGTGACTCCGCCTCCAACATTCAAACCATGTATTGTCCAAATTAGATTCAAACGCCTGGGTTCGAATCCTGGCGAGACCATCAGAGGTACTATGCCATGTAAAACTTCTCTCCAAAGAGGTGCCGCACTACGGCACGCCGTTCGGACTCGGCTGTAAAAAGGAGGCCCCTTATCATTGAGCCTAAACTTGATTCGGACTACACTCATTGATATGTGAGAAGTTTGCCCCTGTTCCTTAGTGAAATGTTCATGGGCAAAATTTTCATTTGCAGACTATAACTTGATATAGCTCCAACAGCATAGCAACTCCTACCCACTATCCATTGTTTGTCTACAAAGAGATACCGGGCAAAGAATTTGACAAATGCGATCCATGGTAGAGGGTACATAAGATTCGGCTGTGCCGAACTTAGCACGCTTTGGCTTATTTTAGACAACTTTGAGTAAACGGATGTGAATGGGTGTTGGTGTCAATGAAATTTTTCTAAACACAAAATATTAATGAAATTTGCCTTTGGGGGAACTAAGTCTAGAAAAAAAATTCTCTTTGGGGAAGTCTAGAAAGGTGACAAAAACTTTCCCATACCGGGAATCGAACCCGGGCCTTCTGGGTGAAAGCCAGATATCCTAGCCACTGGACCATATGGGACATGGACATGGAAACATGGAATAATACGCCCTAGAATAAAACAATTATTTAAGTTTGGTATCGCTACCAAAACAAATTCCTTAAGCATTAGTTGGAAAAAAATATATATTTTTTCCAAATTTAATAAAAGTGTGGTCAATAATCGTATATAGACAGGATATTAAACATCATGGAGTCTTATGGAGTTTTCATAGCAATGATTTTGAAAGGAAAGTCTGTGCAAGCCTTAACCGATATATAACCAAAAACTTTCCCATACCGGGAATCGAACCCGGGCCTTCTGGGTGAAAGCCAGATATCCTAGCCACTAGACCATATGGGATATACAAAAATCAAATCAAACATAACTTTTGAAAAAATAATGACATTGACTTTGAAATGAGGAAAAAAGATTTTGTCACGAAATTTCGAACGATTTTTTTTAGTATAACATTTCTAGCATAATTTTCTTCATGGAAGTGCCCATATAAATTATTGAATATATTCTAAGCTACCTAGGCGGACATTTACAAACAATTTCTTTGACATCGTTATATGCCATAACGATGGGTGAAGATCCCCATAAAAGCACCAACGATAGAAAATCTCTGGCACAGTTCAACCAAACAGCAACTAAAAAGATAAATACACCATAATGATGAACAGCATCAGCAATCATGGATCAAATTATGTTAGAAGCATTGAAAATTGTTATTTTTTGCCGGAGGCTAAGAATCATTAGTGTGTCAATTCATAGCACGTTTAGAGCAGATACGGTTGAAACTGCTGCCAACTTGATGTCTTCAAATTTAAAGTTTAACCACAAAATTTAATTTGAGCAAGAAAGGGAATTTCCTTTCACGGTTTATTTGCTTTTGTCGGTATCAGGTTTCTGAAAATGAAAGTGTGGTAAATAAACGTAGAGAAAAATTGTCAAAAACTAAATATTTCGAACTTGTTTTTTCGATTTCCAAAATGGGACATCATTTCGTTTAGTGTTCTATTTTCCTAGTTTTTCTAATATTTAGCACAAATAAATTGGCCACAAAAAGTCCAGCCGACCTGGATGGCTTTAACCAGTGCAAGCGACAAGGCGGGCAAAACCACTCCAATAATCAAAACAAACATTTTTTTTGGCTAAGTGCAGTAGCCGAGTTGAGTGGAAAGGAGCGCCTTGCAAATGCCGGCTTTGCCATAAACACAAAAACCTGGCTTGAAAGTCTTGCCACAAAACAAGCAAACAACATAATAACAACTTTATCGTTGAGTAGAGATGCCATTAAGGGATTTATTTTTAGTAAGCAAATGCAAACGAGCAGTAGTAGCAATGGGGATTTTTGTAATGCCTTTAATCAGTCAAAGAGGGTATTTGAGTACAAACTTGCAGAGTTTAATTGAAAACTTGAAGGAGAGAAAAAAAGGTATACTTGCTATAGCCTGCAAATTATCGATGATTCAAACTTCACTAATACCTAAAATAGTTAAAAAATTAGTTTATCGTCAACATTTTTATTACCTTACACTACACAAAAAAAAAAATTAAAATTGGTTTCAATCACAAAATTCATTGATCGAATTAATTTTTTAATTAAAATGACTCCAACCACGAATATGATAATATCAATCATCGTTTTTGAAGTTGTAATTGAATAATTTTTCAATTAAAAAAATTGTATATTCTATTAAAAAATTAATTGAAAATTACAAAATTTTTTAATTGGTCCTATTAAACCAAGCAAAAAAGTGTTAAGTTTTACCGTACCGAACTTTGGATACCCACCACCATGGATATAATAATCATCCTATTTTAGAATAGCTTCTCTGTTATATACGTAGTTATATCTTAATGGTCTCGTTTATATTTTGTTCAGGTCCCGAGAACTCATATACAAGTAACATTTACAGACAATAAATCTGATTTTTATGGGATTACGACCCTAAATTGGAAGATCGGTCTATATGACAGCTATATCTATATGGTCTGTTTTGACTCATATTTGGGTCAGATATCGGGAGGCTTAAAACAACTCACTATTTCAAATTTCAACGAAATCGAGAAATAAATTAAGGTGTTATGAGCTTCAGACCCTTAATCGGCATATTAGTCTATATGACGGCTATATCTAAATATAGTCCGATCTCAACCGATACTAAGGTCTGTCGAAAGCACACTAACTTGCGAAGGAGTAAAGCTAGCCGCTTGAAATTTTGCGCAAATACTTTTTATTAGTGTAGGTCAGTTGGGACTGTAAATGGGCCAAATCGGTCCATGTTTTGATTTAGCTGCAATATAAACCAATCTTGGGTCTTGACTTCTTAAGCCTCTAGAGGGCGCAATTCTCGTCCGATTTGACTGAAATTTTGCACATGGTGTTTTGGTATTATTTCCAACAACTGCTAAGTATGGTTCAAATCGGTCTATGTTTTGATATAGCTGCCATATAAACCGATCCGATTTGACCGAAATTTTGCACGTGTGTTTTGGTATCACTTTCAACAACTGTACTAAGTATGATTCAAATCGATTCATAATCTGGTATAGCTGTCATATAAACCGATATTGGATCTTGACGATTTGGCTGAAATTTTGCACGAGGTGTTTTGTTATGACTTCCAATAACTGTGCCAAGTATGTCGGAAATCGGTACATAACCTGATATAGCTGCCATATAAGCCGATCTGGGATCTTGACTTCTTGAGCCTCTAGAGAGTGCTATTCTCATCCGATTTGGAAGAAATTTTGTACAACGACTTCTCTCATGACCTTCAATATGCGTTTTCAATATGGTCTGAATCGATCAATAGCTTGATACAGCTACCATATAAACTGATCTCCCGATGTTGCTTCTTGAGCCCCTACAAGGCGCAATTATTATCCGAATGAACTGAAATATTACACAATGACTTTTACAATGTTCAACATACATTTATGGTCCGAATCGAACTGTAACTTGATATAGCTCCAATAGCATAACAGTTCTTATTGAATATTCTTTGTTTGCCTAAAAAGCGATACCGCGCATAGAACTAGACAAACGCGATCCCTGGTGGAGGATATATAAGTTTCGGCCCGGCCGAACTTAACACGCTCTGACTTGTTTTACTAATCTTTTGTTTCTTGAGTAATCCTTATAGTTTTTTCGGGTGCGGTTTGTTGGCCCAGCGTCCTAAACGCATGGGTTATGTGAGATCGCACATGTATCCCTTGATCCAATGCTCGCCTCCAGCCGCCCCTAACCTGAGAACAGAAGCAGATGCTCGTCAATAACTCGCCTTGTTATTTCGAGTATCATTGGAACTGTGAATTCAAATAGGGCTTTTGAAGTGCAAGAGAGTCTAATAGACACTTACTTCTCTTATTAAGCGTTAAAGTAAAGTTTGCGGAAGATCCATAGTAATCTAGCAATAGAAAAGATTATCACGACCAAACTTAATGCACAGTTTCCATGTTTTCATTTCATCCATCAATATTTCTTGCCACGAAAGGGAATATCCCATTTCATTCCATCAACATGAGAAATTCTCTTTTAACGATTTTTTGGTTTTTAGTTCAGTATTTTACCACATTTAATTTTTTCATAAACCTTTGGATCACTACTTCATTCATCATTTTGCTACATTAGTTGGCATCTCTAACTATCTGAAATAATGACAACAACAGCAACCTTAACCATATAAGTTTGTTACCATTTTTAAGCTCTCCGCAGCCAGTCATTGCATTGAAAAATTCAGTCTTCGTTTGTGTCTTACAGCAAACGGTCAAAGCCGTTTTATGGCACTTCGAAGCAGCAGCAGCAATACGGAAAGCGCGCACAATGTGAACGAAAAGCGACCATAGAGAAAATGAATTTTCCGCTAAAAGAAAAATAATTTAAAAAGTAAAAATATAACTTGAACCAAATCCGGCGTGCTCAAAATCCAATAAAACGATAGTGTCACAAAAATCGGGTTTGCGTTCGATGCATTACAAAAAAAAAACGTTCTTCAATACATGTTACCGACTTAAATTCTAAGAAAAACAACAATTAAAACTGATATAGCTAAAGTGAGTTTACCCATATAGTATATGAATGATCAATACCTGATCTCAAACAAATTATGGAAGATTCGATTGGTGGTTTTCTACAGCTAAGGCAATTAACGATAAATCCTTTAATTGAAGTGAATCTATACAATCTCAACAATGATGATTGGTTATCAGAAATCTTCTTCATAAATTTTATTCTCTGTTTGTGTGCAGTAGAATGTTAATTTAATTTGAGTTGCTCCAAGGAAATATAAAAACTAAGAGAGTGTTTAAAGATCTGCCATTGTCATGTTAATGATTCGAAACGTTATTGTTTGCATTCTTTGCGGCTTAAAGTGAAAAGAGTTGAAAAAAGAAAATAGGAAAAAAATTAAGCACAAAAATGTTGATGGTCTATGATGCAGCACCAAATAGCCAGCCAGTCAACCTAGCCTTCCCCGCTTTGTCTACCTTCATGCTGGTGCTGTCAGCTGGACTTGGCAAAGGCGGCAAAGATAGTGTATTATGGGGCTATTATGTTAAGTTTAAATGCATTTTATCGGTCCAATTATGGTTTATTTAAGATTGGACAGACACATGGTACGCCATAATCAACTTCAGCACCAATCAAATTGCAAGTAGTGAATGAAATTTTAATGATAATGAATTGAAAAAAAAAAATAAATAGAAAAATAAATCTGTTCATGTGTGTAAAACTAAAAACAACAACAATAGCAAACATAACATGGTTAGAAATATCTGATGAATGAAGTCTTCAAAGAGTTTCCAACAACTTTTCACAAACGTTTGGATTTTCATTGGCCGTTTTCAAATCAAAAAAAGACCGTTACTACCTGCAGCAATGCCATCATTATCAATCATCAGCAGTAGCAGCACCAGCGGCAGCAATCAGAAATCTTTGAAATCCCCCACCTTTTGGAAAATCAACAATACAAGTGAAATTTTCCTCCTTTGTTTGATTCGATTGCAATGATATTGAAACGTTTTGTTGCATCGCCTTACAGAGACACTGGACTATCAATGGAGTGTAGTGATTTTGTTTTACTTTTCTGATAATGGGCCTTGTAAAATCAATTTGCATAACAAAAGAAAGTTGTTAACTTTTTTTTTGTATTAAATGTGGCATGGCCTTAGTTAAACAGAGTAAAAATCAGAGAACTTGTTAAGAAGTGAAAATGGAAACGCATGAGAAATGATGTGAAACATTCTTAATGAGCAAGCGGTTTGTGGTTTAAATTGTTTGGTTTCAAAGCAGTTTTTATGTGTGAAAAGCTTCCTTATTGTATTATACTTATCGGCATAAAATTGGGATAATAATAATCTTGTTATTTTGTTGCTAATAGTCCATAATCCGTCGTTTTATAACATCTAAGTGCTTTTGTTTTGGGGGCTTATTATTCCCTCCACCATAGGATGGGGGTATACTAATTTCGTCATTCTGTTTGTAACACCTCGAAATATGCATCTGAGACCCCATAATGTATATTTATTTTCTTGATCGTCATGTCATTATAAGTCGATCTAGCCATATTCGGCCGTCTGTCTGTCGAAAGCACGCTAACTTTCGAAGGAGCAAAACTACCCACTTGCAATTATGCACAAATAGTTCTTATTAGTGTAGAACGGTTGGGAATGTTATGATATAGCTGCCATATAAACCGATCTTGGGTCTGAATTTTTGAGTCTCTAAAGGGAGCAATTCTCGTCCGATATGACTGAAATTTTGCCCCTGGTGTTTTGGTATCACCTCCAATAACTGCGCGAAGTATGGTTAAAATCGGCCCACGTTTTGATATAGCTGCCATATAAACCGATAATGGGTCTTGACTTCTTGAGCCTCTAAAGGACTGAAAATTTCCACGTAGTGTTTTGTTATCACTTCCAAAAACTGTGCTAAGTATGATTCAAATCGGTTAAATCAAATGGTGTAGCAGTCATATAAACCGATCTTGGATCTAGACTGCTTGAGCCAATAGAGTGCGCAATTCTCATCCGGCTTCTCTCATGACCTTCAACATACGAGTCTAATATGATCTGAATCGATCAATAGCTTGATACAGCTCCCATATAAACCAATCTAACGATTTTGCTTTTTGAGCCCCTACAAGGAACCCCTGTCGAGACTTTTGATGAAAACCCATTTTCCACAGGATACGAAGGGACTCACGGAGACACCGTAATCTTGGAATAATGACGTTAATCGAAGGTTTATAATAACGGAATTTATGGTGAAGGAATCCTTGAGGAGCTTCAAACCATTTAAGTCACCCAGACCTGATGGAATATTTCCGGCATTACTACAGAAAGAGGCAGACTATCTGACGCCTCGTCTGGCCAAAATTTTCACAGCGTGCCTAGGACTTGCATATACTCCGGCCTACAGACCCATAAGCCTTACGTCCTTTCTACTCAAAAACATGGAAAGTATTGCGAACACCATGATAACGAGTATGATATCCAGCGAACTGCCCAAATACAAACAGCATGCCTATGACAAGGGAAAATCGGTGGAGACTGCCTAGACCTCAATAAGATACAGATTATAGGACATGTCCGCTTATGACATTGAACGCCTGGGTTAGAATCCTGGGGAGACTATCAGAAACAAATTTCAGCTTTGGTTTTCCGCTCCAAATACTGGCAACATTTGTGAGGTACTATGTCATGTAAAAACTAAGAGGTGTCGCACTGCAGCTCTCCGTTTCGACTCGGACTGCACTCATTGATATGTGAAAAGTTTGCCCCTGTTCCTTAGTGGTGTGTTCATGGGCAAATTTTGCAATTTGCAACCCCCATAAGCATCAATCAATACCAGATTTGATTCATTGATATTCTAAAATACCAACTGGGTAATAAAGGGCAAGGGCCATGGTGGCTGAACCTACAATACAAATTATTTTTTAATTTTTTGTTTCTGGATTCATCCCACTGCGGAGATTAATGCACCGTCGATATCCAGGAAAACCATGATAGCATACTGATTCAGGCGGAGTGACGTCTCGATCTACACTTTGTGTAGGAAAGTGTCCATCCTTCGGTGCCTGTTCCTCCTCTGCCTAAGGTGGGCATATAATCTTTTGTCGAGACGTGGTTTGTTTCTCCGGCCTTGGGCATAAAGACAATTCTAAACTCCATGCCCACGGTATGGAGGACCTTGCCAGGTTTACCCGAAAATTCGTTAGGTACGGCTGATTAAAATGGCTGAAAAGTGGTCGCGCACCATATAACCAATGCTTGGACGATGTATGTTATCATACGGTGAGTAAATGGAAGCAAGTACCAGTAATAGTTAGTTTTACTTCTCCAAAGTTACAACCGTTAAACTCTTATTGAAATCCTCATGTAAAGAGACTTCAGAATTAGGCTTAGATACCGATCTCTACCGTCTGTGAAACAGCTCTCATATTTCCTTCTGCCAGGGACAGTTGAGTTTCAGATTCCGTTATCTAAGCCCACGAACAATTTTTCCTCGTAACCACGGTTCTTAGACGAGGCCTTCGTCAGTCCCATCTCTTAATTTAATTCTAGGTAACTCGTTCGAAGCTGTCTCTAAATAGTGGATGTTAACCTGCACAGCTCATGTTCAAGGCCACCGTAGCGCAGAGGTTAGCATGTCCGCCTATGACGCTGAACGCCAGGGTTCGAATCCTGGCGAGACCATCAGAAAAAATTTTCAGCGGTGGTTTTCCCCTCCTAATGCTGGCAACATTTATGAGGTACTATGCCATGTAAAACTTCTCTCCAAAGAGGTGTCGCACTGCGGACGCCGTTCGGACTCGGCTGTACAAAGGAGGTCCTATATCACTGAGCTTAAACTTGAATCGGACTGCACTCATTGATATGTGAGAAGTTTGCCCCCGTTTCTTAGTGGAATGTTCATGGCCAAAATTAGCAAAATTAGCTCATGTTCATTAGCACCTTGGGTGGTGTTGTCGTCGGTTGGCAGACGACGTTAGAATTAGGCTTAGATCCCGATCCCTACTGTCTACGATTATGTAACTTTCTGCCAGAGATAGTTGAGTTTCAGATTGTGTAATCTGAGCCCAGGAATCTTGTTTTCCCGCAATCACGGTTCCTGGACGAGGCCCACATCAGTTCCATCTTTTACTTAATTTTGAGCATTTCTTTCTTAGCTGCCTCTCAGTAGTGCATCTTAATTTGCACAACTCATGCCCCTTAACCCCTTGGGTGGTTCTGTCGTCGGCTGGCAGGAATAATTGGTCTAACCCAAATTTACGCAAAATCCTCACCTTAATAAGTAACTTGTATGACCATTGTTGTTAAAATTTGGTTTTAAAGTAAATTCCCACCAAATAAGCTTTAGTTTGCTCATTATGACACAATTAAACCGATACCCCAGTATGAATTCTTAAGCCCCTGAATTCATTTTTCACCGTCTTGACTGGAATTTTTTTCCGAGTACATTTATGACCTCCAGTACTCCACATCAAATACGGTCTACAATGGTTCATGTCCGATTTCACCGAATTTGAGTGTTTGTACGGAGTGATTAACCCGGTGTATATTAGGGCGATGACTTTTTGAGTTTTATTCTCAACCAAGAAGAAAAGGCAAAAGTAGAGCAGTGCCGACTGTATAATACCCTACACCTACCCTTTAAGTATAAAGGGTAGGTGTAGGGAGCTATATCTTATTCTGAACCGATTTCGACCAAACTTCTTAGATATTGTGGTAGTCGTCGAAGAAAGCGTTGTGTAAAATTTTTGCAAGATTGGGCAATAAATGCGCTTGCAGTAGCTGTGGAGGTGAAAATCGATATGCATATATGGCAACTATATCTAAATCTGCACCGATTTCTATGAAATTCAGCAGTTATATTGAGAGCAATAACGAAATCATTCCTGCTAAATTTCTAGAGAATCGATTAACAAATGAGCACCTTATTGCAATATTTTTCAAAATCGGACGAACATATGTATGGGAGCTATATCTAAATCTGAATCGATTTCGAACAAACCTTTCACCAGTAATGTCGAGAGTCAAGAGAAAACCTTTCCTGCCAAATTTCGACAGAATCGGGTAACGGTAATGACCACATTATTGAAATATTAGTCCACATATGAGCTATATCCAAATCTAAACCGATTTTTTCCAATTACAATAAGCTTTGTCTCTACGCCAAAAAACTTGTCTGTACTTTGTACACAAATTAACATGGACAGACAGACGGCATAGCTAAATCGAATCAGAAATTGATTCTGAGCAATCGGTTTTCTTATCAATGGGTCTATCTCTTTTCCTTCTGGGTGCTACAAACAAATTCACTAAGTTACTATATCCTGTACCACAGTGGTGGTGTAGGGTATAAAAATGATTTCCTGTTACAAGAATGAATGAACTTTTACCATTAAACACTAAAATAACACTAGTTCCATTAAAATATTAAAAAGGTCAAGTACGAACCGCTTTGAAATTAGATTTTATAAAGTTTTTTAATTCATTTTGTGCGCGAGTTTTTTTTTACGAATTACCTTTAAAATCAGATTTTACATAAACTTAACAAAAACTCCTCAAAATATCTTAAAGGGATATGAGGTTGTAAAAAGTCATCACCCTAGTGTACATATAATATTTAATAAGCATTTATGAATTATACATACAACATCCTCTCTACTCTTTCAAAGTTGATTGAGATTTCTTATCCTTGTTTAATAGTTGGCTCACTTGAAATTGCACATTTTCTGGAGTTCTGGAGTTCCAATTAGATTTTCTCCATAATTTTCTATTTTCACAGCACATCTGCTTTGTATTAAAAAATCTCATAAGAAAGACAATCGATATGTTCTTATTTTCAACACGATCATAAGAAAATAATGGTGATGACGGGTGTTCTTGGAGCTGCAACAATTAACACGTTTTCCAAATAACTACCAGTCTCAACGTTTAACTGTAACAGGAAATTATCGCACAACAAAAAGAAGTTCACATCAGTTCAAATTTGCAATGCATTGTCGAATTCGCTGATGTATTATTGAACAAGTAGCTGTAAGTAAGAACTAAAGCTGGGAAGAGTCGACCACTTAACACCCTAAACAGAATAAAGTCTAAAGTCTAGAAACTAATAGTGATTTCAATACATCTATAAAAGAATTTTGTTTAGTCGATTAACAAAAGTTATACAAATTTTTTCAACCTTAAGCTAAACTTCTTTTAAATCTGTCATATTAAACTGCTGAAACTACTTTAATAGTTCAGTAGAGTAGGGTAAAGAAGCGGTAGCAGATTCTCATCTCTTATTCAAGCCATAATTTCGATCTCTCTATACGTGTATGGCATGTAGAAACAATTGTGGAACAATGTAAACCTCTGACCAAAGAATGGTCAATCTGGCCAAATGAATGAGAAGTCTTCAAAACATACAACATAAACGGTGCAAGCCATCCGTACAAAGCCAAGCCTATAATGATGAAGTGCAGCTGTTGGAAAATGAATGGGCCACCAGATAGCTAGGAAACTGGTACGTACATATTTACAACATATGGGATGTTAACCTTAAATTGCAGTTGCAACACTTGGCCGCATGACTAAACATTTATTTGCTACAAAAGAGTCTAGAACAATAGCAAATAAGTCAAAATAACAACGATGACTTTAAATGCAAGCAAAATCGATGATAAGAACTGTTCGGCGTCATCATCATCATCATCATCACCATCACCATCATCATTTCCAGCACTATTAACTGGCAAAAAGTGGGTTAGTAGAGTTACAATTATTATCTGCTATCAAATGAAAATTTGCAGACCTTCCCACTGCAATGTGGTTTTGTGGTATCCACAACCATAGATATATACCGTCCATATATATCCATAATCCAGCGAAGTCAGCGAAAACGCGAAGACTGCTATTCTTGTATACAGTAAGACAATACAAGACAGTACAGACAATGTTAAACTATAGTCCGACCAAATCTAGACCAATTAGGACAAGAACGAAACAGCTGCTGCAAATTTCCTCAACTTTCGGTAGTAAATACCCCTTTTATAAGCCCAAAACCTAAAATCCGTCAATATGCCAGCTTAGTTCAATTTGCCAAGGTTATGTATATTCAATTTGCCAAGGATGTGCATATAGGGGACTAATACAATTCACTGTTCCAAATTTCTGCGAATTCGAGGAATAAGTTAAGCTTTTATGGATCAAGTACTTAAATCAAAAGTTCAATCATCATATCATCCCTCTCCAAATTTGCTTCGTTTTAATCCCTTTTTGGTCAAATACAACTAATTGACCCAAATTGCAGCAAGTAATAAATGCGCCTTTTGTGGGCCCAAGACCTTTGGGTAGAGCTGATTGTTCTTAATGGCAGCTATTTCCAAATATAGTCCGATCAGGACAATTCTCGGAATGGATGTCAAGGGATCCAATAAAACTCCTGGATGTATTAAGTTCGATTTTTATGGGTCCAGCACTTGTAATCGAGAGATCGGTCTATATAGCATCAATATCTAAATATTGCCCGCTCTGAGCCATATTCGGTTGCCATTGTTGTTGTAGCCGCCTTTGTATGTGGAAGCGATGCTCGTCAAGCTCCAAAGTGAGCATGCTAGTTCCGGTGGATGGGACTGATCGCCGCAGGAACGTTATGTCCATTTGTTATTTTAAGGCGCCAATAACATCGAGTCAATCATATCGGGTGTCATAGACACTCAGTATTTAAGCAAGAAACGCTGCCGCCAGCTCACTCACTGAGACTCTCTACTCCATATACGAAGCACTTCATTATCCGTGTACGCACCGATAGCTCTATACTGAGCTTCTCGCTATGACGATGAACACTATACAAATCGGAGCTCAGAGTTCCAACCCTTATGGTGCTCATAGCCATGCCGTGCCGAGCCATATTCTGTGGTTGAGCAGTCTGTTGTACATTGAGGCGGCAGCCCTTGTCGATGAAAATTTTCATCGGGTCAAACTGGTACAATGGGATCAGGCCATAATAGGTAATGACACAAAGTACTCTAATTGAACTCAATATTTCAAATTCCAACAAAGTAGGGTAATAAATGTGGGTTTTATGGTTCAAGAATTTAAAGTCAGAGATATGTCCATATGTTCGTTATATCTAAATACGGTCCGAACTGGACCAGGTTAGGTTAGGTTTAAGTGTCATTCTGCCATCAGACTCACTTAGACGATTTCGTCCATTGTGATACCACAGGAACAAAAGAAGGAAGATGTCTTCTAGTTCCTACAGTTGAACCATCCGGATCGCCTTAAAAAGCCCAAAAACTTGCGAACTATAACATCAATCAATAAATCATACAGGTTCTCAAAGAAATGAAAACCTAAAGTGGAACTCCTTGTGACTGCCAAAGCGGGATACACACACACAGAAGGTGTTCTATAGTCTCTTCTTCTTCGATGTATTCACAGCTTCTGCATAAGTTGTTGCTGGTAACCTTCAGTCTATCAGCATTTTTTCCGATTAGACAGTGACCTGTCATGACGGACACAATGACTGAGACGTCTGTTCTAGCCAGTGACCACAAAGCGTTAGACCTCTTCAAGTCTAGATTAGGCCAAATAGTTTTGGAATGCTCACAGTCCCCTCTTTGTGACCAACTATCATTCGTTATCCTTCGGGCCTGGTCCTCAAAACTTAGTTTACATGTAGCTAGAGGCATACCCACAAATTCCAGTGTCCGTGGAATGTGTAAGCCCACTTGGTTGTCTAGTTTGAAACCATCCATATAGAAGTCTATGTAACTTCTATTACCAGGAATATCGTAGTTCCAATCGGTTCTATCAGGAATAGTGGTACAGTAATTTTTATCGAAAAGTGGCTCAGGTAGGGTGTAATCCACACTGCCTGGAACATCGGATATTGTATCAAGGATAACACAGTGTCCGTAGCCCCCACATGACCAAAGAGAAAGCTTCCTTAACCTCACGGCAGTGGTCGCTGCAATTTGGGTAGCCACAATGTCCAGAAGCATAAGAAGTAGCATTAAATTCAGTGCATCAGATGGTGTCGTCTTCAGTGCGGCTGTGATGCACAAACGAGACATCCTTTGGCTCTTTCTGTAAATGGATCATTCCCTCCTCCCAAGGAGACAGGTGCCACTGTAGGTAACTTGTATCTGCATCCTGCTGAAAAGAACTACTTCTGTCATGCATAAATTTACGCCTAGACCACTTTCGGTAACCCACATCGCTGTTGCACGTAGAGCTTCTTGAAGTATATCTCTTAGAGTGCTGGGAAACATTCCCCTAACCGCAATAGCCACATCATCAGCACACGAGACCACTTTTACGCATTTTTCTTCCAGAGTATATTTTCAATGGCTATATTTCAAAATAGAGGAGACATTATACCTGCTTGAGGTTTTCTTCTGCTAACCCATCTTTTTAGATCCACAGATTCCAAGCCTGCCGTAATGCATCTTTAAGTAAGTGAGTTAATAATTAACTTCT
The DNA here is from genome assembly GCF_963082655.1 of Stomoxys calcitrans. NCBI lineage: Eukaryota > Metazoa > Arthropoda > Insecta > Diptera > Muscidae > Stomoxys > Stomoxys calcitrans. The sequence goes on from NC_081556.1 coordinate 26,978,024, forward strand.
TACGGCAGAGTTGCGTAGAGTTAAACTTGACCAAACTTGATATGGATTTTGAAAGACATCATACAACTCATTGGTTAAAATTTTGTCGAAATTGGATTGAAAATATGATTTTTTTAATCTTAAGTAAAATCGGGAGACCCGTCTGCGAATATATAACGCAATTATATCTAAAGCAGAGGCCACCGTAGCTCAGAGGTTAGCATGTCCGCCTATGACGCCGAACGAATAATACAAAATTATTACCAAAATATTGGATACCCTTCGTCTTTGGCTAAGGCTGTGTATAAGGAGCCGAAAAATGTTTGACCTGACAACTCAAAACTCTTTTAGGGTTTGTGATCGGCAAATTCAAATGCAAATTTTGCCCATGAACATTCCACTAAGGAACAAGGGCAAACTTCTCACATATTAATTAATGATTGCAGTCCGATTCAAGTTTAAGTTCAATGATAAAGGGTCTCCTTTTTATAGCCGAGTCCTCTTTAGAGAGAAGTATTACATGGCATAGTACCTCACAAATGTTGCCAACATTAGAAGGAGAAAACCACCGCTGAACATTTTTTCTGATATTCTCGCCGGGATTCCAATCCAGGCGTTCAGCATCATAGCCGGATAACATCATACCTCTGCACTTCGGTGGCATCATTCCTCATTGTTCACGGTCTTAATTGTTATGCATTCATTTATTCTTTAAAACCACTGTTCCTCAATGCCATCTAAATAGAGCTATTGAAGAAATTTGGAGCAATCTTGTAACAATAGCAACACCTCCGGCCAAATATGAAAGTTGTGTCCGTATAAAAAAGAATGTTACTAAAGCGAACAGGATGTTCTTCTTCTCCTTCCCTAGGTATTGAAGAATGACTAACGACTTCAGGTTTGACATAACCATAATTCAGAAAAGCGGACATAATAACACAAGCACATGATGGAAAATCAAGGTGGAGCTGAATATGGAGTACAAACGATGGCAGCATGTGCCAATAAGCGTTCAGAATATAACAAAATCTATGGCATTAGAAGCTTTTTTTTACAAGGATTGCAAAGCTTAATTGGCTTTATTTGCATATGCATAACTTCGGATGCAGTGTTTAGTTCCCAATGGTTAACGAGTGGTTAGTCAAGGAATGTCATGAAACTGTCATTAAGAGGTATTGGCAATTATACACATATTGCGATACTTTTTTCCTGGCTCGATTTCATGCTAATTCGTAGTATGTTATAAAGCAAAACTTTAAATTAAATTGAATTACAATTGTTATGGGTAATGATTAGAGTCCGTATTTTTAAGCAAAATCTAAATTTTCCCATCTATTATTTGGCAAATGCATTGGTATATTATATATTTACCAGTGCAATTGAAGTTTTCAAATCAATATAAGTTGCCAACAAAATATTGGCAAATATCATCGCATTTACCAAATAATGGATATGGTAATTTTGATTTGCATAAAAATCCCGACTCTAGTTATGATTAATCAAAGTATTGCCTTTGTATTATTGTGTAGGTAAACAAGAACAAAAAATACTGGATTCATCTTCTTTATTAATCTTTAAAAAAATTAGTTTAAGTCCCACATACGAGTACAAATTAAGGCTAAGCACCGACAAAAAATGGCGGATGTTTATCTTGTAATGCGGTTTGCATTTACTTGGCTGGCTTAAGATTGGTAGGTCTGCATGCAATGTTAATAGCAAACTGGATTACCAATGGCCTTGAGGTCATTGCAATTTTTTGTTTGGATTAAGGATGGATGGTTGACAAGAAAATAGTTTGTTTAATCACTAGATAATGAAAGAACCAGCTAGACCCAGAAGGAAGTAGAATTAGGTTAAATTAGTGATAGTCAGCTTTTGAGACTCTGTAAGACATTTTGGTATTTAAGAAACAACCAAAGCAACCAAATCGTTAAAGCAACCAAATCGTTTTAACATGCGTTATAAAATATGGATATTCATATGGAGAAGCTAACGTGAGACACCCTCTCTTTTTGCTTGAGCGGGACTTGCATACGGCAGATGTCCTAACCAATATATAATTTTTTTCTTCCTCGACGTCCTCACAGCTTCTACAGGAATTGTTGGTTAAAACATACATTTTCCAATAAGACAGTGGCTTTAAAATTGACAGTCGGCAGTTCAAATTCGACTGAGAAGGACAACCGCCATTAAAGAAGTATTAATGCCTAGATCACCAAAATGGGTGGATCTACAAGAAGCATGTCTCTAAAATTGCCGTGAAACCTTAGTTGAGAGATCCTTAAATCCAATACCTTAAGTCGAGAAATCGGTCTATATAGCAGCTATATCCAAACCTTGACCGATCTGGACCACATTGAAGAAGAATGTCGAAGGCCCTAACACAACTCACTGTCTCAAATTTTGGCAAAATCGAACTATAAATTCGCCTTTTAGGGGACCAAGACCTTAAATCGAGAGATCGGTGTTTATGGCAGCTATATCCAAATCTGGACCGATCAGGCCAAATTGAAGAAGGATGTCGAAAGCCCTAACAGAACTCACTGTCCCAAATTTCGGAGAAATTGGACAATAAATACGACTTTTATAGGCTCAAAACCTTAAATCGAAAAATCGGTCTATATGGCAGCTATAACCAAATCTTGACCGATCTGGAGCACATTGAAGAAGGATGTCGAAGACCCTAACACAACTCACTGTCTCAGATTTCGGCGAAATCTGACAATAAATTTGCCTTTTATGGTCCCAAAACCTTAAATCGGGAGATCGGTCTATGTGGCAACTACAATATATCCAAATCTGAACTGATCTGGGCCAAATTGAAGAAGGATATCGAAGGGCCTAATACAACTCACTATCTCAAATTATGGAGAAAACGGACAATAAACGCGTCTTTTATGGGCCTACGAATTTAAATCGAGAAATTGGTCTATATGACAGCTATATCCAAATCTGGACCGATCTGAGTCAAATTTAAGTAGGATGCCGAGTAGCCTAACGCAACTCAATGTCCCAAATTTTGGCAAAATCAAACAATAAATGAGCTTTTTATGGGCCCAGGACCTTAAATCGAGAGATCGGTGTTTATGGCAGCTGTATCCAAATCTGGACCGATCAGGGCCAAATTAAAGAAGTATGTCGAGTGGCTTAACAAAACTCACTCTCCCAAGTTTTGGCAAAATCGGATAATAAATTTGGGTTTTAAGGGCCTCAAACCTTAAATCGGCGGAGAGTTCTATATGGGGCTATATCAAGATATAGTCCGATATAGCGCATCTTCGAACTTAACCTACCTATAGACAAAAAAGAGAACTTGTGCAAAGTTTCAGTTCAATATCTCTATCTTAGATTTTTACGACGATCAAGAATTTATATACTTTATAGGGTCGGAAATGGATATTTTGATGGGTTGTAAACGGAAGGACAAAATAAATATGCCCCTATCTTTCGGTGGTAGGTATAAAAAATAGTTAAGAAAACTGCTGTATTAGAACGGGTTCAGACTTTTCAAATATATAGGAGATACATCTACAGGTACAGATGGGCCGTACTTTTCATGAATACAAGAAGTCATAAAAAAATACCACGTTTAAAATTTCTGCCAAATAATTGCACCCCTGGAGCCTCACGAAATCAATTTTGCAGAATTTTGAGAATCGGACCATAAATAAAGATTTGGCAGCCCCAACAATTTTTCGAAATACCAAGGTGTTCGCTTTGATAACCTAGGGCCTTGAAATTTTGCACACTATCTCGCTAACACCTCAGCTAACTTTTCTAAACTTCAAAGAAATATCCCTACACGTTCTCATTACTTTTTACTAGTTGTTTTTTCGATTTTCTCCCACTGTGCGTCGTGTAAATGGCGACCATGAGGGTTCGCATACACTGATTAAGTCAATTTTTGAAATTCGTGTCCACTCTTTGCAGCATATCAATCGGTCTGTTTGCACCAGTGTTGCCGTTTTGGTATGTTCCTGCCAAAATTGGTGGCTTTTTATCTTCCTGGTCCATACTAATGTCCTATTCAACTCAGTGTAACGGCGAAAATGGCGCCTTTCTGGACTCAAATACTTTAATCTTGTGATCGATTTATCCAAACTCGGCACGGTTGTTCATTGAAATCGGGGTTCATTGAAATTGGGGCAGATATACGACTTCATGAACTTAAGATTTCTCATCGGGAGATCGGTATAAAGGGTCTTATATCAATATATGGGCCATTTTTTAACTTAAGGCTGTAGAGTGATGTCAGCAAACAAACGGACGGGTATTTCTAGCTCCTCTATAAAAACAATGATGTAGTAGTTTGTAGAGTTGAAAATGTATGCAATGTTATTGAATGTGTTCAAGGCGTTCGTAATCCGCCCGAGTAACTTAATAATGTTTTTCACGGTATCCCTTTTGTTCTCGGGTCTAAATAGGACAGCGCTGTAGAACGCCTGTCCAATCTAAACCATTCCGACTTTCCCTGCCCTGCGGGAAATGCGTAGTCAATTGCCCCAAATATACCGGTCCTAAACTGGAGTCACAGGACATATTCTACAGGAATTGACAAATTTCAGTTGTCATAACTTATGATTCTTAATTATTTTTTAAAAAAATCGCTTAATTATTTTTAAAAATTGCTAATCCATTTAATATATTTGCCAAATCATGTTATATACCCTAAAAATACTTGCAAATATTGGGTTGCCCAAAAAGTAATTGCGGATTTTTCATATAGTCGGCGTTGACAAATTTTTTCAACGGCTTGTGACTCTGTAATTGCATTATTTCTTCTCTCAATTATCAGCTGTTACTTTTAGCTTGCTTTAGAAAAAAAGTGTTTAAAAAAGTATATTTGATTAAAGTTCATTCTAAGTTTTATTAAAAATCCATTTACTTTCTTTTAAAAAATCCGCAATTACTTTTTGGGCAACCCAATACTATACTCATCCTTTTCGAACTGTCGCAGGACCTACCCTACAGTGTTAGAACGGTGGCAATTCCTCACCTTGAGCGACAAACCCTTATAAGAGTCATAGGTTTTTTTCCATGTAAGGGACGAGAAGTGGGACCGGCCCCTATAACCAGAGGACCTATCTCGTGACAGGTTTGGGACCTGTCCGATTTCCCGTAGGATGGTTAGAAGTGGGACCACTTTTTTTCGCAGCAGTTGATATAACGCCAAATGATCAAAGAAGCTGTTGCAATCCAGTACTCAAAAATTCCATATTCTTTCGCTGATAATCTCCGATACAAAGCTAACATGTTGTATCTATATCCTCTGCCTGGTAGGAATTGTAAGCCGAAGTGGCTTTACAATGGTAGTAATTTATCTGTAGAAACCGAACCTTGGTTAGGGTTCAAAGCTTCATCACGTAATCATCTGTGTCCCAAAGGAGTTCAACCTCGCAATCTTCATTTGATTTTATCATGAAGCGCTTCTTGTCTAGTTCTTCAGACAAGCCTTCAGTCATCATTTCTATAATCACCCTATAGAATTTCTTACCTAACCATACCATTCCTCATTATCTAAATGGCATGAAAAATGATGCCGTGCCGAACATTTAATCCAAAGCATTTTGCAGCATATAAATTAATAAACAGCATGCCTACATCATCGGTCTTATATTATCTGATCCTCAGCACTTCAATCGTAGTGCTTCTCCTTCCAATGGAATAGCTCTTTTTGCCCAAAACCAACAACAGGTTTATTTTATTGTTTTGGTCATTATTTCGGAGAAGAAAAAAAATGCGAATGGATACTAAGACACCTTACATTTTAGCTCATTTTAGCACACTAACAATCTAAGTGGTTAAGCATGTATATACAATGGTATTGAAAATTATGGTGGTCATACAAAATTTATAGAAGCTGTAATTTGTGTTGAATAACCGCCTTTTGATTGTACAATAAATGCTTGGATGGTCGATGAGTGATGGTTGAGTGGGTAAGACATGGGCTTTAATTGCAAGCACAAAAAACGATATTACATATTCAACTCTTTAAGTATGTCTTGTTTTTTTTTCTTCTTCAAATTTGCTTCTCCTCAAACGAAAAAATTGTCAATTTTCTGCTTAATGGCTTAATTTCATGCTTTTAATTTTTGAAGACTGAAATTTGCATTAATGTCTCTTTTTTGGCTTTATACTTTCAAAATAATTAAAAAGCCATATTTTGATGCAAAAGAGAAATTTTTGACAAAACCTCATAGAGGTTTGTGTACTTCTATGTGCGAGCAATGGTGTTTCCTTTTTTGAAAATTTGCATTTTATGATGTTTATCACAGTATCGTGTTAGTCATGTTAATAAGTGGCCTAAAAGCATGGCTTAGCCTTAACACATTTTTATATTCAAGACCATAAGATGAAACATGTTGTCATTTAATTTGAAAGATATCCACTTTTGTTCATGCTTTACATAGATTACAATTTTTTATTCAACAATTTACTTTTTTTCACCAATTCTATCACATCAATGAGTGGTGGTCGCTGTACTTACTTTACTTTAATTGGCTATGACAGAACGTTTGTCCCATTAGCCGAACTCAGAATAGCCTTACAAGCGCCTCGATCTTATGCGCTCTGAGTGGTCCCTGCAAACTATTTGTTTGATAAGTTTATATGAACACTACTGGACTAGAACCCCGGTGTTCATGCATAAACATTGTCTGACTTTTGATCATGATCTTTAATTAAAGCCTTCAACAATAACATAACTATAACAAGTTAAATGGCATTAAATTTGGCTGAAACAAATCTATACACCATGGATCGCATTTCAACAGTCTTTGGAATGCAAATGCAAAATTTGCCCATGAACATTACATTAAGGAACAATGCCAAACTTCTCACATATGAATAGGTGCTGTCCGATTCAAGTTTAAGCTCAATGAAAGGCGGCCTCCTTTTTTTAAAGCCGAGTCCGAACAGATTGCAGCAGTGTGACACTTCGTTGGGGAGAAGTTTTTACATGGATTTAGCACCTTGGGCTCAAAAAAGGCATAAAAAGGGTGATTTATAAGCTATTATCTTTTTGGTTTAAACAGTTCACGCATGCTTGGTGTTTTGTTCCACTGTCGAACATCTTCAGTTTGGTCTATAATTTAACAATGAATCGTCTTACAAACGAACAACGCTTGCAAATTATTGAATTTTATTATTAAAATTCGTGCTCTGTTAAGAAAGTTCTTCGCGCGCTTTTTCCATTTTACAACAAAACTCAAAAATAAAATTGTCGATTTTGGTGTGAAGATCTGCCAGAAGCATTGCAAGAGATATCAATGCATCCAGAACAAATCACAGATTGGTGCGGTTTATGGGCTGGTGGCATCATTGGACCGTACTTCTTCAAAGATGATGCGAATCGTAGAGTAACTGTATATGGTGAGCGCCACTTGTACAAAATGCAATAGTTTGACTTGCATGAGTTGTGGTTTCAACACGACAGTGCCACATGCCACACAGCACGCGTAACGATCGACTTATTGAGGGGCGAGTTCGGTGAACATTTTATTTCACGTTCGGGACCGGACATTTGGCAGCCTAGATCGTGCGATTTAACGCCCTTAGACTATTTTTTGTGGGGCGATGTTAAAGCTCATGTCTATACAGACAAGCCCGCTTCAATTGAATCATTGAAAGACAATATTGAAGCACTTATTCGTGAGATACCGGCCGAAATGTTGGAAAGAGTATGCCAAAATTTAACTAAGCGGATGGACCATCTGACTTCCAAGTATTTGACCGTCGGAGTTTTTGGCGGTTATCGAACCGTTATGTTAAGGAAACGTGGCGCCTCGAATTGGTCCATCTTAGACCTAGTAAATAGGCATATTTCAAAGTATTCTCTTGGATAACGTTCAGACAAGCAGATTTCTTTATTCCCTGGGCTAACGTTAAAAACTCCAAGCCTAAGCCAAGGTGAAGACGGCTTCAAATCCCACTTTAGTTATGATCGGTAATAGGTCGCTCATAGAAGCGTCGATAAAAAAAACGTTTGTGACGTGTCCGGTGCCACTTTATCTATCTTATCTTATCTTTATGTCATTGAACTGATAATTTATCCAGCTGTTTCTTTGAATATGACTTATCCAGTCTCTTAGGTCCCAGTCAACTTGGTTTCCTTAAAAAACCTTTGGTGGCGTATAGCACAAATTGCCGGGCTTGGTTATTAACACTATATTTGCCGCCTGCAAGGCTTTCGGAGTAGGTAGTAATACCAAAAGTATTCGATCAGGTCCTGGTGACTTAAGGTTTCTTATATCACAAAGCCCGTAATGATGAGTCCTCGAAAAATCACATAAAGTCCGGTGTCTCTTGTGCCTCGCCGTATCCTTTGGATAAGGCATTTTTATTAAAATCATGTTCTCCTTTGTCTTTTTATACCCTCCACCATAAGATGGGGGGTATACTAATTTCGTCATTCTGTTTGTAACTACTCGAAATATTCGTCTGAGACCCCATAAAGTATATATATTCTTGATCGTCGTGACATTTTATGTCGATCTAGCCATGTCCGTCCGTCTGTCCGTCCGTCCGTCCGTCTGTCTGTCGAAAGCACGCTAACTTCCGAAGGAGTAAAGCTAGCCGCTTGAAATTTTGCACAAATACTTCTTATTAGTGTAGGTCGGTTGGTATTGTAAATGGGCCATATCGGTCCATGTTTTGATATAGCTGCCATATAAACCGATCTTGGGTCTTGACTTCTTGAGCCTGTAGAGTGCGCAATTCTTATCCGATTGGAACGAAATATTGCATGACGTGTTTTGCTATGATATCCAACAACTGTGCCAAGTATGGTTCAAATCGGTCCATAACCTGATATAGCTGCCATATAAACCGATCTTGGGTCTTGACTTCTTGACCCTCTAGAGGGCACAATTCTTATCCGATTTGAATTTGAATGCACGAAGTATTTCGTTATGATATCCAACAACTGTGCCAAGTATGGTTCAAATCGGTTCATAACCTTATATAGCTGTCATATAAACAGATCTGGGGATTTGATTTCTTGAGCTTCTAGAGGGCGCAATTCCTATCCGATTTGGCTGAAATTTTGCATGACGTATTTTATTTTTACTTTCAACAACTGGGTCAAATAAGGTTCAAATCGGTTCATAACCTGATATAGCTGCCATATAAACCGATCTGGGATCTTAACTTCTTGACCCCTAGAGGTCGCAATTATTATCCGATATGCCTGGAATTTTGTACGTTGGATCCTCTCATGACCATCAACAAACGTGTTTATTATGGTCTGAATCGGTCTATAGCCCGATACAGATCCCATATAAATCGTTCTTTCTATTTTACTTCGTGAGCCCCAATGGGGCCTCACGGACCATATCTTGATATCGTTTTAATAGCAGAGTAACTCTTTTCTTATATCCTTTTTAGCCTAAGAAGAGATGCCGGGAAAACAACTTGACAAATGCGATCCATGGTGGAGGGTATATAAGATTCGGCCCGGCCGATCTTAGCACGCTTTTACTTGTTTCTAACTACAAACGTTTCAGTTTGAACATGGGTTTTTGAGAGAAAGTGTTTTTTTCTTGTCGGCATCTATAACTCTATCTATCAGTTCACAGAAAAGCTACTAGGAGTAAGATTTCGTCTGACCTCTCTCCCTATTTAGCCAATCCCCCGATCTTCCAGGATTTAGGGCTTATTTCCATTCAAGAAGCGTGCAACTATTACCAAAAGTCTGACTTTCCGAATAAACGGCTCCGGCCCATAAACTAGTTCTGTCATTCGAAACATGCGTCAGCAAACGTATGCTGACAGATAATGCTACTGTAGTGAACTCGCATACGATGTTCTTTCACATCATCGTGCATCACATCACATTCATGAGCACTAATTCTACTCCTAATATGATTTACATATAAATATCTCTTGTGCATTGATATTCAACAGCATGCAATGAAATGTAATCGTTGCATAAAACTTGATGATCATTTTCATCCCGTGCTGCAATGCAGCAAGACATATTCATGAAATGGAAATTGTGTGCTTCCCCACACAACTCCAACACCATTCATTTTCTAGCCATTGGAGTGGCGAAGACCTGGTGTGGCATCGACAATTACAAGGTAATTAAATGTAGTAAACCATTATGTCTGTGAATATCATTCGCTGAGATGCTGGGTAGCTTGAACCACACACTCCCGACACTAAGTGCCTTAGTCTTTTCTCTACTTTTCTTAGTTTTTACTCCAAACGAGTTGAATATGCGGTCGAAAGTTTTTAATATCAGCTTCATAGCAAATTGGTGCAAACAAGTTTTCTTATTGCAAATGGAAAAAACAGACGTAGGTATGCTGCAACATGAGGATGTATAAAAACTATCAAAAATGTCATAAAAGACAGTGAGGACAAAAATGTTGATCTTATACCTATCAGGTTTGGTAAACAAGCCGCAAATCCTGAAAACCTTCACAGCGATAATTTTCTATTTTCTATTTTTTTTTTCTTTTGAAATTTTGCACAAACACTTCCTGTTGATGCAAATCGAGTGAAATTTTAAATGGATAATGGGAAAGGATAGTTTAAGAACTGTTTCCCTTGAGGAAGGGTAGTTTTAGAAACGTTTCCCTTTGGGGAAGGGTAGTTTTAGTACCTTTTCCCTTTAGAAAGGGTAGTTTTAGTATCATTTCCCTTGGGGAAGGGTAGATTTACGTAGTACCATTTCCTTGGGGAATGAGTAGCTTTAGTACCGTTATCCATGAGAAAATGTTGGTTTAGTACCATTTCCATGGGAATGTATAGTTTTAGTACCATTTCCCATGGGAAATGGGTAGATTTAGTACCGTTTCCATAGGGGAGTAGTATTTTTCGTACCGTTTCCCTTGGAGGAGGGTAGTTTTAGTAGCCTTTCACTTGGGTGAGGGTAGTTTTAGTACCGTTTACCTTTGAGTGAGGTTGGTTTAATACCGTTTTTCATAGGAAAGGCTAGTTTTAGTACCGTTTCCTAGGGAAAGAATAGATTTATTACTATTAGTTGGGGAATAGTAGTTTAAGTACCGTTTCCCTTGAAAAGGGTAGTTTTAGTACCGTTTCACATTAGGAGTGGCAGTTTTAGTACCGTTTCCCTCGGGGAAGGGTTGTATTAGTAACATTTCCCTAGGGGAATGGTAATTTTAGAACCGTTTCCCTTGGAGAAGGGTAGTTTTAGTACCGTTTACAATGGGAAGCGTAGTTTTAGTACCGTTTCCCTCGGAGAAGGGTAGTTTTTGTACCATTTCCCTTGGAGAAAGGTAGTTTTAGTACCATTTTCCTTTGGGAGGGGTAGTTTTAGTAGTAGTCCATAGGGGAGCAGCACTTTTCGTGCCGTTTCACTTGGAGGGAGGAAGTTTTAGTACCGTTTCCCTTGGAGAGTGGTAGTTTTAGTACCGCTTCCCTTGGAAAAGGTAGTTTTAGTATTGTTTCACTTGGGGAAGGGTAGTATGAGTTTCTATTGAAGAAGGAGAAGAGGGAGGTAGTTTTAGTACTCTTTCAGTTGGGGAACAATAGTTTAAGTACCGTTTCCCTTGAAAAGGGTAGTTTTAGTAACGTTTCACATTGGGAGTGGCAGTTTTAGTACCGTTTCCCTCGGGGAAGGGTTGTATTACTACTATTTTCCTTGGGGAATGGTAATTTTAGTACCGTTTCCATGGGAGAAGGGTAGTTTAGTACCGTTTTACATTGGGAAGCGTAGTTTTAGTACCGTTTCCCTCGGGGAAGTGTAGTTTTAGTACCGTTTCCCTCGGGGAAGGGTAGTTTTAGTACCATTTCCCTTGGGGAAAGGTAGTTTTAATACCATTTGCCTTTGGGAGGGGTAGTTTTAGTACCGTTCCCCTGGTGGAGAGGTAGTTTTGGTATCGTCTTCCTTGCAGAGTGGTAGTGTTAGTGCAATTTTCCTTGGAAAAGGGTAGTTTTACTACCATTGGCCTTTGTGAGGGGTAGTTTTAGTACCGTTTCCCTAACATGAGGGGACGTTTTAGTACCGTTTCCCTTGGGGAAAGGTAGTTTTAGTACCTCTTCGCTGTACGAAGTGTAGTTTTAGTAACGTTTTGCTTAATGAGGAGTATTTTTCGTCCCGTTTCTCTTGAAGGGGTGTAGTTTTAGTACCGTTTCCCTTGGGAAGAGGTAGTTTTCGTCCCGTTTCCCTTGAAGGGGCGTAGTTTTAGTACCGTTTCCCCTTGGGAAGAAGTAGTTTTAGTACCGTTTCCCTTGGGAAGAGCTATTTTTAATACCGTTTCTATTGGGGATTGGCAGTTTTAGTACCCTTTCACTTGGGGAAGTGTAGATTTAGTACCATTTCCCTTGGGAAACGTACTTTTTACGCCGTTTCCCTTGGGGAGGAGTACTTTTCGTATCGTTTCCCTTGGGGAAGTGTACTATTCGTACCGTTTTCCTTACAGACGGGTAGTTTTAGTTCGGTTTGCCTTGGGGAAGGGTGTTAGTAGTAACGTTTCCCTTGGGAAAGGGTAGTGCTAGTACCGTTTCTCTTGGTGAAGTCAAGTTTTAGTACCGTTTCCCTTGGAGAAGGGTAGTTTAAGCACAGTTTCCTTTGAGGGAGGGTAGTTTCCTTTTGAGAAGTGTAGGTTTAGTACCGTTTCCTTTGGGTAAGGTTAAATTTAGAACTGTTTCCCTTGTGGACGGGGAGTTTTTGTACAGTTTCCTTTGAGGAGGGACAGTTTTAATACCGTTTCCATTGGGGAGGGATAGTTTTAGTACTGTTTACCTTGGGGAAGGTTGGTTTAAGTACCGTTTCCGTTGGCGAGGGGTAGTTTTACTTTGGAAAGGTGTTTTTAGTATTTTATTGTTGACCAAATTTATTTTTAGTACTGCTTCTCTTGGAAAAGTATATTTTATGTATTGTTTATCTTGTTTCTCTTGGGAAGAGGTATTTTTAGTACAGTTTCCCTCAAGGAAAGGTAGTTTTATTTCTCTTGGAAAAGGTAGTGCTAGCATTGTTTCCCTTAGAGAAGGGTTGCTTTAGTACCGGTTCTTTTGGGGAAGTGTACTTTTACTACCGTTTCCTTTGGGGAAGGCAAGTTTTAGTACCACTTCCCTTGAGGATGGGTAGATTTAGTACCGTCTCCTTGGGGAAGTGTTGTTTTGGTACCGTTTCCCTGGTGGAAGGATAGTTTTAGTACCGTTTTCTTTTGAAAGGGTAGTTTTAGTACCGTTTATTTTGGGGAAAGGTAGTTTTAGCACTTTTCACTTCGGGAAGGCTATTTTAGTCCATTTTTCTTTGCGAAATTGTAGGTTCAGTACCGTTTTTTGGGGAAGGGTGGTTTAAGTACCGTTTCCTTTTGAGAAGTCTATTTTTGGTACCGTTTCCTTTGGGGAGGGCAATTTTAAATACTGATTCCTTGGAAAAGGCTATTTTTAGTTCTGTTTCGTTTAGGAAACGCTAGTTTTAGCTGTGTTTCCTTTGGGAAAAGCTAGTTTTAGTACCGTTTTCTTTGGGAAGGAGTAGATATTCTGCCTTGGGGACTTTTCGACGGATGGAGGGACTGGGTTTTAAAACTTTTAATGGCAAGGTGATCAGGAATTTGTGTTATACACTTCATAAGATCTTAGATCATTTCTTTTTTGAATGATCCTAGTCCTTCATCCTTTGGCAGGAGATACAATAAATTTATCAAATTTAAGTAAAGGGTGATTTTTTTGAGGTTAGGATATTCATGCATTAGTATTTGACAGATCACGTGGGATTTCAGACATGGTGTCAAAGAGAAAGATGCTCAGTATGCTTTGACATTTCATCATGAATAGACTTACTAACGAGCAACGCTTGCAAATCATTGAATTTTATTACCAAAATCAGTGTTCGGTTCGAAAAGTGTAAAAAAGTATATTTGATTAAAGTTCATTCTAAGTTTTATTAAAAATGCATTTACTTTCTTTTAAAAAATCCGCAATTACTTTTTGGGCAACCCAATATTTTAAGATCAAACTTTTTGAATGCACTGTGCCTGCATTCGTTTGTTTACATACATGGAATACTAATATTAGAAGCAGTTCTAGGCTTTACAAATTCTAGGTTGATTATTTAATTTTCGCTTAAAATTGTGTTGCAACAAAACAGAATACCAATCTCAGCCAAAGGCATTCTAAACAGAAGCGAGGAAAAAACGTTGGTTGGTAAGCTGGCACCAAAACAAATTGGGTCGAATCTTGAAAAGGAAAAAGTTGTTGTCATAGATCTGTAGATCAACATTTCAAGAGGCTGACGCCAAATTGAGGTTATTATGACAGCATCGGCAGCACAGCGACCATAGGAATATCAGCCACTTTTGTTTAGGCCAGGCTTAAGCAAAAAAGATTGACGGATGGACGGGGTTAAGATTATTGTCGTTAAGATGGTTACATAGAGAATTGATGCTTAAATAATTGACATGTAGAGATTTTCTGAATTTTTTTATAATATTGATTGCAGAGTATATATGTTGTATATGTATATAAAATTTTATGGGCAAAGTCAATTAAGGAATGTTTACTCGTGGTTGCATAAAATATAATGTGAATGGTTTTTGTCTTTTGGACCATTACAAGAATTAACAGGTTTTACTTCAGAACTTAAAGAGCAAGGATTAGAATGAAGAAAATGGGTCTTAGCGATGCATGTTGTAAATAATTCCATAAAATTAGTCACTAGAAGAATCGTTGTCATCTTAATGATATGTTAGCAATTAGGGGAGTAATATGTTAAGGGGTATTTTTAAACAAAATAGAGTATACTAGACTTTTAAAATACGTATGGACTAATAGATTTAAGGTCTTCAATAATAAGTATTAGGGCGATTTTTGGCTGTAGTAATCTGACAGAAAGGAAAGGGTAGTAATTTTAGTATCCTTTTCTTTGGGAAAGGGTAATTTTAGTACCCTTTTTTTTGGGAAAGGGTAAATTTGGTAATTTGAGTACCCATTTCTTTGGGAAAGGGTAGTCTCAGCACACTTTTATTTGGGAAAGGATTGTTTTAGTACCCTTTTATTTGGAATAGGGTAGTTTTAGTACCCCTTTCTTTGGAAGACGGTAGTTTTAGAATCTTTTTCGTTGGAGAGGGGTATTTCAAATGCCCCTTTCTTAGGGAACGGCTAATTTAAGTACATTTTTCTTTGGGAAAGGGTAGTTTTAGTAGCCGTTTCTTTGGGAGGAATAGTTTTAGTACCCTTGCTTTGGGAAAGGGTAGTTTTAGCACCCTTTTCCCAAAGAAAGAGGAAGGGTAGTTTTAGCACCCTTTTCCCAAAGAAAAGGGAAGGGTAGTTTTAGCACCCCTTTCTTTGGGAAAGGGCAGTTTTAGCACCCCTTTCTTTGGTAAAGGGCAGTTTTAGTACCTTTTTCTTTGAGAAAGGGTAGTTTTAGCACCCCTTTTAGAGAAAGGATAGTTTTAGCACCACTTTTTTGAGAAAGGGTAGTTTTAGTACCCTTTTCTTTGGGAAAGGGTAATTTTAATACCCACTTCTTTTGTAAAGGGTAGTTTTAGTACACTTATCATTAGGAAGGGTAGTTTAGTCCCATTTTATTTGGAAACGGGTAGTTTTAGTACCCCTTTCTTTGGAAAAGGGTGGTTTTGGTATATTTTTCGTTGGAAAAGGGTATTTTTAATACCCATTTCTTCGGGAAAGGCCAATTTAAGTACCCTTTTCTTCGAGAAAGGGTAGTTTTAGTACCCTTTTCTTTGGGAAAGGTTTGTTTTAGTACCCTTTTCTCTGAAAAATGTTATATTTAGTACTCTTTTCTTTAAGAAACCGTAGTTTTGGCACCTTCTTCCTTGGAAAAGTTGTAGTAAACTTTTCTTTGGGAAAGGGTAGTTTTAAGAGTGTATTTAATAAAATTTCGTGAAAATTTTGATAATTTAATATGCGATGTCATGGTGAAACTTGGCATATTTTCTTAAGATTTTATAAAGATTTTCTATTTTTTTCAAAGAAGCTCCACAAACCGGTTCATTAGTTTTATTAGTTATAGACCTCACAATGTTAGGGAGATGAAAAGTGATTCAATGGGAGACCCTGTGTTGTACCCTGTATTAGTGATACGGATTTGTTACCTGAAAGCTATTGGGTTGCCCAAAAAGAAATTGCGGATTTTTCATATAGTCGGCGTTGACAAATATTTTCACAGCTTGTGACTCTGTAATTGCATTCTTTCTTCTGTCAGTTATCAGCTGTTACTTTTAGCTTGCTTTAGAAAAAAGCAAGTATATTTGATTAAAGTCCATTCTAAGTTTTATTAAAAATGCATTCACTTTCTTTTAAAAAATCCGCAACTACTTTTTGGGCAACCCAATAGTATACTCAAAAGATCATAAGTCTTAAACTACAGAGATGCCTAAAGATCTCATCGCTCATGTATGAAAAAAATCATAAAAATTTTGTTTTTTGAAAATTTTCCTCAGAGAAAATTTCAAAGAATTTTCCTCTTAACACACAAAGAAATTTTTTAGTAGGCTAGGTTAGATTAGGTTTAGTCAGATTAGGTTAGGTTGAAAGGGTGTAGATATTAAATCACCCATGCCACTATGGAAGCAGCAGAAATGTTTGCTGTAACAGCAGAAAATCTGCTGATAAACTAACAGCAGTAGTTGTCTGCTAAGACAGCAATCATTTTCTGCTGTTTTCAAATGGTAACAAGTTAATTGTGGCCTAATTCTAATGAATTTTTGTCTTTCGAGAAAATTTCATAGAAATTTTGTCTTAAGAGAAAATTTCATCAAAAATTTGTCTTAAGTGAAAATTTCATCGAAAATTTGTCTTAAGAGAAAATTTCACAGAAATTCTATTTCTAAATAGAAATTTTATTGAAATTTCGTTGTGAGGGGATAATTTCATAGAAATTAATTTTCTTGGTATGGGGCGGCCTTTCTGACCGATCCCATATTATACTGATCGGTTCATATGCACATTTGGGGTTTTTTTTTTGGTAGTGGGTCAGCCCCTAGACACCTGGAATAAAATTTTATACCAGATTCGTTCTCTTCATCCAAATACCTTTTATGTGATACCCATTTTGTCTCAATCGGTAATCATGTCCGGTTCGGCGGAATTTCGAGGTGGGGCGTTCTCCCTTGTTGTATAAGTTTTGAAAGTAAGGGAGGGTGTCAGGACACCCTTTGGATATTCCTTATCAAGGACATATGTTACAAGATTTTCTTCTTTGACTCTGCAGAAGGATGTGCCTGTCCATAGTCATACTAACTTCTGAAAAACTCGATTCTTGCAAACTCACCTCCTTTCATTTCTCTCCTCTTTCTCCTTTGCTTACCCCTTAGTAACTGACAGCAGGGTTACTCCGTTAGCCAGCTTAGTACAAACAGATTTTCTGTCGTGAAGACAAATTGTCTTCATATAAATTCAACTAAACTGTATCAGTTGCTCCCCCTATTATAAACGTTCAACTTTTAAGAACTTGTAAAAAAGGAAAGAAAATGTATTTGAGTGACCTGCTCTATATTAACCAGAATGGTTTCCTGGCTAATGTACTCTAGTTTATGTCGTATCTGAAGAAAGTTCATGTCTACCATATATCGCTGAGCAGTGGCAGAGTATGGATCATACTTTGGAGAGTCTCCATGAAACAAAGTAAACGAGGTCATTTCAGACCTTTTGATTTACTTTGTCTAAGTATTGGTAGTTCATGAAATCAATATTCAAGATCCATTGACTTGTTTATTTTTGTTTAGATTCTTTCAATCTCTAAGTAGTCTTACAAAAAAATAATTTTTGCCATCATTTGAGTTAGTGTCTTCATACATCTCAATATATAATTTGCAGCAGTTCAAATGTCTCAAGGCAGAGATTATACTACAGACAGATAAAAATACAATGGTAATGGTTATGTTTGTCAGTGACACTTGTCAATGCCATAACCATGGTTATAAAGCCATACCAGCCAATCCCGTCTTTCACAGGAAGACAGAGAAAATGTTAAAACCAGTCTTAGTTTTTGCTCCCAGCCATTAGCTATTGTACATGAAGTTTTGCAAAGAAAAACGTTTTGCATTACAAAAGCTCACAAAGAAAGACATATGCTAGATCAGTGTTGTTAGAGAAAAAGTGGTTTATGGTACTCGTAATCGAATAATATATCATAGGCTTAGAGGCAATGAAAATTGCTCATAACAAATATAACAGAAATAACAAGTAAAAGCGCGCTAAGCTCGGCCGAGCCGAACACACCCACTACAATGGGTATAACCTATATCAGGTTATAGACTGATTTGGACCGTACTTGGCACATGTGTTGGAACTCGTAATAAAACACCGCATGTCAAATTTGAGCCAAATCGGACAAAAATTGCGGCTTTTAAGTGCTCAAGAAGTCAAATTAGGAGATCGGTTTACATTAGAGCTATATCAGGTTATAGACCGATTTGGACCGTAATAGGCACAATTATTAGAAGTCATTATAGAACACTATATTCAAAATTGCAGCCAATTCGGACGAAAATTGCGGCTTTCAGGGGCTCAAGAAGTCAAATCGGGAGATCGGTTTATATGGGATCGTTATTCAAATCTAAACCTATCCTATTTGCAATCCCCGATGACCTAGATCAATATTACTTTTCACTTTAATTGGCTATGACAGAATATTTGTTCCACTAACCGAACGTAGAATAGCATTCCAAGCGCCTCGATCTTCTGCGCTCATTCTAAAATCTCTGACACCAAGTTTCGAGGTGTCTCCCACCATTTGATCTTTCCATCGGGCTTTCAATCTTCCCGGTTTGCGTGTACCACCGTGTTTGACTTCAAAAGACTTCTTTACTGGAGCTTCTTCATCCATTCTGTGAACATGACCTAGCCAACGCAGCCTTTGTATTTTGATGCGTATAACTATGCCATCGTCGTCATACAGCTCGTGGTTCATACGTAGCCTATATTCTCCATTATCGCAAACTGGTTCATATATTTTACCGAAGAATCTTTCTCTCAAATACTCCAAGTACTGCCTCATCTGCTTTCACAAGTACCCATGCTTCAGAACCATATAACAACACGGGTAGTGTCAGTGTCTTGTATAGTGTAACCTTCGTCTGTCGAGAGGTGCTTACTTAGTCTAAAATAGCGTCTGTTTGTCAGTATTATTCTTCGCTTAATCTCAAAACTGGTGTCATTCGTTTCGGTTACGGCGGTGCCGAGGTAAATAAAGTTACTGACTGTCTCAAAGTTGTGGTTCCCAACTTTCTCCATTTTCTTTATCTGCTCGGTTGTACAAGAGGTTTTGGGGAGTTGAAACCATCCATTTTGTCTTATCTCCATTTACTGCCAGACACATTTACACTTACTCTCTTTCTTTTCTTTCAAAGGCAGCAGTTACTACTTCCGGTGACCGACCTATGATGTCGATGTCATCGGCATAGGCGAGTAGCATGTGTTATCTTGTGATTAGTGTGCTATATCTATTCAGATCTGCATCTCGAATAATCTTCTCCAACAGGATATTAAAGAGATCACACGATAGGCTGTCTCTTTGTCTGAAACCTCGTTTGGTATTGAATGGTTCGGAGGGATTTTTTTCTATTCTTACTGAGGAACACGTATCAATAAGTGTCATCCTGCAGAGTCTTATTCATTTTGCAGGGATACGTAAAGGAGTATCGAAAGCGGCCGTATAGTCAAGAAAGAGATGGTAGGTGTTGATTTGTCCTTTTCGGTTCTTTTCCAGGATTTGGCGCAGTGTAAATTTCTGGTTCTTGGGGGATTTACCAGGTCTAAAGCCCAATAATCTCATTGACTGTAGGTTTTAATCTTTCACACAGTACGCTCGAGAGTATCTTGTATTTGATGGGGCGGAGACTTATTCCTCTGTAGTTGGCACATTCCGTCTTGTCTCCTTACTTGTGTACGGGACATAGTATGCTGAGGTTCCAATCATCGGGTATGCGTTCTTCTAGCCAGATTGCGCAGATAAGCTAATGCATATGCTTTATCAGCGTGTCGCCTTCGGTCTTAAATAGTTCAGCGGGTAACCCGTTGGCTAAGCTAATGCATACGCCTCATCAGCGTGTCGCCTCCGGTCTTAAATAGTTCAGCGGGTAACCCGTCGTCTTCTGCTGCCTTGTTGTTCTTAAGTCTGGTCACTGCTACTTGATCCACGTTCTGACTAGGAGGTAAACATTCTACACCATCATCATTGATTAGTTCTGCGGTATCCTCTTCGCCGCCAACGTCGGACACTAGCAGTTGGGTAAGCAGTACTGATTACAGAGTTGCTCTATCTGTCGCATTCTTGGCTTCAGTAGCATGTCGACACTATTGGTCGTACTATGGGTTTCTTGGAGCAGGCTTCTGGTACCCAAGTACGGATTTCGCGGCATTTTCCATGGAGTGGGCAATAGTTTGCCACTGCTCTATTATATCATCGGAACAAGGAGTGCTTTCATCTAGCAGTTGGGTCAGTCGAGTGGAGTATGCCGCTGCCATCTGTTGTGTTTGCAGCTTTTCAATGTTGAGCTTCCGTGCAGTGTCAGATCGTACTTTCCTCGCCATGTTCAAACGGATGCGAACCATTGCTGCACCAAGGTAATGATCCGAATCTATATTCGCGCCAAGGATTGATCGTACATTTAACACTTTGGATTAATGCCTTCCATCTATTACAACGTGATCAATTTGGTGTTTTGATCGGGTGAAAGTCATGTGGCTTTGTGAATATTTCAATGTTGAAATCTGGTGCTACTAACCACTATGTTTTTTGCCGCGGCGAAATCTATCAGCCTCAACCCATTACTGGATGTTATCTCGTGGAGGCTAAACTTTGCGACTGTATCTGTGCAAAATTTCAAGCGCCTAGCTTTACGCGTTCGACCGCTATCATGATTTCGACAGACGGATGGACATGGCTAGACCGAATCAGAATGTCGAGACGATCCAAAATATATATACCGTATGGGGTCACAGATCAATATTTCGAGGTGTTACAAAACAGAATGTTTGGATAAGTATATCCCCATTCTATAATGCTGGGTATAAAAACTGCCATTGAAAATTTATATACATGTATACTCAACGTCATGGGTTGAAAATTTTGATTTAAGTAACATAGGGTTGCCCAAAAAGTAATTGCGGATTTTTCAGGTCGGCCAAATGAAGTTGATGATGACCAAATCAAAGCATTAATCGAATTGGATCGTCATGTAACTGAGCGTGAGATAGGAGAGAAGTTAAATATACCAAAATCAACCGTTCATTATCACATAAAAAGTCTTGGACAGGTGAAAAAGCTTGATATTTGGGTACCACATATATTGAAAGAAATTCATTTAACAAACTGAATCAACGCTTGTGATATGCACCTTAAACGCAATGAATTCGATCCGTTTTTAAAACGAATCATAACTGGAGATGAAAAATGGATTGTTTACAACAACGTTAGTCGAAAACGATCATGGTCCAAGCATTGTGAACCAGCTCAAACCACTTCAAAGGCTGATATCCACCAAAAGAAGGTTATGCTGTCTGTTTGGTGGGATTGGAAGGGTGTGGTATATTTTGAGCTGCTTCCAAGGAACCAAACGATTAATTCGAATGTTTACTGTCAACAATTGGACGAATTGAATACAGCCATCAAGGAGAAGCGTCCAGAATTGGTCAATCGTAAAGGTGTCATATTTCACCAGGACAACGCTAGACCGCCCACATCTTTGGTCACTCGCCAAAAACTGAGTGAGCTTGGCTGGGAACTTTTGATGCATCCACCATATAGCCCTGACCTTGCACCATCAGACTACCATTTATTTTGATCTTTGCAGAACTCCTTAAATGGTAAAACTTTCGGCAATGATGAGGCTATAAAATCGCACTTGGTTCAGTTTTTTGCAGATAAAGGCCAGAAGTTCTATGAGCGTGGAATACTAAATTTGCCAGGAAGATGGCAAAAGGTTATCGAACAAAATGGCAATTATATATTTGATTAAAGTTCATTCTAAGTTTTATTAAAAAGGGAGCGGATTAATATCTGCACCCTTTTTTAAACCTAACCTAACTACCAGACCGAGGGCTTCGAATATCGAAGTACTGGGGCTTTCGATTCCTATAGCGCCAATGTCAATCGTGCAAATGCCAATTTTCCCATGAACATTCCTTAAGGAACAGAGGAAAACCAACCCACATATCAATGAGTGCTGTCCGGTTTAAGCTCAACGATAATGTCAGACATGACCCCCTTGTAACACCAATTATGAAGCGATTACTTTATGATGCAGTTATCGAATATTTTTCTCATAATTAAACGTCTCTAACGCTTTATAAAAACCGGTTGAGTGGTGTAAAGAAGGCTTCAAAACAATACGCTGTCCATGGACAATGCAAAGCGTGTTGTTTGAAATTTGCAGTGAATAGCGTAAAATTTGCGACAATAATTTGAATTGATATAAAATCTTACATTTTGGAGTCTATTGAAAATTAACATGAGAAAAGATAAACACAAATCTCTTCCCAAGAATAATAGCCGGATGGGTAATCCTAAAGAAGTTTCATAACTAAAAGAGACAAAAAAAGAAAAGAAGAAATAAGAGCTGTGAGCTTCGATGGCCACTAATTTGGACCTGAGCTGATCGATAATATCTCATTAAACATGAAGTAATCATTTCGAGATAAGCTCAGGAAAATTCACATAGATTGACATTTCGGAAAAAAATGAAAGGAAATTTTGAAAAATTTCCTGAAAAAATTAAATTTTGACAAGCAGACCCATAGGCTAGCAAATAATAGCGTCTTCGTCACTGAATGTGTCTATAATTCTCACGCAAATTTTTTCTTTTCTGTTTAGACTGAACAATGAGCAGTCAATAAATATATTAAGCAGCTTGGACGAGTGCGGATGATAAACTTGGAAAGTGTAAACTTTTAAAGTTTCAGTACAACCAGTAAGGAAAGGCAAAAGTCGGACTGAGCCGAATATATAATACCCTACACCACCGAGTCTGCTTACTACATTTAATACACGGAACCTATGTTGAATTATTGAATAGAACCTTGCAAGATTTTCTTACGATAGGACCTAAATTGCGGCTACTACAGCCTTAAAGGCCCATATCTGATGATAGATATATATGGGATCTCAACCGACTTTGTTGAAATTTAGCACACGTCTAGGACTTTAAATAAAACATCTAACGCTAAATTATATAAAGATAGAACCAAAATTTAAGCTTTTATAGTCCTAAAAGGAAAGCCACCGTAGCGCAGAGGTAAGCATGTCCGCCTATGACGCTGAACGCCAGGGTTCGAATCCTGGCGAGACCATCAGAAAAATATTGTCAGCGGTGGTTTACCCCTCCTTATGCTGGCAACATTTGTGAGGTACTATGCCATGTAAAAATTTCTCTCCAAAGAGGTGTCGCACTGCGGCACGCCGTTCGGACTGCACTCATTGATATGTGAGAATTTTGCCCCTGTTCCTTAGTGAAATGTTCATGGGCAAAATTTGCATTTGCATATTTCTAAAAGGCCATGTCGAATGAAAGATACATATGGGAGCTATATCAAAATTGGTATCGATTAAGTGACATTTTACACACCCGTTGGGACGTGAATTAAAACATCTCGGGCGAAATATTGTAAAGATCGGACCAAAATTTTGGCGACTAAAGCTTTAAAAAACCATATCGGCTGAAAGATATACATGGGAGCTATATCTAAATTTGATCCGATTTCTATGGTATCTTTAACATGTATTGGGACATCACATAAATCATCCCATGTCAAATTTTGTACAGATCGGACCAAAATTGTGGCTTCAACAGCCTTAAAAGGCTGTATCGGCTGAATGGTTTATATGGGAGCTACATCTAAATCTGATACGATTTAAATGAAATTTAGGACACATATTAAGACGTTAAACAAAACACCTTATGAGAAAGGTCGGACCAAAATTAGGACGGCTACGGCCTTTAAAGGCCGTATCGGATGAAAGATATATAGGGGAGCTATATCTAAATCTGATCCGAATGTATTGAAATTTTACGCACGTAAAATAAAACAGGTTGTGCAAAATTTTGTAAAGATCGGACTCAGATTGTGGCTACTAAATCCTTAAAAGGCCATATCGAATGAAAGATATATTGCCCAAAAAGTAATTGCGGATTTTTTAGAAGAAAGTAAATGCATTTTTGATAAAACTTAGAATGAATTTTAATCAAATATACTTTTTTTCTAAATCAAGCTAAAAGTAACAGCTGATAACTGCCAGAAGAAAGAATGCAATTACGGAGTCACAAGCTGTGAAAAAATTTGTCATATGAAAAATCCGCAATTACTTTTTGGGCAACCCAATACATGGGAGCTATATCTAAATCTGAACCGATTTTGATGAAATCTTGCACACATCGATTTTTTTTCAAAATCAGTAGCGTTCTACCTTGGACCAAAAACGAGACATGCGCAAAATTTCATGACTTTTGGACAACAAATGCGACGTGTACCTTGATCACAAGAATACATGGACAGACAGACAGACATAGCTCGAAATCGAATCAGGAAATGATTCTAAGCCGATCGGTATATTTATCAATCGGTCTAGCTCTTCTTCTTAGCATTGCAAACAAATGCACAAAATTGCAATACCCTGACAAAATCTTACAAGTTTTTAATACAAAACTTCGTTGTTGTTTTTAGTGAATGAGATATTTTCTTTACATTTTTCAACATAGACATTCAGACAGACATGGCCAAGAAACGACTGCTGCTTCAAAGCATTTCTTAAGTGTTCCACTTAAAGTCTTTCTAACGCCTTACCACTTGAGGAACAGGATAAAATCTATATTGCCTTTTACTTATAGTTTCTTCTTGAAATTGTGAAATGTTAACCAAAGAATAAATCGAGAGATTTGCTAAAGCTCATGAGCTTAGAGCACCCATAGTTCAAATAAAAGATTGTAAATGGGCAGATACCACTACACATTGCTTTATTGTAAACTCAAGTCTGAATTATCCAATCCATATGGAAACATCGCATTGCACCAAATAAAGTAGCTCCCACTTTGATGGCACAAAGACGAGCTTGTGTGGCTGGCAGGCAGGCTTTTATTTTTGCACACAATTTTGTGGCAGCTGACATTGCAAGTTTTTTGGTACAAATTCCATTATAGATGTTTTGCTAATGTTTACAAAAAGCTGCTGGGGAAATGGCGGGCTTTGCGTTGGGAAGATGCCTTAGCAGATGAAGTATGTTAGATTACCAAGTGAATGCTGGCTCAATTTGCACGATCACTCACCTCAGAGTTTGTTGGTGTTTGTAATTCATTTCCATTTGGTTTGCAAACGAATGTAGTATTTGCTCTTATTTGGCCTCCGGTGTAAAACTAACTCTGAGAGTTGATATGATTGAGGATAGGCATTCCATAGAGGGGTGGTGTTTTTCAATACTGATCTTTGTATGCTCAATGACCATTCAGCATGTGAGGACCATTGCTATGGTTTCCACCATCACCAATGTCATTGAAATTCAATCCACACAGATCATTGATCCCTTATTGGGTACCTATCTGTATTTGTACATACATCTTAAGCTTAAGGCTGTTTCTGCCTACAAGTTTTTCTTTTACTATTTCATCAACTCCATAAACATTTGAAAGCGTAATTAGTAATGGATTTTAAGATCTTTGATTTACTGCAGAAAAACTAGCTTTTGCAAAGTAAGGAAGCAAAAAGTGGATGTTATCGGTCAGGAAAACAATCCTACGGGACTAGCGTGGCCAATTGGCAATAGATGCCAATCATAAATAGATTGTGGTTTCAATCTGGAATGGGAAAAGCAGTGCTTGATCCTACCTGTCATTCAACTAGTTATGATTTGATTTTATATGGGCTTTTGGTGACAGCAGATGAGATTGAACATCTGTCTAAATATTGGTTGTGGGCTGTAGTTGTAATAGAGTAGAAAAATTTTTAATTGAGAAATTAGAATATGTTTTTTATAAGATTTGAGAACTATTATAAATGATTCATAATTTGAGAACTATTGGGTTGCCCAAAAAGTAATTGCGGATTTTTTAAAAGAAAGTAAATGCATTTTTAATAAAACTTAGAATGAACTTTAATCAAATATACATTTTTTTACACTTTTTTCTAAAGCAATCTAAAAGTAACAGCTGATAACTGACATTAGAAAGAATGCAATTACAGAGTCACAAGCTGTGAAAAAATTTGTCAACGCCGACTATATGAAAAATCCGCTATTACTTTTTGGGCAACCCAATATTATAAATGAATCGTAATAACAAAGTTGGAAGGGTGAAGAGTATTTTTCATATCGGTTATCAGACAGACTTCAATATCCCTACAGCAAGGCATATATTTACAAAATCCACCAGTTTGTTACTTTATTTTTTGGTAATATTGTCAAACCTCATACATTCCCAGCATTCTAAAGAAGATTTAGTATAGCCAGTAAAGTAACCTTTTACTTTTGCCTTCCTTTGAAGATAACATGCTGTACATTAAGAGACTTTTCGCTTCTGAGTACATTGGCCTTCTCCAGATATATAGAATATATGAAACTATGTTCATGCTTTCAGAGCATGAAACAATTTTATATACTTATGTACTAGCCCAACCGGGCCCGCTCCGCTGTGCCTTCTTTAACTCTCTAATATCTTTTTAGTGTGGGGACACTCGCCCAGAATGCGGATATCGAATTCGTACCATTGTAGCCTATGACACTGAACGCGTCCGAATCCTGGTGAGAACATCGGACAAAGTGGTGTTTATCCCTTTTTAATATTGGCGACATTTGCGAGGTCAATTAAAAAATTTTCCCCAAAAAGGTGTCGCACTGCGGGATGCCGTTCGGACTCGGCTATAAAAAAAGTTCCCTTATCATTAAGTTTGAACTTGAATCGGAAAGCACTCATTGATGTGTGAGAATTTGCCCCCTCTTGGTTCCTGGTGGTAATGTTCTTCCTTAGGGTAATGTTCTGAATCAGGGAGGGATGGCATCCCAGACATTTTGACTCAAACATGGATATCAAATTCGCTACACTTCCAAATGCCTTTTATTTGAGCCCCATATTGCCATGGCCGGTAAATATGAACCGTTTGGAGGGTGTTTTGGGGCTGAAGCGCCACCGGCACATTGCACTGAAAATAGATATCAAATTCGTTCTTTATTCCCAACGGAAATGAAGATCAGTATAGGGGGTGCTTTAGGGCATACACCGAAACACTAGGCTCCAAAAATGGATATCAAATTCGTTTTTTCTCACAAATACCTTTCATTTGAGTCCCATATTGTCATATGGGTCAAATAACCCATTTGAAGTATATTTAGGAGGAAAAACGCCACCTAGAGTTGAATGTAAATTTTGATGTCATATTCGTAATCTACTCCCTAATACCTTTTATTTGAGTCCCATATAGCCATGGTCGGCTTATATGCCCATTTGGGGGTGGGCGACCTGCCATTACTTGGACTTAATGTTTTTTTGCCATATTTGTAATCTACTGCCTAATACTTTTCATTTGAGCACCATATTGACATGAACTTCGAATATATCTGTTTAGAGCAGTTTTGGGGTTGGGGGGCCCGCTGGGTACTTGGACCCAAATTTTTATACCATATTCATTTTCTGGTCTCCAATAACTTTATTTGAAACCCTTATTGTGCCCATCGGACCACTTTTGGAAATGGGTGGCGTTTTTGGCGTAAGGGGGAGGGCCCGCCTCCATCCGATATCTAAATATAGTATAGCCTATGTTTCCTTCCAGACAAACGTACACAATCTATGAATATTTTAAGAAAATCGGTTTAGACAAGTATCATATAGTCGTAATGGGTCTAATGGCGTTTTTGAGGGGTGGCATGACCCCCTATACTTCGATCTGATTTTGAATGCCAGATTCGAAATCTACTCCCGAATACCTTTCATTTGAGCCACATATTGAAATGAACGTTTAATATGTCTGTTTGGGGGAGTTTTGGGGTTGGGGCGGCCTGATGGGTGCTTATACTCAAATTTTAATACCATATTAAAATTAAGGAGTTTTGGGGCTGGGGCGGCCTCCCAGGTACTTTGAACCAACTTTTATTATGAAATTCTTACTTTGCTCTTAAATACCTTTCATTTGAATCCCATATTGTCCCGATCGGTTTTGGGTAGTACTTTTGGGGTGAGGGGGAGGGACCGTCCCCTCCCGATATCAAAAAATTATATAGCCTATGTTTCCTTCCAGACCAAACTACACAATCTATACGGAACAAACAAACAAACCGACAATCAAACAAACACAAATTGAATTTTTTAAATAAGATATAGTCTAGCACTATTTTACTTCTATCCTCTTTTACAATTGCCCAATTTATAATGAAATACCCTATTTATTTTCAGTATCATTAATGTTGACACCATTCCAATATGGGTAATACTCTACCTAATCGACGCAAGACGCGCAACAGCAACTCTCCATATACGCCCTCCATCTTTGGCAAACAATCGCCTCTGGAACGTGAACGCAAGGGTAACAAACAGCGTTATGAACTGCGATCCAAGACATTACCAGCACGCAATCGCAAAAGTAAAAACAGTAAATCGTCCAAAACTGCTGCTCAAACATTGCCCAATCATAAACTGATTTATGGAACAACTGCAAGTGCAACGGGGCCTATATGCCACAATGCCGGTGATTCAGCACCAACGCCTCCACCTCCTAATGGAGAAACTTCAAGGGTATTATTTTTGCTATATTTAATACATCGTACTTGGAATGTAATCACCGATACGAAGAGCAAGAGGTTTGTAAAACAATGGCTTTCCATCGCATAGAACTCAATTGTAATGAGATTTCTTTCTTTTGTTCTGCTTCATGGTTTTTTGCAGCAGTTCCCATGCCAAAGTCTCTGAGAAACCTTCAAACCGAGATTCTTTTTACGAAACTGAAAGTAATTATTCTTTGTCATTCAGTGACTTGTATGAGGAAGGTGGTGGCGGTCGAGCTGATGTCTCTCAATGTTGTTCCCAATATTCCCTATGCAGTTGCAGTTCATGCTACAATGGCATCATTGGTGCAAATAAACAAGGCCTCGAGAATTTGAATATTGGCATTCAGAATGTCTACAATTCCATTGATGAGCAATTTTCGCAAGACTCCATGGTGGATAAGGCATTTTCCATATGTAGAAGGTAAGTAGATTTCAACAATACGTTATAGAACATTAAATTAAATGAGTTTGTTGTCGGCGACTTGGAGCCAAATAAGAAATGCCTTAGGATTTGAGTACTTAGTGTTGCTAATAGCCTTTATCACTAAACGGATTAATGCTGATCGGCCATCTAATTGCTCAAATCCTATACCAGGATTAAAAAACAGGTTAGGTTGGAAAAAGGATGCTGATATTAATCCGCCCCGATTACTAGATTAGGTGTAGGTTTTCCATAGCGGCATGGGGCGGTTTTGAACCGTTTCATTGGGAAACTATATTACCGACATATAGCAAATACATTTACCTTCTATGTAACTATTGTGAATAGCAGCATATGGGAATGAACACTATCATTTTCACTAGTGAGTATCTACAGCGACATCTGTTGGTAATAATGTATAACCGAAATACAGTTGAAATTTTATTACCACCATCTGACAACAAAATAAACTTCATACATTTTATGCATTCATGTATGTCTTTGCTATTCTTCGTTAACGGGCGGGTATATAATTGCATCCAACAGCTTGGACAGCACCCTTAATTTGAGAAAATTGTATTATGGCGATTTGCCTCATTCAAAATAGTTTACAAAGGTAGTGTGTTCCTACATGGGATATGTTTAAGTTTTAAAATATTCAATTCATTAAAAGGCCATGGCTATATGACAAGTTAAACTAAACGCCTATTTATTAAGCTGCCATTAGACGATATGTCATATGAGCTATCACTTTCTGTATTCATATGACTTGTCTTATGTATGTCGAATACGAATAGAGCGCGCTGTAATCGTCACGTATTCTCATAAGTATTGTCGACATGTGTCTACACGTATGTTCGATAAAATAAAAACACGATTTAATCGAAAAAGTTGCATATTTATCCAAAATCCATTTGTCATATTAAATTTTCTTGTGCGCATCACACGATGTGTACAACTTTCAGAGATGCTGTTTTTGAAATTACATATGACATGTTTTATCGTCTGATGTTTATTAGAATTGGGAAGAACCGCAAGTAATTAACATGTAAAATTTGTATACTTTTAGCTGGTGGATATTTTATTTGAAGATTTCATTTAAAACTGTGTTACCAACATAATGAAAATTTCTGTATTTTATATATAAGAATACCATTTTTCCAAAGCGGACCTATTTTTGTGACCCTTTCTTTAAAAATCACTCTTTTCTGTCTCTTTTCAAAAAATTTCTAACGTCCGATGTTTATTTCATAAATCATAATGAAAAGACTTCAGCCACGTAATTAAGGAAGTGGTGGAATGGCTAAGATATAACGTCATTACGACGATTGGCATAAATAACTTCTCAGACAGCCAGGCAGCCATTAAATCCCTGCAGAACGCATTTCTGAACACAAATACCGCCCTCGACTGTCGCAGATCTCTCAACAAGATGGCTGAACAGTTCAAAATTCACCTGTTCTGGGTGCCGGGCCACAGAGATATCCCAGGGAATTCTAAAGCCGACGAGCTCGCGAGACTGGGAACTACCTTACACTCTCCAGGGACACTGGAATCTGTGGGTATGCCTCTAGCGACATGTAAGCTAATTTTTCAGGACCAGACCCGAAGGCCAACGAATGATAGATTGTCACAAAAAGAGGGCTGTGAGCATTCCAAAACTATGTGGCCTAATCTAGACTTGAAGAGGTCTACTGCTTTGCCTTCATTGGCTAGAACAGTCGTCTCAGTCATTGTGTCCGTCATGACAGGTCACTGTCTAATCGGAAAACATGCTGACATGTCGACTGAAGGTTGCCAGCAACGACTTTTACAGAAACTGAGTGGACATGGAAGAAGAAGAGACTATAAAACACCTGTGTGTGTGTCCCACACTAGCATTCGGAAGGAGTTTAACTTTAGTCAAAACGAGTTCTACATTTCTTTGACAACCTGTTTGATTTAGCGGATGTGAAGATTCGCAAGTCATTGGGCTTTTTAAAGCCATCTGGATGGTTCAACGGCAAGAACCTGTTCCTGTGGTATCACAATGGACGAAAACGTTTAGACGTTTTCGTATTTGATATAACAAAATGCCATTTTTACAAAGCGGACCTATTTTTGTAACCCTTTTTTAAAAAATCACCCTTTTCTGTCTCTTTTCCAAAAATTTCTAAGGCCACATTGAAGACAATCACTCTGATCGAGGTTCGGCTATAGAGAGGGTTTTTGGCATTGATATTGACGGTCCTAATTAAAGGATTTTTAAATACAATAAGAGGTATTATCGGATGTTTATTTCACAGCCATTTTGACTCACTTAGGTGAGTCTGGTGGCAGACTGCCACTTAAACGGAATAACGAGATTAGTATACTCCCATCCTATGGTGGTGGGTATAAAAATACATATTGAATTCTTTCTATATCACCTTGTAACACAAAGGAAACCGAAAATGTCGCTATGCATTTTTTACTGCAACGAAAACTTTGCTATTTAGCGACACCTGTTGACCACTAAATGTAACGAAAATATAACTGAATGATAGAACCGTTTATATAAAGTAATCAGCTAAGACACAATCCACGTGAGTTATTGTGAATGTACAAAAAGTCGATAATGTGACGCTGCAATGCGACTGTCTTTCCAAAGACAGAAAGATACGGCATTTCGGGAAAATTTTGGACTTGTAATTTTGCATTATATTTATTGGGATGGAACCACTGCCTGTGCGGAATATTTAATCGATAAATATATTTATTTAAGGGCTCACATATATGGTTAAAAATATCCAATTTTAGGAAAATCACAAAAAAAGATTGCTTCTTCTTTGACCAACGACACCTGTCGCCACTACTTTAAACTAAAATATAACTGAAAGATAAGTCCATTTCGACTAACGACAAAATGAAATACCGTTGCTTTATATATTGGACATATTGGTCTTTGATATTGCTAATATGGACATTATAGTTTTCAGTTATTGTGAATGCATATAAAGTCGTTAGGTGACGCTGCAAAAATGTGATCAATTTCTTTCAAGCGGCGCTGGTGTAGCAAAAATGGTTTTTATATTCGAAACACCACTGTGGTATGGTTCAGTTGTTTGTAAAGGCTGGTTCTACTTTCGTTTTTGACAGTTGAAAATTCTGTGAAATCTGCAATTTTTTTTCTGTTTCTAAATCTTTTATCTAAAAAAGTTCCCATGAAAACATTTCGCGAAAAGCGAACATAGTACCAACCATAACACCTAAAAGGAAGAGAAATAGACCCATTAACTAGTATAGGGATCCACTCAGAATCACATTCTGATTCGATTTAGCTATGTCCTTCTTTCAGTCCATCCGTCTGTATATATATTCTTGAGCGTCTCGATATTCTGAGTGGATCTAGTCATGTCCGTCCGTCCGTCCGCCTTCTATCGAAATCAAGATAGCGGTCGAACGCGGAAGGCTAGCCGCTTGAACTTTCGCACATATACTTAATATTGTTGTAGGTCATTAGGGATTGTATATGGGCCACATCGGTTCAGATTTGGATATAGCTCCAATATAAACCGATCTTCCGATTTGACTTCTTGAGCCCCTGGAAGCCGTAATTTTTGTCCGATTTGACTACAAATTTGCACATTGCGTTCTGTTATGATTTCCAACAACTGTGCCAAGTACGGTCCAAATCGATCAAGAACCTGATATAGCTCCCAATTAACAGATCTCGCGATTTGACTTCTAGAGCCCCTGGAAGCCTCAATTTTCATCCGATTTGGCTGAAAATTTTCACATAGTGTTCTGTTATGATTTCCAACAACTGTGCCAAGTACAGTCCAAATGGTTCAATAGTCAAACTACAATTTTTCTCAGGAAAATTTCATCAAAGAACAGGTGACAAACTTCTCGCATATCAATGAGTGCTGTCCGATTCAAGTTTAAGCTCAATGATAGGGTATCTCCTTTTTATAGCCGAGTGTTAACGGCGTGCAGTACCTCTTTGGGGAGTACCTCGCTTAGCTAAAAAATGTTGCCCAAAAATCTAAATTTCAATATAATTTTATTTTTTACAGTTCCTCTAGCTTATCATTCTGAAAGTTCGCATTTAGTCAACATTTCATTGAAATTTTGTCTTTAGAGAATTTTTTAAAAAATTTTATTAAAAATTAATAGACATTTTGTGTTGAAGGAAAATTTCGGTTAAATTTTTTCTTTAAAAAATTTCATTAAATTTTCTCTTTCGAAGGAGTAAATCAAAGCGCTTTTTCTTTTGAACAAGCATATTTCGAGGTTTTACAAACTGAGTGGCGACACACAGTGGGATAGTATCGAAAATACATTTGAGAACAGAAATTTTGAAATTTTGAATGGTTTGTTGGGGTGCTGGCAAGTACTCAAAAACTCCTTGATAAATGTTCGGTTGAGGTCTAAACTATCTCTCCTGGTTTCGGGAATATTCGACATTTAATTTTTTTTCTGGAATTTAGTCGAGACCGGCTATATGAAGGCATTTATGGGCCGATTTTTGATTTGATGCATTATTTGGTGACAAAACTTAGAACGAATTTGCAAAAAACAAAAAGTGTCCACAAACGATTATTCAGTTAAAAATGGATTTTTCGCATTTTTTTATTAAAAAAAAATTTCAATTGATTAATATTTATTGAAAACATAACTACATACTACAATTTCAATTAAATGTGAATATTGGATTTTAGACAATTACATTTTTGAGTTTTTGCAATTGTAACAAAAAACGACGCAAGGGGGACGACATAAACAACCATGGCACTCTTATTTGCATTGACCACAAGGTGAGAACATATTAATTACCACTTACCACTTCCTTCTCACTCAATTTACCACTACTTGGTTGCCCCGTGTTTTCAGTTTCGTCAAAGTTCTTCAATCGGTCGCATGCAAATATAGCCCTCATAAAAGATTTATTTGTACAGTGATCAAAACCAGTGAAAACCATCCAAAAATGTGATAGATCAATTTGAAAATGATTTGCAACTAATATATTATATGTTTTGTATCGAAATTTGTTTAAAATCTATGGGTAATTGCCAAAAAAAGAATAGGAAAAAACATTTATGTTGTGCTGCGGGTTTCGCGTGTGTGTATCCATTGTTTTGTTTACATTTGTTGTTTTTGTGCAAAGGGAGAGTGTGAGTGTGGGTATGAGGTGAAAATGTGATGTTCTCGGATTTGATTAAGTGTTTTGCTATTTGTCAAAGGTGCAAAAGGTATGAAGCTTTGCTTACCCAACTTGTTCACGCAAGAACAATAAAAGAGATTATGTTCTCTTAATATGTCAAGGAAATAGTGTTAGTGAAGAAAATAATAATAATAAAATCGATTTGACATAGGTACAAAATCCTTACAATTTCAACCAATCATCAATCAACTATCATTTACAGCTCCAGATTTTGCAGGTAAGTTTATTAAAATGGATAAAAGATAAGAAAATGAAATAATAACTCTAAAGACAAAATTTCTATGAAATTTTCTCTAAAGACAAAATTTCTATGAAATTTTCTCCAAAGACAAAATTTCTATGAAATTTTCTCTAAAGACAAAGCTTCTATGAAATTTTCTCTAAAGACAAAATTTCTATGAAATTTTCTCCAAAGACAAAATTTCTATGAAATTTTCTCTAAAGACAAAGCTTCTATGAAATTTTCTCTAAGGACAAAATTTCTATGAAATTTTTTCTAAAGAAAAAATTTCTATGAAATTTTCTCTAAAGACCAAATTTCTATGAAATTTTCGCTAAAGATAAAATTTCTATGAAATTTATCTAAAGATAAAATTTCTATGAAATTTTCTCTAAAGATAAAATTTCTATGAAATTTTCTCTAAAGACAAAATTTCTATGAAATTTTCTCTAAAGACAAAATTTCTATGAAATTTTCTCTAAAGACAAAATTTCTATGAAATTTTCTCTAAAGACAAAATTTCTATGAAATTTTCTCTAAAGACAAAATTTCTATGAAATTTTCTCTAAAGACAAAATTTCTATGAAATTTTCTCTAAAGACAAAATGTCTATGAAATTTTCTCTAAAGACAAAATTTCTATGAAATTTTCTCTAAAGACAAAATTTCTATGAAATTTTCTCTAAAGACAAAATTTCTATGAAATTTTCTCTAAAGACAAAATTTCTATGAAATTTTCTCTAAAGACAAAATTTCTATGAAATTTTCTCTAAAGACAAAATTTCTATGAAATTTTCTCTAAAGACAAAATTTCTATGAAATTTTCTCTAAAGACAAAATTTCTATGAAATTTTCTCTAAAGACAAAATTTCTATGAAATTTTCTCTGAAGACAAAATTTCTATGAAATTTTCTCTAAAGACAAAATTTCTATGAAATTTTCTCTAAAGACAAAATTTCTATGAAATTTTCTCTAAAGACAAAATTTCTATGAAATTTTCTCTAAAGACAAAATTTCTATGAAATTTTCTCTAAAGACAAAATTTCTATGAAATTTTCTCTAAAGACAAAATTTCTATGAAATTTTCTCTAAAGACAAAATTTCCATGAAATTTTCTCTAAAGACAAAATTTCCATGAAATTTTCTCTAAAGACAAAATTTCTATGAAATTTTCTCTAAAGACAATATTTCTATGAAATTTTCTCTAAAGACAAAGTTCCAATTAAATTTTCTCTAAAGACAAAATTTCTATGAAATTTTCTCTAAAGACAAAATTTCTATGAAATTTTCTCTAAAGACAAAATTTCTATGAAATTTTCTCTAAAGACAAAATTTCTATGAAATTTTCTCTAAAGACAAAATTTCTATCAAATTTTCTCTCAAGACAAAATTTCTATCAAATTTTCTCTAAAGACAAAATTTTTATGAAATTTTCTCTAAAGACAAAATTTTTATGAAATTTTCTCTAAAGACAAAATTTTTATGAAATTTTCTCTAAAGACAAAATTTTTATGAAATTTTCTCTAAATACAAAATTTCAATGAAATTTTCTCTAAAGACAAAATTTCAATGAAATTTTCTCTAATTTCAATGAAATTTTCTCTAAAGACAAAATTTCAATGAAATTTTCTTTAAAGACAAAATTTCTATGAAATTTGCCCGATTTTGATCTCTCAGACTTTTGTCACGTTTTTTATACCCTCCACCATATAATGCGGGTGGGTATACTAATTTAATCATTCCGTTTGTAACACCTCTGTCCGTCTGTCTGTTAAAAGTACGCTAACTTTCGAAGGAGTAAAGCTAGCCGCATGAATTTTTGCACAAATACTTCTTAGAGTAGGTCAGTTGGGATTTAATTGGGCCATATCGATCCATGTTTTAATAAAGCTGCCATATAAACCGATCTTGGATTTTGATTTATTGAGCCACTAGAGGGCGCAATTCTTGTCCGATTTGGCTGAAATATTGCATGAGTTGTTTTGTTCTGATTTTCAACAACTGGTTGAAATCGGTTCATAACCTGATATAGCTGCCATATAAACCGAACTTGGATCTTGATTTATTGAGCCACTAGAGGGCGCAATTCCTATCCGATTTGGCTGAAATTTTGCATGACGTGTTCTGTTATGACTTACAACAACTGTGCTGAGTATGGTTGAAATCGGGTCATAACCTGATATAGCTGCCATATAAACCGAACTTGGATCTTGATTTATTGAGCCACTAGAGGGCGCAATTCCTATCCGATTTGGCTGAAATTTTGTATGACGTGTTCCAACAACTGTGCTAAGTATGGTTCAAATTGGTCCTTAACCTGATATAGCTGTCATATAAACCGATCTGGGATCATGATTTATTGAGCCACTAGAGGGCGCAATTATTATCCGATTTGGCTGAAATTTTGTACAATGGCTTCTCCCATGACCTTCAACATACATGTCAAATATGATCTGAATCGGTGTATGTCCTGATACAACTCCCCTATAAACCGATTTTCCTATTCGATTGTGCTGCAATTTTACACAATGACTTATGCTATGGTGTCCAACATTCAATTCAATTATGGTCCAAATCCGACCATAACTTGATATAGCTCCAATAGCATGGCAATTCTTTTCTTTTATCCTTTGTTTGCCTAAAAGGAGATACCGAGATCCATGGCGGTGGGTTTCCAAACTTAAA
Organism: Stomoxys calcitrans; assembly: GCF_963082655.1. Lineage (NCBI taxonomy): Eukaryota > Metazoa > Arthropoda > Insecta > Diptera > Muscidae > Stomoxys > Stomoxys calcitrans. The sequence goes on from NC_081556.1 coordinate 27,015,194, forward strand.
ACGTTTTTATTTTTTTTTTATTTTGCTCTATTTACTTTACTCTCCCCAGTAACAAGCCACTCTAGTTAAATTTGTGTAATTAAAAATTTTTTATTAAATATTTAATTTATTTGCTACTACTGATTAAGGATTTATGAAAATTTTAAGTCAAATAATCATATGGCGACTCATCATAGTCATCCGCAACACTGACTTTGGATTTTTCATATTTGCTGCATTTTGGGGTTGGTTTGGGTTTTGGTTTACAGTTCGAATGGTGTGGAGGTTTTGTTTTATAGAGTGGTTCTGCGTAAACAATTTTGAAAACTGGTTTGGGATCGTAAACCTCTTCACTATCCTCGGGGTAAGTTTTAAGGTAATCAGCTTTGTAAGGCTTTGGTGTCTCATAGGGTTTTGAATAGTGCGGTGCTGGAGTGACTGGCTTGTAAGTGGCCGGACTGTAGCTAGGTTTCGTTGGTTTGTGTGGTTTATAATATTCGGGAGCTGGAGCTTCCGGAGCGGGTGTATAGGGTTTCTCAACTGGCTTTTTGTAAGCGTTATGTTTTGGGGGATAATCGATTGGCGGGGGTTCCTTGTATATGGCATTGTAATGACTTGGAGGGGGTGGCGTTGGGGAGGGCTTTTTATAAGATCCACCATAATTAGGGGGAAGTGGTTTTGGATCTGGACTGCTAGGGCTTGTAGGATATGGTGCTGGAGCTGGAGCTGGCTTTTTGTATGTTTCGCTAGCTGGGTATAGTGGATCTGGCTTGTTGTATGCTTTGCCATGGCTTGTAGGGTATGGTGCTGGGGCTGGCTTTTTGTATGTTTCACTAGCTGGGTATTGTGCTGGACTAGGTTTTTTGTATGAGGCATCATAACTTACAGAATAAGGTTTAGTTTCGGGCATGTACGGTTTCTCATAACTTGGTTTGGGATTTTTGGGTGGATATGGGATGGATACCGCAACTGGCGGGGTGGCATTATAATGTGATGGATATAGATCAGGAGGTGGCTTCGGGTAAGTGGGTTTATAACTTGGAGAATATGGTTTAACAGCTGGTACATAAGGTTCTAATTCATAAGATGGAGGATGAGTTGGTTTTTTGTAAGACCCATCATAACTCTGGGGTGGCTTATTGTAGTCATCGGTATAGGGAGGCATTGGTTTGTAGTCTGCTGGAACTTCTTGACCATAAGCGCCACTATAGCTGGGTGGGCTATAGGGTACAATGGCCGAACTGTAAGGCTCTTCATATTTAGGAGAACTATCATAGCTGGAATAATCCAAGGAATAATAGTTTGGCTTGCCATAGGGTATAATACGATTGTTTTTCACAATATACACTGGTCGATTGCGAATTATGGCAGCGGTAACATTGCAAACAGCTTCTGCCACTAGTGGGGGTATTACGCCCGGTATTACGTCAGTAGGATCAGGTATACTTCCAGGTGGTGGAGTTGAGTCAGGAGGTAGGGTGGGTAGAGTGGGAGGAGTTATGGTTGTTGGACTTGCAGTTGTGGTCTCATTGGGACTGACAGTTGAGGATACAATTACTATATCTTCAGCAGTTGCATTACATGGTGTAGGTATCAGAGGGCATTCGCCATAGAACAATATTGACCAATCTAAAGTAGGCAGTAAATAGGGGGAACATTTATTTTTTGTTTGCTATAAAAAGGGATTATTTGCTTATCAACTTACAGGTGGCATTTTGTATTGCCCTTTCAAAAAAGCATTTATTTAGATAAGTCTGTGTTGTACAATTGACTTTGGCACAAATTGGCTGATAATCCATGGGACAAGGACATTGGCCAATATTTAAAATAACCCAATCTGAAATGTGGTAACAATTATTTGTAAAATGTAGTTAAAGAGATTTAAAGAAATTACTACTTACTTCTTCCTGTATTTCTTATATCATCATACAATATATCAACACTGTTAAATTCTTGCATATGACTGTTATACATGGCACATATCTGTTGGGCATCTGGTCCACAAGGAGGTGGCACACAAGTGGTGTTAGAGACAAGTTGCCAATCTAAAAGAGAATACAATTTAGTAATTTTTATCAACAACTTTAGTTATAAACAAATATATAGGCAAACAGTTCGGATGGACTGAAGATTATGTACCCTGCATCATGAATCGCTTTTGTCCACTTTATTGTGACATATCAGGTAATGGACCATACATAACAGGTACATTGAAAGCTATAACAGGAAATTATACGAAAATTTTCGGCTAAGGCAGTAATATATAGGCTCATCATAAGCTCGAGGCTCAAGTCGAAGTCGGAGTATTGATTTATATTAATCTTTATGGTAAAATACTAACCCACTATCAGTTTATGTTGGAACCATGTTAAAAATCGATCTACGATCTCCATACTTAGTACATATGATGGAATGGTTAAAATAGTTGACTATTTTTTTAAGTACTCATCTTCTATGTTTTACATTGAAAAAAAAAAACGTTGCAAGTTTTTGCACCAATGGTGCAATTGTCCTACACAGACGTTGTCGTACACAAATTGTTAACATGTGGGGTTGATTTTGTGAACACGCGTTGTATCATGCGCCAACCGTTGTGAACACCGTTTTTACAAAATGTGTTTGTATACCAACCTTAAGTTTAAATAGCTGAAAATTTTTTTGCAATCTTTAAAAAAGTTTTCGATCAAACGTTGATAGAATCTGTGGACGTTTCGTTCACAAAAACTGTTGTTGATTTGTTGAATCACTTCTATACAAATGTGGACAATTTTGCAACACTGTGCTTAGTTTTTTTATGGTTTGCATAAAAAGGGAAGTACTATGGATTGTATAAATAGGGGATGTGCCAAGAAATAGGTCACATGCCCTTCCTCGAAGTTTATCTGCCTGGAGACAATCTACTTATATTAACTTTCCGAGAAACATATGGGACGTTACAAAAAGTCGACCGATATGGACAGCAAACGACGCCATATTTTTTGTCTCTCTTTTGGTATTTCTCTTCAGTAAGGTTTGCCATGTCATGATGGAAAGATATGCGAGCCAATAACGAGTTGATATTATTAAAATTTAATATCGAAATTTAGATTAAATGGTCTCAACTTTGAGAGCTTCAGCGATGAGGATCATTTCTGGCTGAATGGCTTCATCAACTAGCAAAATATGCGTTATCGGTCAGACAGCAATCCACACCTACTCCATAAAACATCATTACATTCCAAAAAATTCATGGGCCGGCGGCGTCATTGGGCCTTACTTCTTCCATGATGATCAAGATCGCTACGTTACTGTGAATGGGAATCGCTACCGTTCTATGATAATATTTTTGGCCCCAATTGGATGATATGGACTTAAAGAACATGTGGTTCCAAGAGGACGGTGCCTATAGCCACACAGCGAATGTCGTAATCAATTTATTGCAAACCAAGAGTGGAGAAGTGTTATCTCAAGAAATGGTCCAGTCGGTTGGCCGCCTCGGTCGTGAGATTTGACGCCGTTAGACTATTTCCTGTGGGGCTACGTCAATTCTATGGTCTATGCCAATAAGCCGGGATAATTTATGAACATCGTAAGAATATCGAGCGAGAAATTGCAGCAGTATCAACCGATTTATGCTTGAAAACCGTTGAAAATTGGGTTCCGGACTTCTGGATCGTTCCCTTGGTGGGCATGACAAAGAAATCGAGATCCATACATAATGGCATCGAACGTACTTTCATAGAAATTAAAAATTTCATTGATATGTACAACCGTTTTTTAAAACAATTTTTTTCAGGGCTCTCATTGAAAACCCCTAATAACCATATGTCGTACCGAGTGGACCGGGTCCTTAGAGACTGTTGAAACCAGGTAGATAAATTGTGGGTCCCATGATATAAAGAAAAGGGAGAGTGTGGCACAGGGCTCGCCACAAAGGGGCATTTTATCGCCGCTACTTTGGGTGATCACCATAAATAATTTATTATGTATGCTGACTGAGGAGGGATTTGGTGTTGTAATAATTCTAAGGGGTAAGGATCTAAATCAACTACATAGAAAAAAATTTAAACAAATTTTCAATAAAAAATTTAATTGAAAATAAAGTCGCTTTCAATTAAGATATTAATTGCTTTAATTAAAATTAAAATTTTCAATGAAATAATAATAATTAATTTTTTAATTGAATCTGAAATAATTTTTAATAATAATGGTATTCAAATATTGTTTAGTTTTCGATGAAAAAATCAAATGTATCCCATTCTTTTAATTGAATCTGGACATTTTTTCAATCATAATCGTGATTGAAAATGTTGTAATTTTCAATTAATAAAAGAGTTGATTCAATCATTTGCTTTAATCGAATGTGAAATGAATTTCAATAAAATATATGATGGGAATGTGTATCTCTTTTAATTGAATAATTAATTGTTCTAAACATTTTTTTAATTGGACCGAAAAACTATTTTCAATTAATAAAACAGTTGCTTCAATCATTTGCTTTAATCGAATGTGAAATGATTTTCAATAAAATATATGATGGAAAATTGTATCTCCTTCAGTTAAAAAATTTATTGTTTCAATAATTTTTTTAATTAAACCGAAAAATTTTTGAATTACGAATTGGTTTTATACCCTATACGCCTTATTTTGCAATATTTGGAATATAGCCTTTAATTGATTTTACTGAAGCAGTTGCAAATGCAAACTTGCCCATGAACATTCCATTAAGGAACAAGGGCAAACTTCTCTCATGTCAATATGTGCTGTCCGAATTAAGTTTAAGCCCAATGAAAAGGGGCCTCCTTCCCGTAAACGATTCCGAACGGCCTGCCGACACCTCTTTGTTGAGAAGTTTTTGTTTGGCTGTCATACAGTACCTCACAAATGTTGCCAGCATTAGGAGGGGATAACCCCCGCTGAAAATCTTTTCTGATTTTCTCGCCAGGATTCGGACCACCAGTTGTATATGGTGGCTTGGCCTCCAGTTGTATATGGTGTTGAAGTAAATTCAATGAAAGGCTATATTGTTCCCATGGCATAAATGAAATGAGATTTACAAAACCCATACTACCCAAATTTTCGTACTACGTACCTCACCACCCCGATGGAGCCCTTCATCGACCAAATGACAACAATAATAACAACAAATGTATAGGGCACCCCTACCCGACACCCGAAAATCAACAAAAACTCCAGCGGCGGATTTCTTGTTTATATCGGTGCCCACAGACCTTTGCCTCAATAACGTAGCTCAAGTTCATATTCCAGGAGATAAATATCTGAGTACCAAATATATTATAAAAATTTTCAAAAAATTTTAATTACTTTTTCGAAATTCCTAAAAACTTTTACAGTTTATTCACAGCACTCTTATGGTGCACTCTTAAGGTGCTCTAAAAGGGAGATCGGTTTAAATGGGTTTATGTTGGGTTATGGGAAATTTTTTTAGCTGAAATGGTGAATTTGAAATATAACGGTTATTGAGATACATGGGCCGGAATGCTTCGATAAACCCTTGAATGGATTTTTTTTTATATAATTATCACATCATATACAATAAATACTGACAGAACATTTATAAGCAATCATAGGCATTTCTGTCTAAACTAACTAACCCAGATTTGACCCAAATTTGTATATAATTTTCGTATTCTACTCCCATATAACTTTCGTTTGAGTACCATCTTGTCCCGTTCGGTTTGCATGTCCATTAGATGCATAAATTGTCTCCGACACCTGAAGTAGAATTGTTATATCAAGTTCGTATTCTACACTTAAATACCTTTTTTTTTTGAAACCCATATTGTCCCAATCATGTTTGTTTAGATGGGTTTTGGGGTGGGCGGGCGTCCACCATGGTTATTTGACCCCAAAATTTATCCGAATCTAAACCAATTTCCTATAATATATCTTATATATAATAAGTAAAAGCACGTTATGTTCTGCCGGGCCGAAACTTACATACCCTTCACCTTGAATCGCATGTGACAAGTTCTTTTAAAGATTTTTTCTAATATATAAGAGTTATGTTAAGTTATGGACCGATATGGACCATTTTGGTCATGGCCGGTAGAAGTCTTAAAAAATACTACCTTCAAATTTCAAGCAAATCGAATAATAATTGCAAATCGCGAGATTGGTTTTAATGGGTGCTACATCCGGTTATAGATCATACTTATCACTCTTGCTGATATCATACTCAAACACTAGCTTCAAAATGTCAGTCAAATCGGTCTGTATTTGTACATTCCAGAGGCTAAAGAAGTCAAATCTGACGATCGGTTTATATGGCAGCTATATCCGGTTATAGACCGATATAGATCATACTTCGCATGGTTGTTGGAAATCATAGTCAAACACTACGAGCAAAATCTCTTTTAAAACGGATTGTAATTCTGCCTTCTAGAGGTTTAAGAAGTCAAATCGGAAGATCGGTTTATGTCGCAGCTCTATCAGATTATTGACCGATTCGAAGCATAATTTAGACAGCTGTTGAAAGTCGTGGCAAAACGCCACGTGCGAAATTTCAGCCAAATGGGATAAAAATTGCGTCGTCTAGAGACTCAAGGTCTCATTGGTCGTCGTCTAGAGACTCAAGGTCTTATTGGTTTATATGGCAGCTATATCAAAACATTGACCGATTTGGCTCATTTACAATCCCAACTGAGCAACACCGATACGAATTTTTGCAAAATTTCAGTGGTCAAACTTACTCCTTCGAAAGTGAGCGTGCTTTCGACAGACGGACGGACATGGGTAAATCGACTTAGAATGTCAAGACGATCGAGAATTTATATATCCCATATGGGAGGGTGTACAAATCAATTTGTGTTTGTTTGTTCCGTATAGTGTAAACAACTAAAAGCGTGCTAAGTTCGGCCGGACCAAGTTTTATATACCCTCCATCATGGATCGCATTTGTCAAGTTCTTTGCCCGATATCTCTTCATAGGCAAACAAAGGATAATGGAATTGCTATGCTATTAGAGCTATATCAGTTTATGGAGCTATTCGGGTCATATTGGCATTGGATGTTGGAGAAAATAGTAGATGTCGCTGTGCAAAGTTTCTGCCAAGCCATATAAGAAATACGCCGAGTAGGGGCTCAGAAAGTTATGGAAGATCGGTTTATATGGCAGCTATCACAGGTTGTGGACCGATATGGCCCATTTCTGATTCCGACCTAGACTAATAAGAATTAGTTGTGCAAAATTTTAAGGCCCTAGCTTTACAACTTCGAAAGTGAGCGTGCTTTCGTATATAGGGTATAGGGTATTTTATAGTGCTGATTCTCGAATTGCCTTAATAGTTTTTACAATATAGTTAGTATACTTACTTTCATTACGTTGGCACATATATCTTTTCATTTCACATTCATTGGTAAAGTTGCGCTGCACATTCAAATACGTTCCACACACGGGCTGATTGACAAGATTACAATATTGGGGACAATAAGTTTGAGGATTTTTGTATGATGGCGGAGGAAAGCAAAATTGTAAATTGATTTTCTGCAAAACTAAAAATAAACAAAACATAATTTTAATAAAATTGAAAACATTGACCTGTCAGCAGAGTTTTAATTTTATATTTTCCACTGTAACTCACTTAAATGCCCGGCACGCAACTCTTTGCCATTGAAGTCGTTTAAAGCACAAACATTGTCGAAAAGAAAATTTTCAAAACCATTTGTTCCGCACACTTTTTCGTTGCCCATTACACAGTCATATTCTTTGGGTGGACCCGGTGGATTTGCGCCATAGCCCCCGTAGGCTGTTATAGACCCCACCCAACCAATTAGACATATCAGCGTTAACCACTCCATGGTGTTTCATGCATGGAATAAAAATTCTTTTAACTAACTTTGGCGCTACAAGACACCTCTTTTATATACTTCTCAGGGTGGGTGGAATGAAAAGTAACAAGCGCATAGTATTAAATGCAAGTGCAGTTGATGGTTTGTTCTTTGTATTTACTTAGACTTCTTCAGTGGAATTATCTAGCCATACCTGACCTTATGCAATTTGTGTATTAGAAACGTGGTTATTTGCGTATAATGGCCAAAGAAAGTGTTTGGTTTTTGTGAAAAATTGTTGAGCAATGTGCAAGGATTTTAGAGGATTGAATATGTTGTTCTGTTAAAAATTTTGTTAAAAAATGTTGCAGATGTGTTGATGTTATGGCATCATTTTCAAAATGGCCAGATTTTTTTAAAATCTTGGCTAAAGCAATACTAAAATCTAATACAGGATTCTGGAAATTAGAAGTATTAGGGAAAATTGATATTTATGGCAGCTGTGTGGTCGAAACCTCTTGTGTTATTGCCCGCAATCGCGATTAGAAAACACAAAATAATGGGTGAACACCTCTTTCGGTGCCCGGATTCCCTTCAGACAATTAGTCCTCTTGTCATTCTGTAGTTCTGTAGAGCTCTGACTGAATTGGCTGACTGGATTAACCTCGCCGTGAGAGTTTCTTCTTCTTGTCTGGTTCATTGGTTGCTTTTCTCTGTACTTTTCGCAGTCTTGTAGCATGCTGTGGGGTATATTAATCTGTTTTTAACTTTTTTCTTCTTCCTTCTTTTATGGCGAGTATAAAGGACCTAAGGACTCCCAGTGAAGAGGTTAACATCGAGATTGCTAGAATCTTGCCCTCTAACCTAAGATATAGTGCTTCGATATAGCCCATTCTCGAAGCTAAACAATCAAGTTTCAACTCAATATTTTGATTTTTAAACGTTACAGTCTGATTAAAATGAACAAACAGGGAGATGAACTTGAATAAATTGTCTTAGAATTGTATAGTGTTCTCTAATATGGGGTCAAAAATGGATATTTCGTATGTCAACGCAATGACAAAATTGTATTGTTTTTCTATGAACATTCCATTAAGGTACAGGGGCAAACTTCTCACATATAAATGAATAGTTTCCGATTCAAGTTTAAACTCAAATATATGGGGCCTCCTTTTTATAGGCGAGTTCGGAAGGCGTGCCGCAGTGCAACACCTGTTTAAAGAGAAATTTTACATGGCATAGTATCTCACAATTGTCGCTAGCATTACGCAGGAATAACCATCACTGAAAATGTTTTCCTATGTTCTCGCCAGGATTCAAACCCAGGCGTTCAGCGTCATAGGTGGACATGTCAACCTCTGTTAGAATGTCCACTTTTTGGAATGCGATGCAGACAAAGTGCAACATAAGGATTATACAACAGGTTCAGGAATCATGTTATCTTGGCATAGTCGGGGCGATGAGAACCAATCCCACTTGTGCACTGGGGACTATTCTAGATATCCGACCTTTAAATATACTGATTAAGTGTAAGGCGGCCTCTGATGCAATGAGACTTAAGGCGTTGGGAAAATTGATAGAGAATGGTTGCAGGTCACATCATCGGCGCACAATCGAAGCGACGTTAGGAAACCGGGAAGGATTGGAAGATGTTTCATATCGGCACAGTTTTGCATTGACGGAACTCTGGTAAGAACACAGGGACTGAGATCTGTTTCCAAATGCCTGACCTGGCAGGCGGAGATCCGGGCGATTACAGAATGCGTGATCGAGGATGTCGAACGTAAACATCTTTACGGACAGTAAACTGGTCATCCGGGCATTTACTGTTGGAGAGTAGGGAGTAAATTAACCCCTTCTCTGAGGATGGCACGATCCGCATTGTTTGGATCCCGGGCCACAGCGAGGTTAGAAGGAATGAAAGAACAGACGACTTGGCCGTGAAGGCTAGAGGACTGCCGTCAATAAATTTGATTAACCTGAAGCCTTTCGGGTCGACCCAGTCCAAGTTAAGTGCGTGGGCGACGAAAGCGAATGTAACACTGCGGAAAAGTGAAACGGTTGGTAGGATGACGAAACCCCTATGGGGAGATACGGATCGTGAGAAGATGAAGCTATTAACGAAAGGAAGTAAGAAGAGGTCAGTATAGCTTTGGCTATCATAACGGTAAACAAAGGACTACGAGCTCACTCATCTAAATTAGGTGCGGCAAGTGATAGCATGTGTAGGCCATGTGGGGAAGATTATGAGACATTAGAGCAGTTCTTATTATATCATTGCCTGGCTTTCCATGTTAATAGACACCGCCACTTAGGTGGGGACACAATACCAGTCATGAACCAATTTAGGCGCGTGGTACGGAAACCAATTAGGGATTTTGTAAGCAGCACGGAATTTCTAAATTAAAGGTTACTTCTTAGTATGTCGAGCGCATAACAAACCGATTACCGGTTTAGATATATGTCCATAGTGCCATGAGGCAGATTAATATCCACACGTTCTTTTTAAACTAACTTAACCTACCTAGAAACTAATGAATATTATCCAAATATTGGGTAGGGTTTCTAGAGGGACCACCCCAACACAAGCGCCCAAGCGTACATATACAGCGATCATTGTGTTACTCAAATTAAATATATTTGGGAGTAGAAAACGTATCCAATTTTTGGGCCAAGAGAGTTTGGGGATGCCCCAACCCCAAAAAACCTCGCAGAATGGATTTATTTACTGACCACAACCATATGGGGTTCAAATAAAGTAGGTCATGAATCTGATATCCAGTTGCAGGGCCAAGTGTGTGGGTGGCCAACTCACCCCAAACCAGACATATTCAACTACAATGGCAATATGGTTCTTAAAAGAAAGTTATTTTGCAGTAGAACACGATTTAACATCCAAAATCGTGGCGAAATCTACAGGTCTTCCCACCCGCAAAAGATCCACAAAGAGGATATATTTAGCGACCATTGGTTTATTTCTTCAAAAATAATGTTTTAATTTTACAATGGGCAATTATCATAAAATATGGTAAAATCTAAGAAACCGGTCTATCAGTATGCACTGATTCTAATATAGTGCAATCTGCATCATATTCGTAAATTTAATGCGAAGTTAAGGGCGGACATGCTAATCTCTGCGATACGTTGGTTAAAACTGCAGAGCAATATGTTTGGTAAAACAGCAGACATATGTTTAGTAAAACAAGTCACATCTGCTTCCGCATATTTAGCATTCACTAACATCTATTATAAAAAAAATTAAAGTATTGCGCTTTGTTTGTTTAGTTGTATGTTACATATAGACTCGAAAACGGCTGATGCAATTTTTAAGAAATTTTCACAGATGGATGGATCGGGCACCCCATTTTAATACCCTCCACCACTGGATGGGGGTATACTAATTTCGCTGGAAGGCGCAATTCTCATCCGATTTGGCTGAAATTTTTCATGAGGTGTTTTGTTATGACTTTAAATAAGTGTGCTAAGCATGGCGCAAATCGGTTCATAATCTGATATAGCTGCCATAAAAACCGATTTGGGTTCTTGATTTCTTGAGCCTCTAGAGGGCGCAAATCTCATCCGATTTGGTAGAAATTTTGTGCAACGGCCTTTCCCATGACTCTCAACATACGTGTCCAGTATGAGCTGAATCGATCTATAGCTTGATACAGCTCCCATATAAACCGATTTCCCGATTTTGCTTCTTGTGCCCCTTCAAGGCGCATTTCTTATCCGAATGGCATTCAATTCATTTATGGTCCGAATGGGATTATGACTTGATATAGCTCCAATAGCATAACAGTTCTTATTAATTATTCTTTGTTTGTCTAAAAAGAGTACCGCTCAAAAACTCGACAAATGCGATCCATGGTGGAGGGTATAGAAGATTCGGCCCGGCCGAACTTAGCACGCTTTTACTTTTTTTATATCCGAAGGGGACCCTCCCCCTTACCGTTATTTTCGAAAATTGGTGCACCGATTTATGCGAAATATGGTTCACACACTTATGCCAACCCAAAAACACGAAATTAGTATATTATTATTAGTCCAAACGAATATGTTTACCGATTGGGGTAACCAAATCAAAGGTATTTGAGAGTAGACTAAGAATTTTATATAATAATTCGACCTTACGTGTTGGGCGGCCCGCTCCACTCTAAGAAACCGCAATTTGGGTATCAAATTAAAGGTAATTGGAAGTTGAATACGAAACATATATAAAAGTTTGGGGTCAAGTCCTAGGGGAGTCACTCACCTCAAAAACACCCCAAACTAAAGGTTTGAGAGTAGAATACGAAACAAATTTGGGTCAATTCCCGGTGAAACGCCCCATCCCCCCCAGATACAAATACCACATTAACCACGGTCGACAACCCTGTCTATTAGCTGTACTTTTCCCAATGCATGTGTTTTTGTGTAATGGCAAATATTCTGTCTGCACAAATTACACTACCCCATGTGCATGCCATGGGAGTAGTGCAGATTAAAACTCTGAACAGACTGGGAAGGTGACATAACGAATTGGTATTATTTTTTTTTTTTTATAATTTTTTTTTTTATTATGGGTAATTAAAAGATGCAACAGTATGGCAGAATCAGATTTAAGGAGTAAGCCGATCAACAATAAATAGCTTGACAGTCTTAGTTAAGTATTAGTAGATTTCAAGGGTTAATTTGCTAAAAATAAGGATATGTTGAAAACTCTGGCTACTAACGTGTTTAACAAGTTTTACCTATCTCAGTATATGAACTGTAAATGTCACGTTCGGCATATGCATGGAATGTATTGCCAACGTTGTATCGAATTGCTATTCCAGATGGGTTGTTGGGTAGTGGAATAGATTTTATAAATTCCGACAATGATAGAGTTCCATCGATATGATCGCCGCATGGTTTTTCGGAATTCATTAATTCTCTAGCTTGAATACTGGAGACCGAGGCAAATAGTTGTCCTTGTTCAGATACAGGCTCTAGTGCTGGTTCTTCTGCAGGTTCCTCTGCTGTTTCTTCCAAGGGTTCTTCTGCTGGTTCAACTGCTGGTTCTGCTGCTGGTTCTGCTGCTGGTTCTGCTGCTAGTTCTGCTGCTGGTTCTGCTGCTGGTTCTGCTGCTGGTTCTGCTGCTGGTTCTGCTGCTGGTTCTGCTGCTGGTTCTGTTGCTGGTTCTGCTGCTGGTTCTATTGCTGGTTCTGCTGCTTGTTCTTCTGCGGGTACTTCTGCAGGTTGGTCTACAGGTTCTTCTGGTGTTTCTACTATGGGTTCATGGGTGTTTCTACTATGGGTTCATCTACGGGTTGTTCTACTGGTATTTCAATTAGTTCTTCCGCAGGTTCCTCTGTTTTTAATTCTACTGGCTCTTCTGCAGGTTCCTCTGCTGGTATTTCTACTGAATCTTCTGCTGGTACTTCTACTGGCTCTTCCGCTGGTTCTTCTGCAGGTTCCTCTGCTGGTTCTCCTGCGGGTTCTCCTGCGGGTTCTCCTGCGGGTTCTCCTGCGGGTTCTCCTGCGGGTTCTCCTGCGGGTTCTCCTGCGGGTTCTCCTGCGGGTTCTCCTGCGGGTTCTCCTGCGGGTTCTCCTGCGGGTTCTCCTGCGGATTCTCCTGCGGATTCTCCTGCGGATTCTCCTGCGGATTCTCCTGCGGATTCTCCTGCGGATTCTCCTGCGGATTCTCCTGCGGATTCTCCTGCGGATTCTCCTGCGGATTCTCCTGCGGATTCTCCTGCGTATTCTCCTGCGGATTCTCCTGCGGATTCTCCTGCGGATTCTCCTGCGGATTCTCCTGCGGATTCTCCTGCGGATTCTCCTGCGGATTCTCCTGCGGATTCTCCTGCGGATTCTCCTGCGGATTCTCCTGCGGATTCTCCTGCGGATTCTCCTGCGGATTCTCCTGCGGATTCTCCTGCGGATTCTCCTGCGGATTCTCCTGCGGGTTCTCCTGCGGGTTCTCCTGCAGGTTCTTCTGCGGGTTCTCCTGCGGGTTCTCCTGCGGGTTCTCCTGCGGGTTCTCCTGCGGGTTCTCCTGCGGGTTCTCCTGCGGGTTCTCTTGCGGGTTCTCTTGCGGGTTCTCCTGCAGGTTCTTCCGCAGTTTCTTCTGGTTGTACTTCTGCTGCTGGTTCTTCTTCAGGTTCCTCTGCTGGTGGTTCTGATGCAGGTTCCTCTGCTGGTTCTCTTGCGGGTTCTCCTGCGTGTTCTCCTGCGGGTTCTCCTGCGGGTTCTCCTGCGGGTTCTCCTGCGGGTTCTCCTGCAGGTTCTTCTGCGGGTTCTCCTGCGGGTTCTCCTGCGGGTTCTCCTGCAGGTTCTTCTGCGGGTTCTCCTGCGGGTTCTCCTGCGGGTTCTCCTGCGGGTTCTCCTGCGGGTTCTCCTGCGGGTTCTCCTGCGGGTTCTCCTGCAGGTTCTTCTGGGGGTTCTCCTGCGGGTTCTTCCGCAGGTTCTTCTGGTTGTACTTCTGATGCAGGTTCCTCTGCTGGTTCTTCTTCAGGTTCTTCTGCGGCTTCTTTCACTGGTTCTTCTACGGGTACTTCTGCTGGTTCTTCGGCGGGTACTTCTGCAGGTTACCCTGCTGTTTCTTCTATAGGTTCTTCTGCTGGTTCCACTGCTGGTGCCGCTGATGGTTCTTCTGCGGTTAATTCTGCAGGTTGTTCTACAGGTTCTTCTGCTGTTACTACTATGGGTTCGTCTACAGGCTGTTCTACTGGTACTTCAATTGGTTTTTCTGTAGGTTCCTCTGCTGGTTCTTCTGCAGGTTCTGCTGCTGGTACTTCTACTGGCTCTTCTGCTGGTACTTCTCCTGGCTCTTCTGCTGGTACTTCTGAGAGTTCTTGTGCAGGCTCTTCTGCGGGGTTTTCTGCTGCTGGTTCACCAGCTGGTTCTTCAGCAGCTTACTCTTCTGGTTCCTGTACTTGTACTTGTAACTCTGGGACTTCAATCTCAATTACCTCTACCGTAGGTGCCGCTGTTATAACGGCAGATTCAGTGGTCGTTGAAGTACTGCTACTGCCTGAATTTGCCGTGGTCGTTTCTGGACATGGTCCTTTACTTATTTCAACCCATTCTAGAGAATTATTTTACAATTAGGACGATATCCATTTTATTATCTCATTCGAAAAATACTTACTTAAACATATGTTAAAATTTTCTAGATCTACAGCACAAGAACTGCTAAATGTTTTTTTAGTAAGCATATTTGTTGCACAAACGGGGTCATATTTTGCTGTACATAAAGGTGGTGCAGGACAGGGACCATTGCAGTAGAAAACGTAGTCTAGAACGAACATTAACAAAAAAGATCATCAATTACATAAGCACAAATATTTAAAGATTGTTCCAACTTGGGTTCTTTGGTTTTCACTTTGGTCATACTTTGCCCATATTTTATGTACTCCATAAATTCCTGCAAACAGGAGAAGGTCTTGTATTTGCAATTTAAAACACCACACACTGGGCCACTAGCAGTTGTATGGGATATGAGGGGTATGAAAAATATGCTGGAAATGGTGAATATGATGGATTTGTCGGATATGGACTCCAAACACTTGGTGATTGTTGGGGGTATGCATGATATCCGTAGCTGCCTAGTATAGGCGGATTGTAATAGACACCCTCTGAAACTAACGCCACCAATGACATTGTTAAGGTTAGCACGCTTGTAATGGTCTTCATTATCCACTTGTTGCAGTCTTAACACCAACTATACCTTAGTCCCTTTATAACTTAACCATTTAAATGATTTTCTAAAACACTTGAAATTTTCCTATGGTTATTTAAATAAAGAAAGGAAAATATTTCCTATAATTGAGTATAAATTCTGAATCATAATCCATTGTCCCTTGTTTTTTGGAATTCTTTCTTCTTAGTGTAACTAACAGTTCTGTTTGCCTTTAGATTGAACCCTCAAACTTTACGTCATTCATGTAATGTAAAGCCATCGAAGAACGTGAGAATACGC
The DNA here is from genome assembly GCF_963082655.1 of Stomoxys calcitrans. Taxonomy (NCBI): domain Eukaryota; kingdom Metazoa; phylum Arthropoda; class Insecta; order Diptera; family Muscidae; genus Stomoxys; species Stomoxys calcitrans. Next base: position 27,030,885 of record NC_081556.1, read on the forward strand.
GTAAAATTGCTAGTTTTATACACCCACCACCATAGGATGTGGGGGTATACTAATCTAGTCATTCAGTTTGTGACACTTCGAAATATTGATCTGAAACCTTATAAGCTTTGAGCCCTAACGAGCCGCATTTTTTCGGATTTAGCTAAAATTTAGCATGAAGTGTTCTGTTGTGGCTTCCAACAACTGTGCCAAGTACGATCTAAATCGGTACATAACCTCATACAGCTCCCATATAAACCGATCTCCCGATATCAGCTCTGGAGATCCTAAAAACCACAATTTTTGTCCGATTTGGCTAAAAATTTGCACGTGGTGTTCTGTGTCGACTGTGTCAAGTACGGTCGTTAACCTGATATGTCTCCTAAATAAACTAATTTGTCGATTATTCTTCTTCGATATCTAAAAACTTTAATTATTGCTTGGTTTGGCAGAAGTTTGGTACATCAATTAAAACAACGCCCTTTTACTAAATTTATTTTGTGTAAGTTTTTGGCAGAAGCCATGGTGGTGGCTTCTTAAGATTCGGCCCGGCTGAATTGAGCACGTTTTCACTTGATATTAAATAACCTATTATATACTTACACGGTGCAATGGTAGAAACATGCGTTTCAAGTGAAAATTAAAGTAATATTGGTTAACTTTTTCTTTGAGCGCAGTAAGAAAAAATGCAAATAACCAACATAGCTTCAAAAAGACATCAAGCATCAGCAACACACACAAAGCCATAACGTGTTACCAAGCAATCTTCGATTGCCAATGATATAAATTCCTCATATGAGCATATTGCAGTTACATATTTTCAGACTTTGTGTTTTTCTTTAGACATTGTGAGCTTATGTCCAGCTTGGACCAATGGGGTTTTGTTATACCCTCCATCCTAGGATAAGGGTATACTAACTTCGTCATTTGGTATATATAAACTTTAAGTGTTGGGGCCCCCATACATTTTTAAAAAAATAAAATTAAATTCTCGGTCCTTATGATATTTTATGTTGCTCTAGCCATGTCTGTCTGTGGAAAGCACGAGGGAGAAAAGTTTGTACACAAGTTAAGATGGACAGACAGATAGACGGACATAGCTAAATCGTATCAGAAAGTCGATCGGTATACTTGTCAATGGGTCTATCTCTTTTCCTTCTGTGTCTTACAAACAAATGTACTTATAATACCCTGTACCACAATAGTGGTGTAGGTTATAAAAAGGTGCCAGTTCGAATCCACCCAATGTCACTATGGACATACCTAGGCAGTGAAAATCGGGCATTGACATAGAGAACGTTCCAATTGACATAGAAACACTCTGTCTCTGGCCGCACCAATTTTGCATAAGTGCCACTGTAGTCCTATGCGACCTATAATCATACGGAAATCCCTACTGGCTTACTTTCTCTCAGTAATAGCTCGTCTTCTTTCGAACCAATTTATCCCATACGATTTTCGCCGTCCTATCGACCACGTGGCACTGTCCTATCGAATATTTTACGCTTCCGTAGTGCTATGTGGTCGTTCGTCTCTCGCGGCCTCAACTCAGACTGCGTCAACCCGCATAGCTTCCCATTCACCAAGTTTACTGATGACACTCCTCTGGCTCCTACGGTCATCTAGTCTACCACGAGGCACTGCCCTATCGAATATTTTACGGTTAAGCAGTGCTATGTGGTCGGTCATCTCTTACGGCCTCAACTCGGACTGCGTCACCCAGCAAAACAACGTATTCACCATGTATACTGATACTACTCTTGACCCTAGGGTCATCTAGTCTACCGGTACCGGAAAGATGCGGAACGTGTCATTATGAGAGTAAGAGTTAATATGAAGGGTGATTTTTTAGCTATTGTCGTTTGTGGTCAGTGTGGTCTATAATTTAAGCATGAATCGTCTTACAAACGAACAGCGCTTGCAAATTATTTAATTTTGTTTTATCAAAATGCTTGCTCTGTTTAGAAAGTTCTTCGCGCGCTGCTTCCATTGAGCGACGAAGCTTATCTTCGACTCAAAGGCTACGTCAATAAGCAGAATTGTCGTTTTTGGAGTGAAGATCAGACAGAAGCATTACAAAAGCTACCAATGCATTCAGAAAAAGTCACAGTTTGGTGTGGTTTATGGGCTGGTGGCATAATTGGACCGTACTTCTTTAAAGATGATGCGAATCGATTTAAATAAAGATTTTATAAATTTTTCTGAATTTTATGTTTTTTTTTTGAAAAAATTTCCTATAACCCTTAAAAATCACCCTTTAAATGAGCCATATCGGTCCATATTTAGATATAGCTCCCATATTATCCGACCTTCCGATTGTATCCTTGAGCCTCTTAAAAGGGAACTCTTATCCGATTTGACTGAAATTTTGTGCTATAAAGTTTCCTACGACGTTCAATGGATATGTTAAATGTGGTTCGGTCCAAAGCCTGATATATTTCCCATATAAACCGATTTCCTTACCCTTACGCTTATTAAGCCTTCAGAGAGCAGAAATTTTGCGCAATGACATTTTCTACAAGTATGACTTGAATCGGTCTAAAACCTGATATAGCTCCCATATAAATCAATTTCCCGAAAGCTTTTCTTATGCCCCAGGGGACGAATTTTTTATCTGATTTAGTTAAAATTTTGCACAACTACTTCTGCTATGATCTTCAGCACACATTTCAAATATGGTCTGTATCGGCGATTTTACATCTTGAACTTCTAGAGGGCATTATTCTTATCCGATTGGCTGCAATTTTGCTGACGTTTTCTGTTACCGGTAATATACGTGCCAATTATGGTCCGAATCGGTGCAAAGCCTGATATAGCTCCAATATAAACTGACCACCCGATTATACTTCTTGAGCCTCTCGTGGGCGTAATTCCTTTCTGATTTGGCTAAAATGCATCCACTCTGGTCTCTTACATCCAAACTAACTATGGTCTGAATCGGTTCATAACCTGATATAGCATCAATAGCATTGCAGTTCTTAACCATTATCCTTTGTTTAACTATAAAGGAATACAGTGCAAAGAACTTAACAAATGCGATCCATGGTGGAGGGTATATAAGATACAGCCCGGCCGAGTTAAGCACGCTTTTACTTTTTTCTCTTTGGAATAGAAAAACGAAATAAAAATCCGTTAAAAAGTTAAGGCAAAATGTGGTGTAGCACTACTCAATAATTAGTGAGTACACACACGTCGGTGAAAGCATGTAATCTTTTGGTGGAAAAGCAGTCCGAAAGGCCACTGGTAAGGCTGCAATGGCGATCTCTGTAGCATGCCTAATTTTTTTTGCGGCACCACATTTTGCCTAAACTTTTTAAAGGGGTTTCATTTTGGTATTCTATTTTTAATATTTAGAAACAAAATCCCATTGGTCTAGTTTGGACCACGATGTTAAAACAGCAGAACAAAATTTTTGATAAAACTGCAGACATCACATTTGTTTCAACATTTCAGCGTTATCCAATCCTAATGCTCTGTATAGAACTTTGGGGTCAAATAACGGTGGGGGGAGGTCCTACCTTAAGCCCAAATGGACATGGACATGCAGAGTAGGACCTTGATATAACAATTCGACTACACGTGTCGGGACGCCCGCTCCACCCCCAAAAAACGCTAAAAAATTACATGTTTACCGATTGGGGCAATACGGTATCAAATGAAGGGTAATTTGAAGTTGAATACGAAACTTATATAAAAGTTCGGGGTCAAGTCCCAGGGAGGCCACCCACATCGAAAACCGCCATACCATATGTGACTCAAACAAAATGTATTTGAGAGTAGAATTCGAAACCAATTTGGGTGAATTCCCGATGGAACGCCCCATCCAAAGATTATGCTCTCATTTATTTGAGTATATTTGAGAGTTAAACACGAATACGAATTGTTTCAAACTTTGGACCATGTCAAAAGGGGGCTGCAATCACTTTAGGGTTTAGCAAAGCAAACCGGGCTAGTTAGTTACTACTATTTTTCATTGTATTAAAACTATACTCATTTAGTTTTGTTGATGCAGATTAAAATTTTGAACAACATGCTGGGAAGCTGACCTAACGAAGTTGTATAGATCTACTAAATAAAACACCATATTTGGTTAGCCACATATTTATAATTTTTTTATTTTGGTTAATTAAAAGACGCAATAGTAAGGAAGTATCAGTTTTAAGGAGCAATACAATCAACTAATAAAAATAGTTAGACAGTTTTACTTAAGTATTAGGAGTTTTCAAGGTTCAATTTGCTGAAAATAAAGATGGGTTGAAAAACCTGGCTACTAATGTGTTTAACAAGTTTTACCTTCAGTACATGAACCCATATAAATGTCGCGTTCGGCATATGCATGGAATGTATTGCCAACATTGTATCTAATTGATATTCCAGATGGGTTAACGGGTAGTGGAATTGAATTTATAACATCCGATATTGGTAGGGTTCCATCGTTTTGATTGCCTTCTGCAGGCTCTTCGGAATTAATTAAATCTTGAGCTTGAATATTGAAGACCGGTGTTGGCTGTGGTAATGGTTGTGCTGGTTCTTCTTCTGGTTCTGCTGCGGGTTCTTCTGCTGCTGGTTCTGCTGCGGGTTCTGCTGCGGGTTCTTCTGCTGCTGGTTCTTCTGCGGGTTCTGCTGCGGGTTCTTCTGCTGCTGGTTCTGCTGCTGGTTCTGCTGCTGGTTCTGCTGCTGGTTCTGCTGCTGGTTCTGCTACTGGTTCTATTGCTTGTTCTGCTCCTGGTTCTGCTGCTGGATCTTCTGCGGGTTCTGTTGCGGGTTCTGCTGCTGGTTCTGCTGCTGGTTCTTCTGCGGGTTCTGCTGCGGGTTCTTCTGCTGGTTCTGCTGCTGGTTCTTCTGCTGGTTCTGCTGCTGGTTCTGCTACTGGTTCTGTTGCTGGTTCTGCTGCTGGTTCTGCTACTGATTCTGCTGCTGGTTCTGCTCCTGGTTCTGCTGCTGGATCTTCTGCGGGTTCTGCTGCGGGTTCTGCTGCTGGTTCTGCTGCTGGTTCTTCTGCGGGTTCTGCTGCGGGTTCTTCTGCTGGTTCTGCTGCTGGTTCTTCTGCGGGTTCTGTTGCAGGTTCTTCTGCTGCTGGTTCTTCTGCTGGTTCTGTTGCTGGTTCTGCTGCTGGTTCTACTGCTGGTTCTACTGCTGGTTCTGCTGCTGGTTCTGTTGCTGGTTCTGCTGCTGGTTCTGCTGCTGGTTCTGCTGCTGGTTCTTCTGCAGGTTGTTCAACAGGTTCTTCTGCAGGTTGTTCTATTGGTACATCTACTGGCTCTTCTGCAGGTTCCTCTGCTGGTACTTCTACTGGTGCTTCTGCTGGTTCTTCTGCAGCTGGTTCTTCCGCTGGTTCACCAGCTGGTTCTTCTGCTGGTTCGCCAGCTGGTTCTTCTGCTGGTTCTCCAGCTGGTTCCTGTACTTGTATCTCTGGGACTTCAACCTCAATTACCTCTACAGCAGGTGCCACTGCTATAACGGCAGTTTCAGTGGTCGTTGAAGTGGTATTACTGAATGGGCTTGCTATGGTCGTTTCTGTGCATGGTCCTTTACTTATTTCAATCCATTCTAAAGAATTATTTTACAATTAGCACGATATCGCTTTTAATATATCATTCGGATAATACTTACTTAAACATATGTTAAAGTTTTCCTGATCTACAGCACAAGAACTGCTAAATGTTTTTTTAATTAGCGTATTAGTTGCACAAACGGGGTCATATATCGCTGCACATACAGGTGGTTCAGGACAGGGGCCATTGCAGTAGAAAACGTACTCTAGAACGAACATTAACAAAAAAGATCATCAATTACATAAGCACAAATATTTAAAGATTATTCTAATTTGGTTTCGTTGGTCTTCACAACATACTTTGCCCATAATTAATGTACTCCATAAATTCCTGCAAACAAGAAAAGGTCTTGTATTTGCAATTTAAAACACCACACACTGGGCCACTAGCAGTTGTGTGCTGTATAGGATATGAAGGGTAAGAGGGGTATGAAGGATATGCTGGCAATGGTGAATACGATGGATATGTCGGATATGGACTCCAAACACTTGGTGATTGTTGTGGATATGCAGGATACCCGTAGCTGCCTAGTATAGGCGGATTGTAATAGGCACCTCCTGAAACTAATGCCACCAATGACATTGTTAGGATCAGCACGCTCGACATGGTCTTCATTATCCACTTGTTGCAGTCTAAACACAAACTATGCCTAAGTCCCTGTTTAACTGTACTATTTAAATGATTTTCAAAATCCCTTCAAATTTTCATTAGGTAATTCAAATAAAAAAAAAAAAAAATATTCCCGGTAGTTGAGTGAAAATTCTGAATCATAATTCATTGTCCATTTTTGTAGGAATTGTTTCATCTAAGTGTAACTAACGGTTCTTTGTTCAGAATTTGCCCTTAGCTTAAGCCGTCAATCTTTACTTCATTCATGTAATTTGAAGCCACCGAAGAACGTGAGAATACGTTTAAATTGCAAGTCTTCTATTAAATAACCATCAATGACCGGTTGTATAGTTATGCAAATTTGCCCACGAACATTCCATTAAGGAACAGGGGCAAACTTCTCACTTATCAATGAGTGCTGTCCGATTCAAGTGAAAGCCTCCTTTCTATAGCCGGGTCCTGGCGGGATGCCGCAGTGCGACATCTCTTAGTGGAGAAGTTTTTACATGGCTACCATACCAAATAGTACAGTACCTCACAAATGTCGCCAGCATAAGGATGGGATAACCAACAAAAATTTTCTGATATTCTCGCCAGGATCTCAATGCAGGACAAGCTGACATTTCTAACCTCTCCGATAAGGTGGCATTCTGCTATCTGATCAAAAAATAACCGCTATTTTAAAATTTCGTGAGTTACATATGTTAGATATTCGCATTTTTATACCCTCCACCATACGAAGGGGGTGTATTCATTTCATCATTCTGTTTGTAACACATCGAAATATTGATCTGAGACCCAATAAAATATGTAAATTTTTGATCGCCTTGATATTCTAAGTCGATTTAGCCATGTCCGTCTGTCTAAAGCACGCTTAATTTCAAAGGAATAAAGCTAGACGCTTGAAATTTTGCACGAATACTTCCTATAAGTGCAGGTCAGTTTGAATTGGAAATGGGCTATATCGGTACATGTTTTGATATAGCTGCCATATAAACCGATCTTGGATTTTGACTTCTTGAGCCTCTAGAGGGCGTAATTCTTATACGATTTGTCTGAAATTTTGTAAGAGTTGTTTTGTTTCCACTTCCAACAATTGTGCTGAGTATGGTCCAAATCAGTTCATAACCTGATATAGCTTCCATATAAACCAATCTCGGATCTAAATTCTTGAACCGCTAGAGGGCGCAATTATTTTCCGATTTATCTGAAATTTTGTATGAGTCGTTGTGTTTCGATTTACAACAACAAGGTTGAGTATGGTCTAAATCGGTTTACAACCTGATAAAGCTGCCTTATAAACCGATCTCGAACCTACTTCTTGAGTCTCTAGAGTGTGCAATTCTTACTCGATTTGTCTGAAATTTTGTATGAGTTGTTTTGTTTCGACTTAGAACAACTGTGCTGAGTATCGTCAAAAACGGTCAAAATTGGCTGATAGCCTGATATAGCTGCCATATAGGTCGATCTTGGATCTAGACTTCTTAAACCGCTAGAGAGCGCAATTATTATCCGATTTGTCTAAAATTTTGTATGAGTTGTTTTGTTTCGACTTACAACATCTGTCCTGAGTATGGTCAAAATCGGTTTACAACCTGATAATGCTTCCTTATAATCCGATCTCATATTTTTACTTCTTAAGCCCCTATAGGGCGCAAATTCTTATCCGATTTGGCAAACATTTCGCATGACGTGTTTTGTTTCGACATACAACAACTGTGCTTAGAATGGTCAAAATCGGTTCACAACCTGATTAAGCTGTCATATAAACCGATTTCGGATCTTGACTTCTTGAGTCTTTAGAGGGTGCAATTCTTATCCGATTTGTCTGCATGAGGTGTTTTTTTTTTCAATTTTTAACAACTATGCCAAGTTTGGCCGAAATCGTTTTATAACCTGATATAGCTTCCCTAGAGGAAGTTATTATTATTCGACTTGGCTAAAATTTTGCATGAGGTGTTTTGTTATGACTTCCAACAACTGGGCTGAGTATGCTCAAATTGGTTTATAACCTGATATAGCTGCCATATAAACTGATTTTGAATGTTGACTTCTTGAGCAACTAGAGGGCGTAATTATTATCCAATTGGGCTGAAATTTTATATGAATTGTTTTGATATGACTACCAATCGGTTCATATCCTGATATAGCTCCCATATACATTGATCTCACGATTTTACTTCTAAAGCCCCTATAGACCGCAATTTTTATCCGATTCAACTGCAAATTTGCACAATGACTTCTGCTATGATTTTCAACACACAAATCAAGTATAGTCCGAATGGGTCTATAACTTGATAAAGCTCCTATAGAATAGCAATTCTTATCCTTTATGGTGGAGGGTCTCAGATCATTACTTCGGTGAGTTACAAACGGAAGGACGATGTGAAGGGGCCAAGATAGCTAATGATGAATAAATAAATACTTTTTGCAAAAAACATTTAAAATAACAGTTATTATTTGATCAGATCTCGTATACTACTCCTCATGATTTATGCTCACACAGTGCTAAGTAGAAACATGCGTTTCGAGTGAAACGTATGTTAATATTGGTTAAAAAGACATCTAACATCAGCCTTAAAATGACATATAGCCTCAGCAACATATACCAAAAGGTCAAAAGGTATTACCCAAGCAATCTTCAATTGCAAATGGATTAACCTTTCCATATGATCATATTGTAGCTGCATATTTTCCGATTTGCTGTTGCTCATTCATTTAGTTTTTCTCTTTTTTATTTTGGTCATTATTACATTTTGTTGTTGGAATTGTGTCCAGCTTTGATCAATGGGGTGCTGTTATACCCTACACCATAGGATAGGGTTATACTAATATCGTCATTCCGTTTATAACCAATCGAAATATTGATCTGAGACCCAGCAAAGTATCTATATATATATATATATTCTTGATAGTCTTGACGATTATACTTTTCTAGTCTCTCGTATCCAATTTGCCTGAGATTTTGTACAGTGACTTCTCGTATAAACACCCATATAAACCGTTCTCCCGATTATACTTCTTGAGCCATTAGAGAGCATAATTGTTATCTGATTGAAATGGTTGAAATTTTTGTACTTTGAAGTTTTTTTTGACATTTACCTTAATTGGCTGTGACAGAACAT